>NC_134398.1:209591202-209909014 GCF_050003625.1 Haematobia irritans
GTCAAATTTGGTTGAAATCGGTTCAGATTTAGATATAGCTCCAATATATAGCTTTCGGCCGATTTACACTCATATGACCGCAGAGACCAATCTTTTACTCCGATTTAATTGAAATTTTGCACAGGGAGTAGAATTAGCATTGTAGCTATGCGTGCCAAATTTGGTTGAAATCGGTTCAGATGTAGATATAGCTCCAATATATAGCTTTCGGCCGATTTACACTCATATGAACACAGAGGTCAATCTTTTGCTCCGATTTAGTTGAAATTTTGCACAGGAAGTAGAATTAGCATTGTACCTATGCGTGCCAAATTTGGTTGAAATCGGTTCAGATTTAGATATAGCTCCCATATATAGCTTTCGTATGACCACAGACGCCTATTTTTACACCGATTTAGTTGAAATTTTGCACAGGGAGTAGAATTATCATTGTAGCTATGCGTGCTAAATTTGGTTGAAATCGGTTCAGATTTAGATATATCTCCCATATATAGCCTACGCCCGATGTAGAATTGGCATTGTTGCTATGCGTGCCAAATTTGGTTGAAATCGGTTCAGATTTAGATATAGCTCCCATATATATGTGTTTCTGATTTCGACAAAAATGATCAAAGTACCAACATTTTCCTTTTAAAATCGCCACTGCTTAGTCGAAAAGTTGTACAAATGACTCTAATTTTCCTATACTTCTTATACATATATATTGAGCGATAAATCATAAATAAATTTTTGCGAAGTTTCCTTAAAATTGCTTCAGATTTAAATGTTCCCCATATTTTTTTACTAACATTGTGTTCCACCATAGTGCATTAGCCGACTTAAATTTTGAGTCTATATATTTTGTAGAAGTCTATCAAATTCTGCCCGGATCGAGTGATATTTAACTTAAATGTATGTATTTGGGACAAACTTTTATATATAGCCCCCAACATATTTGACGGATGTGATATGGTATCGAAAATTTAGATCTACAAAGTGGTGCAGGGTATAATATAGTCGGCCCGCCCGACTTTAGACTTTACTTACTTGTTTTTATAGAAAATTTTGTCAAAATTTTATCTCTATAGAAAATTTTGTCAAAATTTTATCTATATAGAAAATTTTGTCAAAATTTTATCTCTATAGCAAATTTGGTCAAAATTTTATCTCTATAGCAAATTTTGTCAAAATTTTATCTCTATAGCAAATTTTGTCAAAATTTTATCTCTATAGCAAATTTTGTCAAAATTTTATCTCTATAGAAAATTTTGTCAAAATTTTATCTCTATAGAAAATGTTGTCAAAATTTTATCTCTATAGAAAATGTTGTCAAAATTTTATCTCTATAGCAAATTTTGTCAAAATTTTATCTCTATAGAAAATGTTGTCAAAATTTTATCTCTATAGAAAATTTTGACAAAATTGTATCTCTATAGGAGCCACCGTGGTGCAATGGTTAGCATGCCCATCTTGCATACACAAGGTCGTGGGTTCGATTCCTGCTACGACCGAACACCAAAAAGTTTTTCAGCGGTGGATTATCCCACCTCAGTAATGCTGGTGACATTTCTGAGGGTTTCAAAGCTTCTCTAAGTGGTTTCACTGGAATGTGGAACGCCGTTCGGACTCGGCTATAAAAAGGAGGTTCCTTGTCATTGAGCTTAACATGGAATCGGGCAGCACTCAGTGATAAGAGAGAAGTTCACCACTGTGGTATCACAATGGACTGAATAGTCTAAGTGAGCCTGATACATCGGGCTGCCACATAACCTAACCTAACCTACTTGTTTTTGCTAACATTGTGCATTAGCCGACTTAATTTTGGGTCTATAGATTTTGTAGAAGTCTATCAAATTCTGTTTAGATCGAGTGATATTTAAATGTATGTATTTGGGACAAACCTTTATATATATAGAGAGAAGTTCACCACTGTGGTATCACAATGGACTGAATAGTCTAAGTGAGTCTGATACATCGGGCTGCCACATAACCTAACCTAACCTATATATAGCCCCCAACACATTTGACGGATGTGATATGGTATCGAAAATTTAGATCTACAAAATGGTGCCGGGTATAATATAGTCGGCCCCGCCCGACTTTAGACTTTCCTTACTTGTTATATCCTAACAGATTGGAGAGATTATGCTTCATAGATGGTACAAAAAATATATTGGGTCGTTTGGTCTTAGGGTAATTTTAAAATTATTTATTTTTATTGTTTAGCAAAGTGTATATATACTGAAATTTTTTTTTTTCAAAAATTTTGTATTAATTAAAATTTTTTTACTAAAAGTCGATTAGTCGAAATATTAGTTTTCAAATTTTGAATCCCTATTTGACATTTTCTTCAAAAATTTTTGCTTATAAACTGAGCATCATTGTGTTGAAAATTGATGTTATAAGATAATCTTTATTTGATAGCAAACTATATAAAACTTTATTTACTGTATTTGAGTTATTTCGAAGTTATTTACAGCATCCGTATGTATATTGTTGAAAACCTGAAGGAATCTTTCTTTTAATTCCTATCGATTAAAAAAAAATCCTTTAAATTAAAATAAAGATCTGCCTACGTTTGTTTATTGCTTTTGTCACTATTATTCTATTTGTCAAATATTTAAATTAAAATAAAAGGAAACATGAAACAAACGAAAGAAATTTCAGTCTAGTCGACATTTAACTAACCTTCACTAACGATTGCATACAAAAGAGGGAAAGAGCTTTAGGAATGACTGGATTAAGCCGAAGAAGACGGACAAGATGCAATACTTAAGAGTATACTTAGGTAACTAAATATTATGTACCATATTAAGGAGAGGAGAGAAAAGGTTCACACATACTGGACAGTATGCCAACAACCCCCAGGTCATTAGCGGATTTAAATTTTAAGTCTAGAGATTTTATTGTCCAATCTAAAAAATATTGTCCAAATCGGTTCAGATTTAACTATACACACAAAAAATTATTGCAAAAATTTTTCAAATTAAAAATTTAATTGAATTTTAAAAAATATTAAATTGAAAATTTAATTGGCTCAACAAATTTTTGAATTGAAACAAAAATCAATCACAAAAATTAATTGGATCAATTAATTTCGTGATTAAAGACAAAAAATATTTTTGTGTCTATGTATATGGAAACATGAATCTCTATATGTGACACCCAGAAAAATTCGAAGGATAACAAATTCAAAATTGTGATGGTATCTATAAAATAACAGGCTAATAAGTCCCCGGTCTAATAAAGAAAACACATTTTTTTTGTCGAAATTCGTTTTTATTATTCAACATAGTTCCTTTCAAGAGCGATACAACGACCTTTCAATTTTTTGATACCATTTTGGTAATTTGGTAAAATTTGGTAAGGAACCTCCTTTTTATAGCCGAGTCCGAACGGCGCTCCACATTGCAGTGAAACCACTTAGAGAAGCTTTGAAACCCACAGAAATGTCACCAACATTACTGAGGTTGGATAATCCACCGCTGAAAAACTTTTTGGTGTTCGGTCGAAGCAGGAATCGAACCCACGACCCTGTGCATGCGGTGGCTCCCTTTGTTTAATATATATCCCGTATGGACTAACATACAATTGAGAAGACGGTGTTAAGAAGTTTTAAGATATTTACCTTGCCATCGGGAAGTTTTACCGCAACCCAAGTAATTCGATTGTGGTTGACAGTCTTTAGTACAAGTTTCTATGCAATTCATGGTGGAGGGTACATAAGATTCGGCCTGGCCGAACTTACGGCCGTATATTCTTGTTTTTTCTTAAAAAAGTCAATTTTGGTCTCTTGAATGCTATTTAGACTTTTGAATCCTTGAGGAGATCCAAACCACTTTTTATACCCTCCACCATAGGATGGGGGTTTATTAACTTTGTCATTCCGTTTGTAACACATCGAAATATTGCTCTAAAACCCCATAAAGTATATATATTCTGGGTCGTGGTGAAATTCTGAGTCGATCTGAGCATGTCCGTCCGTCTGTGGAAATCACGCTAACTTCCGAACGAAACAAGCTATCGACTTGAAACTTGGCACAAGTAGTTGTTATTGATGTAGGTCGGATGGTATTACAAATGGGCCATATCGGTCCACTTTTACGTATAGCCCCCATATAAATGGACCCCCAAATTTGGCTTGCGATTGCTCTAAGAGAAGCAAATTTCATCCGATCCGGCTGAAATTTGGTATATGGTGTTAGTATATGGTCTCTAAAAACTATGCAAAAATTGGTCCATATCGGTCCATAATTACATATAGCCCCCATATAAACCGATCCCCCGATTTGGCTTGCGAAGCCTCTAAGAGAAGCATATTTCATCCGATCCGGCTGAAATTTGGTACGTGATGTTAGTATATGGTCTCTAACAACCATGCAAAAATTGGTCCACATCGGTCCATAATTATATATAGCCCCCATATAAACCGATCCCCAGATTTGACTTGCGGAGCCTCAAAGAGAAGAAAATTTCATCCGATCCGGCTGAAATTTGGTACGTGATGTTGGTATATGGTCTCTAACAATCATGCAAAAATTGGTCCACATCGGTCCATAATTATATATAGCCCCCATATAAACCGATCCCCAGATTTGGCTTGCGGAGCCTCAAAGAGAAGCAAATTTCATCCGATCCGGCTGAAATTTGGTACGTGATGTTGGTATATGGTCTCTAACAACCATGCAAAAATTGGTCCACATCGGTCCATAATTATATATAGACCCCATATAAACTGATCTCCAGATTTGGCTTGCGAAGCCTCAAAGATGAGCAAATTGCATCCGATCCGGCTGAAATTTGGTACATGGTATTGGTATATGGTCTCTAACAACCGTGCAGAAATTGGTCCACATCGGTCTATAATTATATATGGCGCCCATATAAACCGATCCCCAGGTTTGGGTTGCGGAGCCTCAAAGAGAAGCAAATTTCATCCGATCCGCCTGAAATTTGGTACATGATATTGGTATATGGTCTCTAACAACCATGCAAAAATTGGTCCACATCGGTTCATAACTATATATAGCCCCCATATAAACCGATCCCCAGATTTGGTTTGCGAAGTCTCCAAGAGAAGCAAATTTCATCCAATCCGGTTGTAATTTGGAACATGGTGTTAGTATATGATCTTTAACAACCGTGCCAGAATTGGTCCATATCGGTCCATAATTATATATAGCCCCCATATAAAACATTCTCCAGATTTGACCTCCGGAGCCTCTTGGAGGAGCAAAATTCATCCGATCCGGTTCAAATTAGGCATGTGGTGCTAGTATATGGTTGCTAACAACCATTCCAAAATTGGTCCAATCACACAAAAATTGGTCCATATCGGTTCATTATCATGGTTGCCACGAGAGCCAAAAATAATCTACCAAAATTTTATTTCTATAGAAAATTTTGTCAAAATTTTATTTCTAGAGAAAATTTTGTTCAAATTTTATTCGGTTCATAATCATGGTTGCCACTCGAGCCAAAAATAATCTACCAAGATTTTATTTCTATAGAAAATTTTGTCAAAAGTTTATTTCTATATAAAATTTTGTTAAAATTTTATTTCTTTAGAAATTTTCTTTCTATAGAAAATTTTGTCAAAATTTTTATTTCTATAGAAAATTTTGTGAAAATTTTATTTCTATATAAAATTTTGTAAAATTTTTTTTTCTGTAGAAAATTTTGTCAAAATTTTATGTCTACTTTGTCAAACTGAATTATATTCGTATTGGATTGATCTTTTTGATTTAATATATACCACGTATGGACTTACATACAATTTAGAAGATGGTGTTAGGAGGTTTTAAGATACCTTGCCATCGACAAGCGTTACCGCAACTTAAGTAATTCGATTGTGGATGGCAGTGTTTAGATGATGTTTCTACGCAATCCATGATGGAGGGTACATAAGCTTCGGCCTGGCCGAACTTACGGCCGTATGTACTTGTTTAGTTTAATATATACCACGTATGGACTATGTGGTATATATAACGTGTTAGGAAGTTTTAAGCAAGTGTTACCGCTACCGAAGTAATTTGATTGTGGATGGCAGTCTTCAGTAGAAGTTTCTACGCAATCCATGGTGGAGGGTACATAAGCTTCGGCCTGGCCGAACTTACGGCCATATATACTTGTGTTTGTTTAATATATAGGTTAGTTTATTTGGCAGCCCGATGTATCAGGCTCACTTAGACTATTCAGTCCATTGTGATACCACATTGGTGAACTTCTCTCTTATCACTGAGTGCTGCCCGATTCAATGTTAAGCTCAATGACAAGGGACCTCCTTTTCATAGCCGAGTCCGAACGGCGCTCCACATTGCAGTGAAACCACTTAGAGAAGCTTTGAAAACTTCAGAAATAAAGGGTGATTCTTTTGAGGTTAGGATTTTCATGCATTAGTATTTGACAGATCACGTGGGATTTCAGACATGGTGTCAAAGAGAAAGATGCTCAGTATGCTTTGACATTTCATCATGAATAGACTTACTAACGAGCCACAACGTCGAATTTTCAGTGAATGGGCCCTAGAAAAGTTGGCAGAAAATCCGCTTTTTTATCGACAAATTTTGTTCAGCGATGAGGCTCATTTCTGGTTGAATGGCTACGTAAATAAGCAAAATTGCTGCATTTGGAGTGAAGAGCAACCAGAAGCCGTTCAAGAACTGCCCATGCATCCCGAAAAATGCACTGTTTGGTGTGGTTTGTACGCTGGTGGAATCATTGGACCGTATTTTTTCAAAGATGCTGTTGGACGCAACGTTACGGTGAATGGCGATCGCTATCGTTCGATGCTAACAAACTTTTTGTTGCCAAAAATGGAAGAACTGAACTTGGTTGACATGTGGTTTCAACAAGATGGCGCTACATGCCACACAGCTCGCGATTCTATGGCCATTTTGAGGGAAAACTTCGGAGAACAATTCATCTCAAGAAATGGACCGGTAAGTTGGCCACCAAGATCATGCGATTTGACGCCTTTAGACTATTTTTTGTGGGGCTACGTCAAGTCTAAAGTCTACAGAAATAAGCCAGCAACTATTCCAGCTTTGGAAGACAACATTTCCGAAGAAATTCGGGCTATTCCGGCCGAAATGCTCGAAAAAGTTGCCCAAAATTGGACTTTCCGAATGGACCACCTAAGACGCAGCCGCGGTCAACATTTAAATGAAATTATCTTCAAAAAGTAAATGTCATGGACCAATCTAACGTTTCAAATAAAGAACCGATGAGATTTTGCAAATTTTATGCGTTTTTAAAAAAAAAAAAGTTATCAAGCTCTTAACAAATCACCCTTTATTACCAGCATTACTGAGGTGGGATAATCCACCGCTGAAAAACTTTTTGGTGTGCGGTCGAAGCAGGAATCGAACCCACGACCTTGTGTATGCAAGGCGGGCATGCTAACCATTGCACCACGGTGGCTCCCTTTGTTTAATATATACACCGTATGGACTAACTTACAATTGAGAAGACGGTGTTAAGAAGTTTTAAGATACCTTGCCATCGGCAAGTGTTACCGCAACCCAAGTAATTCGATTGTGGATGACAGTCTTTAGTACAAGTTTCTATGCAATCCATGGTGGAGGGTACATAAGATTCGGCCTGGCCGAACTTACGGCCGTATATACTTGTTTTTCTTAAAAAAGTCGATTTTGGTCTCTTGAATGCTATTTAGACTTTTGCTTCCTTGTGGAGATCCAAACCACTTTTTATACCCTCCACCATAGGATGGGGGTATATTAACTTTGTCATTCCGTTTGTAACACATCGAAATATTGCTCTAAGACCCCATAAAGTATATATATTCTGGGTCGTGGTGAAATTCTGAGTCAATCTAAGCATGTCCGTCCGTCCGTCCGTCTGTCCGTCTGTCCGTCCGTCTGTGGAAATCACGCTAACTTCCGAACGAAACTAGCTATCGACTTGAAACTTGGCACAAGTAGTTGCTATTGATGTAGGTCAGATGGTATTGAAAATGGGCCATATCGGCCCACGTTTACGTATAGCCCCCATATAAACCGATCCCCAAATTTGGCTTGCGGAGCCTTCCGGAGCAGCAAAATTCATCCGATCCGGTTGAAATTTGGTACGTGGTCTAAGTATACGGTCTCTAACAACCATGCCAAAATTGGTCCATATCGGTCCATAATTATATATATATATGAAATTTGGTACCTGATGTTAGTATACGGTCTCTAACAACCATGCAAAAATTGGTCCATATCGGTCCATAAATATATATAGCTCCCATATAAACCGATCCCCAGATTTGACCTCCGGAGCCTCTTGGAGGAGCAAACTTCATCCTACCCGATTGAAATTTGGTACGTGGCGTTAGTATATGGTCTCTAACAACCATGCAAAAACTGGTCCATATCGGTCCATAATTATATATAGCCCCCATATAAACCGATCCCCAGATTTGACCTCCGGAGCCTCTTGGAGGGGCAAAATTCATCCGATCCGGTTGAAATTTGGTACCTGATGTTAGTATAAGGTCTCTAACAACCATGCAAAAATTGGTCCATATCGGTCCATAAATATATATAGCTCCCATATAAACCGATCCCCAGATTTGACCTCCGGAGCCTCTTGGAGGAGCAAACTTCATCCTACCCGATTGAAATTTGGTACGTGGCGTTAGTATATGGTCTCTAACAACCATGCAAAAACTGGTCCATATCGGTCCATAATTATATATAGCTCCCATATAAACCGATCCCCAGATTTGACCTCCGGAGCCTCTTGGAGGGGTAAAATTCATTCGATCCGTTTGAAATTGGGTACCTGATGTTAGTATACGGTATCTAACAAGCATGCAAAAATTGGTCCATATCGGTCCATAATTATATATAGCTCCCATATAAACCGATCCCCAGATTTGAACTCTGGAGCCTCTTGGATGAGCAAAATTCATCCGATCCAATTGAAATTTAGTACGTGGTGTTAGTATATGGTCTCTAACAACCATGCAAAAATTGGTCCATATCGGTTCATAATTATATATAGCTCCCATATAAACCGATCCCCAGATTTGACCTCCGGAGCCTCTTGGAGGATCAAAAGTCATCCGATGCGGTTGAAATTTGGTACATTTCGTTAGTATATGGCCTCTAACAGCCATGTAAAAATTGTCAAATTTTATTACTATAGAAAGTTTTGTCAAAATTTCATTTCTATAGAAAGTTTTGTAAAAAGTTTATTTCTATAGCAATGTTTGTCAACATTTTATTTCCATAGAAAATTTTGTCAAAATTTTATTTCTATAGAAAATTTTGTAAAAAATTTATTGCTGTAGAAAATTTTGTCAACATTTTATTTCTATAGACAATTTTGTCAACATTTTATTTCTATAGAACATTTTGTCAACATTTTATTTCTATAGAAAATTTTGTCAACATTTTGTTTTTATAGAAAATTTTGTCAAAATTTTATTGCTATAGAAAATTTTGTCAACATTTTACTTCCATAGAAAATTTTGTCAACATTTTATTTCTATAGAAAATTTTGTCAAGTTTTTATTTCTATAGAAAATTTTGTTAAAATTTTATTTCTATAGAAAATTTTGTCAAACTGAATTATATACGTATTTAATCGGCCTTTTTTTTTTGGTTAATATATACCCCTTATGGACTAACTTACAATTTAGAAGACAGTGTTAAAAAGTTTTACGATACCTTGCCATCGGCAAGTGTTATCGCAACCCAAGTAATTCGATTGTGGATGACAGCCTTTAGTAGAAGTTCCTACGCAATCCATGGTGGAGGGTACATAAGATTCGGCCTGGCCGAACTTACGGCCGTATATACTTGTTTGAAACTCTTTTTTACTGGAAAACCCAATTGTATAAGGTCTCAGACTATTGTTTCAATTCGTTACTAACAGAATGACAATCATAGTATACTCCTCACATTCTCTGGTGGTGACTATAAAAACTTAAAATAAATTGAGTATTATATGCAAAGACATATTTCTTATTTGTTCAAACTAACAAATAAAAAAAATATTGAAAAAGATAAATTCTATACAAGCCAAAGGATAAAATCCAAAACAACAAAACACTAATACTTTGCCAACATCGATTGTCATCCTGTTGGATTCATACGTGTTTATGAAAGCAAGTCGTGAGAGAGGGCGGGTGTTGGTCGTAGGTAGAATTCTTTTTCAAAGTTGATTTAAAATTCAATTTCGATAACATCAAACTTAATTTGAAACTTAAATAAGATATACACACACCTTATGGTCATTTAAACTTTTTAAACACGCATACTCTTCAAAACCTCTCCCCCAAGTACCTCACACCTTTGCACTTACAGTCATTTGATAGTTTTTATACGATAGCTATAGGTGTGTATGTAAATGAGTGTGTGTGTGTCTGCAATATATTCTCCATGGGGCCTGTGTGAATTTGTGTGTTTCTATGCAATATAAAACGAAAAAGGATATGTAAAAATATCCTTACGTTTGCTGTTGTTCTCAACAAAAGTGCCAAAACAAATTTTCATGTTCGAATGAAATAACGAAAACCAAAACTTTTATATAAATTTATAACTAACTCTAAACCTCCATTTATATGTATGAATGTGTGTGCGCGTATGTCTGTATGTATGGAAAACATCTATATGTCTATATGAATACGAAACGATTGAGTGCGTATACGGATGTTGTCCATTTTTTCTCGTGTGTGTGTGACGATTTGAAAACCTAAGAATTTTTGTATGCACATGAAAAAGGGTACCGGTTTTGTTTCGTGATAACGTCAGATGTTTTAAAGTTTTTCCGTTTCCAAAAACAAAAAATATTTGCATTTTTTGTTCAAATATAATCAAGATAGAGAGAGGACTCTTATTTGTCGTCTTTATGATGACTATTACAAAATGTCATATTTTATGATTTGTGTAGTTTTATGTTTTTTTTTTACGGTTTTGTAGTAAATTAAATTTGAATAATTTTGTAACAAATTGCATGGTTTTTTGTGTGGCAAATTTTATTTATGGGGCGATAGTTAGAAAATGAAATGAATTTCAAACTAGTAAGAAGAGCTCAAGTGGATTTCAAAACGATAGCTACGAGTTTCATAGGTCGATAGTACATAGTTTAGAAAAAATGGAATAAAAATTTTGGAATATAAAGGGTGATACGGTCAAAATTTGGTCAATATAAACTTGACGTATTTCTTTCAATTTTGCATTTAAAAAACCTGAACACCCCTCATTTTGAGGGTGTGTGTGTGTGTAGAATGTTGCTCCTATTTTGATTTTGGAATTCACTCTTCAGTTGTCAAAATGCCGTCCAAGCAAGAAGAGCAGCGTATCAAAATTTTGCTCGCGCATCGCGAAAATCCGAGAAAAATCGCTAAAAGTTGCCAAATCAACCGTTACAAATGTAATTAAAGTGTTTGGGGAACGTTTGTCGACAGCCAGGTAGTCTGGATCGGGGGGAAATCGAAAACCGGAAGCCGCTGAGACGACAAAGAGATTTACCGGTAGTTTCAAGCGAAACTCTAACCTCTCTCTCCGAGATGCCGCATATAAGCTGGGTGTATCGTCTACAACCGTGCATCGAGCCAAAAAACGAGCCGGACTATCGACTTACAAGAAGGTAGTGACTCCAAATCGCGATGATAAACAAAATACGACGGCCAAAGCGCTATCCCGGAGGCTGTACACGACGATGCTGACGAAGTTTGACGGCGTGGTAATGGACGACGAAACCTACGTCAAAGCCGACTACAAGGAAGGGGAAAGGTAGCAGATATTTTCAAGCACATAAAACTGTCAAAGTTCGCAAAGAAATATCTGGTTTGGCAAGCCATCTGTTCCTGTGGCTTGAAAAGCAGCATTTTCATAGCTTCCGGGACTGTCAACCAAGAAATTTACGTGAAAGAGTGTTTGAATAAACGTCTGCTGCCTTTCCTGAAGAAGCACGGTTGTTCCGTACTGTTTTGGCCGGATTTGGCATCTTACCATTACAGTAAAAAGGCCATGGAGTGGTACGCCGCCAACAACGTGCAGGTGGTTCCCAAGGACAAGAACCCTCCCAACACGCCAGAGCTCCGCCCAATTGAGAAATACTGGGCTATTGTCAAGCGGAACCTAAAGAAGACCAAAAAAACTGCTAAGGACGAGCAGCAGTTCAAGGCAAACTGGCTTTCTGCGGCGAAGAAGGTGGACAAGGTGGCTGTACAAAATCTGATGGCAGGTGTCAAGCGTGAAGCCCGGCAATTCGGATTTGGAAAAGCGAAAGCCTAACTGAATATTTTTCCTGAATTTTATACTAACTGAACATGAACAAGTATATACGGCCGTAAGTTCGGCCAGGCCGAATCTTATGTACCCTCCACCATGGATTGCGTAGAAACTTCTACGAAAGACTGTCATCCACAATCGAATTACTTGGGTCACACATCGTTTTCTAAATTGTGATTTAGTCCATACGTGGTATATATTATACAAAAATGTTATGTGTAGTTAAGTCTACAAATAATTTTGAATCGATATGGACTTTTTGCACGGTACGTAGAGAACCAGAATTGAAATATGGGGGTCGCTTATATGGGGGCTATATACAATTATGAACTTGATATGGACCAATTTTTGTGTGATTGGAAATCGATTTATCTGAGGGATATATATACCTATAGACGGATATGAACCTAGTTGCACATGGTTTTTAACGACCATATACTAGCACAATGTACCAAATTTCAACTCACTCGGATGAAATTTGCTCCTCCAAGAGGCTCCATAACCAAATCTCGGGATCGGTTTATATGGGGGCTATATATGATTATGGACCGATGTGGAATTATGGACCAATTTTTGCATGGTTGTTAGAGACCATATACTAACACCAAATTTCAGCCGGATCGGTTAGGTTAGGTTATGTGGCAGCCCGATGTATCAGGCTCACTTAGACTATTCAGTCCATTGTGATACCACAGTGGTGAACTTCTCTCTTATCACTGAGTGCTGCCCGATTCCATGTTAAGAAGGGACCTCCTTTTTATAGCCGAGTCCGAACGGCGTTCCACATTCCAGTGAAACCACTTAGAGAAGCTTTGAAACCCTCAGAAATGTCACCAGCATTACTGAGGTGGGATAATCCACCGCTGAAAAACTTTTTGGTGTTCGGTCGTAGCAGGAATCGAACCCACGACCTTGTGTATGCAAGGCGGGCATGCTAACCATTGCACCACGGTGGCCGGATCGGATGAAATTTGCTTCTCTTAGAGGCCTCGCAAGCCAAATCGGGGGATCGGTTTATATGGGGGCTATATATAATTATGGACCGATGAGGACAAATTTTTGCATGGTTGTTAGAGACCATATACTAACACCAAGTACCAAATTTTAGCCGGATCGGATGAAATTTGCTTTTCTTAGAGGCCTTGCAAGTCAAATCGGGGGATCGGTTTATATGGGGGCTATATATAATTATGGACCGATGTGGACCAATTTTTGCATGGTTGTTAGAGACCATATACTAACACCATGAACCAAATTTCAGCCGGATCGGATGAAATTTGCTTCTCTTAGAGGCCTCGCAGGCCAAATTTGGGGGTCCGTTTATATGGGGGCTATACGTAAAAGTGGACCGATAAGGCCCATTTACAATACCATCCGACCTACATCAATAACAACTACTTGTGCAAAGTTTCAAGTCGATAGCTTGTTTCGTTCGGAAGTTAGCGTGATTTCAACAGACGGACGGACGGACGGACATGCTCAGATCGACTCAGAATTTCACCACGACCCAGAATATATATACTTTATGGGGTCTTAGAGCAATATTTCGATGTGTTACAAACGGAATGACAAAGTTAATATACCCCCCATCCTATGGTGGAGGGTATAAAAAGAAATTTAATTTGATTTTTTAAATAAACGATTTCACCGATTTACACGCGTTTTCCCTTGACCAAATTTTTACCGTGTCACCCTTTATATGGGAGCTATATCTAAAACTAAACCGATATCTTCCAAAATCAATAGGGTTCTAGTCTGACCCAAAGTATATAGTTGTGTCGATTGGACTAAAATTGACCTCTAGTTTGATTACCAAAAATTGTTCACAGACAGACAGACGGACGGACGGACATGGCTAGATCGACTCAGAGGTAGGCTCTGAGCAATATTGCCAAAGACATTATATGTCAATCTGGTTTCCTACTGGTTGATTGCACTACTTTCGGATCTAAAAAAATTTTTTTTTGCTGGGTAGTTGCACGAAAATAGTTTTGCGGTATTTTAGTTCATTCTCGGTGAAGTGCCGTCTTGAGTTGATCGACAATTTGGTTGTTGATAGTGCCAAACTTACCAAAAAGCCCCATGGATTGAGAACCGAAGATTTTGATGGCTATTGTAAGACATTTTTGGTTGACGCGAGCTGAGTGCGATGCTGCTCATGACATAAGACCACACTTTTTTAGCCGAATCCGAACGGCTTTTCACATTGCAGTGAAACCACTTAGAAAAGCTTTAAAACATTCAGAAGTGTCACCATCATTACTGAGAGGAGATAATCCACCACTGAAATTTTTTTTGGTGTTCAGTTGAAACAGGTATTGAACCCATGACCCTTTGAATGCAAGGCGGGCATGTTAGAAATTGCATCACGGTGGCTCCCTTTTGTTTTGAAACTTGAATGGCTTTTGTCCAAGCTCATTTTTCAACATGAATAGTATCTGTTCTCGCTATATATTTAGCTCACGAGGTACCATTGCGGCGTGGATTTCGTGCGACGTTGGGAATTCGAGTCAAAGAAATGACTCGCAAAACATTTCTCATAATATTTTGTTGACATAGGCAGTGTAGTATTTGTGAACATGTCTTTCGTAAGTGAGATGTTAATAGCTCTCAGTTGTGGTCGAGCGAATGTGGGGAAATTGAGCCAATCTCTCTGTTGACGTGATGAGGTTAAAACCTCACAGTTAGCTTTGCTTGTTCGGGAATTATAAAGTCCATCTTTATGTCAATCACTACCCTGATGGGTATTGAAATTTGTTTATGTATTGAATTTTTCCGATATTTAATTTTTAATAACTGGAGAACTCATTAGTTGAAACTGGAAAACTTACCGTCATTAGTTGAACAAACCAAATATGACCACAAACATTTTTTTCTTTTCACCATACCAAAACAACAACACCCGTTAGCAATTTGAACTTTTTATATTGTCTCGTTTTTTGTTTGACCATACACCATATATTGTGGATATCAAATTTTTTTGGCGCAACTTTAAAGAACTTCCATAGTCATAGCACACGGTATTGGGTTTTACTACCATCACAAGAGGACCTTCTTCAACAAATCATATATGCAAGCTCTCTCTCTCTCTCTCTCACACACACACACACATACACACACTCAAAAAGAGTTATATCAGTTTTATTCTAAGACATACGGAAGTCATAGAGAATGATTTTGAAGCTAAAGCAAAGCAAGTAATAGGAAGTTGTACTCGATTTGAAATGTTCTTAACAGAGAGAAGAACCATTATGCTATGACATTTAAGGCTTGGGAAACTTATATTTCCTTTCTTTCAAATCAAAAAATGGTCATAAATTTATATTGCTGCCTTAATTCCACATATGCTCTTTGTGGGATATTTAAAATTTTTCAGTTGATATAGTTGAAATGTTACAATGTAGTCTTTATAGAATAGGAAATTTCCTTTGATAAAAGAAAGAGAGATAAATATGTTCATTATATCTTGAGTCGAACGGAGCATGTCTGTGCGTCATTCAATAGGTCTACATTTTGGATCTACACGAAGCAATTTATTCATCGGCATAAAAAGTTGTCCTGTGTCATGTTAATATTTTTGCGTGATTTCAATCGGGTGGACATACCAACTAGACTCAGTTCTATCTTATAAACTCTTGGAAACCTAAATTGTCTAATAATAATGTTCCTAACTATATTTTGTCTGCGCAAAATGTGGTCATATTAAGCGAAAATTGATGGGTCTTGAATTTTAGATTACTTCCGTACATGTTTGTCTTTAAAGTCAATAAGCAAATATTTTCACAAAATCTTTTATATCCCCAGCAAAAAAAGCGTCGTCCAAAAAGTAGAGAAGATTTTCTTTTTGGATCCGGAATTGGTACAAAATT
The DNA here is from genome assembly GCF_050003625.1 of Haematobia irritans. Taxonomy (NCBI): domain Eukaryota; kingdom Metazoa; phylum Arthropoda; class Insecta; order Diptera; family Muscidae; genus Haematobia; species Haematobia irritans. Next base: position 209,607,299 of record NC_134398.1, read on the forward strand.
AGCGCAGAAGCGTTGAATGAGCTTGTCACCATGTCAACAGCCGTTGAAATGGATGTCCACCATTTCAACAGCCGTTACACTGAATTTGCATCACTTCTTAAGGTGTGAATTCAGCGTTTTGGATGTGAATTAAGAAATTTTGTGATATTTTGACAAATAATTAATTTTTAAATATTTGTATCATTTCTATTCGCTTGTCTAGAACGTTTGACACTAAATATTTTCAAAAATTCGCAATTTTTCTAGAAAGGATTTTTTCGGCAAAATTTAAATAACTTGTACCATTTTAATAATTCTTAATCTGTTTTTAACTTATTTGAAACAACAAAATTTAAATTTTCCATTAAAAATATGAAAAAAGCGAGTTATAAAAAATTTACTCAAATGAACTTCCTGTGCAGTTAAAATAAAGAACATCTTCGGGAGCACATTTTTGGAAGTGTTTTTAAAGTTGTGCCTTTGGAAGAACTTCCAATTTTTTTCCTGAGTCGTTAAACCAAATTGCAAGTGTAAATTAGTGCCCCAAAAACTTTGAAATTTTGAGTGCATAACGAATACAATGAAACAGTGCCTTTCATATGATATGAAATGTAAATTCCAAGGCTTGGATCTCTATCAAACATTCATCGTTATAAACAAAATTTGATATATCTTTATTTATCAAACAAAAATTGTTCTCATAAAATCCAGAATCTGATCTAATCTTTATAGGTAGAATCTTTAAATTTCTCTTCTTTCTCATCAAGCCCCTGAAATTCTATATATTATTAAGTAACCCGCTACGGCGAAGAGTTTTCAAATGGAAACTATTATATTTGATTCATGGTGGTGGGTATTTAAGATTCGACCCGGCTGGAACTTATAGCCGTACATATATATTCGCTTTTCTGTCAGTTGGTTAATTTTGTAATATTACTTTGTTTTTCTTTTTGTTCTTCAAAAAAAAATCCCTTGGTTTAGAGAAAAATATGCTTTTCGAAACCTAAAAACAAAGAGAATTAAAATTTCTGTAAATATTTATTCTCATATATGTTTTCATTTTTCTATGTTGTTTCAACCATGAAACAAACATACATTCTATGTAAAAGAGCAAATATTGAATTTGAAATTAGTCTTGCTCTTCTACTCTAGGTCTTAGATGGATAAATGCATAAATATTCTGTTACCCTTTCTCTCACTCTCTCTCTCTCTCATAAACTCTGCGGGTTTCTTGTTGCTTCATGATATCTTTGTCATTGGTTTAGTATGAGTGCTTTATTTATGAGCTGGTTGATGCTTCATTTTGTTTTTGTAGCTGTTGTTGGTATCTCTTGCCGATAAACAAATTCTGGCTTTGCCATTTGGGGCTTTAGAGGTTTTGTTAGGCAATTCTCGAAATGTTTTCTAGGGATTTCTGCAGTAGCTTGCTTGGTTTATTTTAAGATTTCTCATAATGCATATATGCTCGAACCTTAGGGTGGATTGTGAAATATTTAAAAAGATTTGATTTAGAAGGTGGAGAGTATTTTGTCAATGAAATAAAATAATATAATTTTATATAGAACAAATAGAAAGACGGACTGGCGCAGGGTTAGACATTTATGGATATGTTAGGTTTAAGTGGCAGCTCGATTTTTTTTCAGGCTCATTTAGACTATTCAGTCCATTGTGATACCACATTAATATCTACAAACATCTATTACACATGGGCTCTTAGTTTTTTAACGATGAACCTTGTTATTTTCTTCTTTTGAACCAACGTGATTGTTCCAAAAACATTATTTTAACTCCTTGGTTTAAGCCCTTTCAGAACATGGCATTTTTGAGAGTTGTAAACTTCCGACTCAGCTATTAAACGGAGGTACCTTGGCACAGAAGTTCACCACGTGGGTTATCACAATGTACTGAATGGTCTAAATGAGCCTGCAATAAAGTGAGCTGCCACTTAACTAGGTTAGGTTAAACTTGGGTATAAAAATCTAGAAACATTATTAGCAAAACAAGTATATACAGTCGTAAGTTCGCCCAGGCCGAATCTTATGTACCCTCCACCATGGATTGCATAGAAACTTTTACTAAAGACTGTGATCCACAATCGAATTACTTGGGTTGTGGTAACACTTGCCGATGGCAATGTATGTTAAAACCTCCTAAACCGTCTTCTAAATTGTAAGTAAGTCCATACGTGGTATATATTAAATCAAACAAGTATATACGGCCGTAAGTTCGGCCAGGCCGAATCTTATGTACCCTCCACCATGGATTGCGTAGAAACTTCTACGAAAGACTGTCATCCACAATCGAATTACTTGGGTCACACATCGTTTTCTAAATTGTGATTTAGTCCATACGTGGTATATATTATACAAAAATGTTATGTGTAGTTAAGTCTACAAATAATTACGAATCGATATGGACTTTTTGCACGGTACGTAGAGAACCAGAATTGAAATATGGGGGTCGCTTATATGGGGACTATATACAATTATGAACTTGATATGGACCAATTTTTGTGTGATTGGAAATCGATTTATCTGAGGGATATATATAACTATAGACCGATATGGACCTAGTTACACATGGTTGTTAACGACCATATACTAGCACAATGTACCAAATTTCAACTCACTCGGATGAAATTTGCTCCTCCAAGAGGCTCCAAAACCAAAACTCGGGATCGGTTTATATGGGGGCTATATATGATTATGGACCGATGTGGAATTATGGACCAATTTTTGCATGGTTATTAGAGACCATATAATAACACCATGTACCAAATTTCAGCCGGATCGGTTAGGTTAGGTTAGGTTATGTGGCAGCCCGATGTATCAGGCTCACTTAGACTATTCAGTCCATTGTGATACCACAGTGGTGAACTTCTCTCTTATCACTGAGTGCTGCCCGATTCCATGTTAAGCTCAATGACAAGGGACCTCCTTTTTATAGCCGAGTCCGAACGGCGTTCCACATTCCAGTGAAACCACTTAGAGAAGCTTTGAAACCCTCAGAAATGTCACCAGCATTACTGAGGTGGGATAATCCACCGCTGAAAAACTTTTTGGTGTTCGGTCGTAGCACGAATCGAACCCACGACCTTGTGTATGCAAGGCGGGCATGCTAACCATTGCACCACGGTGGCCGGATCGGATGAAATTTGCTTCTCTTAGAGGCCTCGCAGGCCAAATCGGGGGATCGGTTTATATGGGGGCTATACATAATTATGGACCGATGTGGACCAATTTTTGCATGGTTGTTAGAGACCATATACTAACATCAAGTGCCAAATTTCAGCCGGATCGGATGAAATTTGCTTCTCTTAGAGGCCTATGGTGGAGGGTATAAAAAGACCTATTAAATACGTATATAATTCAGATTGATAAAATTTTCTATAGAAAAAAAAATTGACAGAATTTTCAATAGAAATAAAATTTTAACAAAATTTTCTTTAGAAACAAAATTTTCACAAAATTTTTACAAAATTTTTTATAGAAATAAAGTTTTGACACAATTTTCTATAGAAATAAAGTTTTAACAAAATTTTCTATAGAAATAAAATTTTAACAAAATTTTCCATAGAAATAAAATTTTGACAAAATTTTCTATAGAAATAAAATTTTGACAAAATTTTCTATAGAAATAAAATTTTGATAGATTATTTTTGGCTCGAGTGGCAACCATGATTATGAACCGATATGGACCAATTTTTGTGTAATTGGAGATCGGCTATAACAGGTTGGCTGATAAGTCCCCGGTCTGACACATAGATGACTTCGCTAGTATTAAATGCATATTATTTTGATATAGTACCAACCTTGAAATGATTCGTGTCAAAATTTGAAGTCTGTAAGTCAATTAGTTTGTGAGATAGAGCGTCTTTTGTGAAGCAACTTTTGTTATTGTGAAAAAAATGGAAAAAAGGAATATCGTGTTTTGATAAAATACTGTTTTCTGAAGGGAAAAAATACGGTGGAAGCAAAAACTTGGCTTGATAATGAGTTTCCGGACTCTGTCCCAGGGAAATCAACAATAATTGATTGGTATGCAAAATTCAAGCGTGGTGAAATGAGCACGGAGGACGGTGAACGCAGTGGATGCCCGAAAGAGGTGGTTACCGACGAAAACATCAAAAAAATCCACGAAATGATTTTGAATGACCGTAAAATGAAGTTGATCGGGATAGCAGAGGCCTTAAAGGTATCAAAGGAACGTGTTGGTCATATCATTCATCAATATTTGGATATGCGGAAGCTGTGTGCAAAATAAGTGCCGCGCGAGCTCACATTTGACCAAAAACAACAACGTGTTGATGATCCTGAGCGGTGTTTGCAGCTGTTAACTCGTAATACACCCGAGAGTTTCCGTCGATATGTGACAATGGATGAAACATGGCTCCATCACTGCACTCCTGAGTCCAATCGACAGTCGGCTGAGTGGACAGCGACCGGTGAACCGTCTCCGAAGCGTGGAAAGACTCAAAAGTCCGCTGGCAAAGTAATGGCCTCTGTTTTTTGGGATGCGCATGGAACAATTTTTATCGATTATCTTGAGAAGGGAAAAACCATCAACAGTGACTATTATATGGCGTTATTGGAGCGTTTGTAGGTCGAAATCGCGGCAAAACGGCCCCATATGAAGAAGAAAAAAGTGTTGTTTCACCAAGACAACGCACCGTGCCACAAGTCATTGAGAACGATGGGAAAAATTCATGAATTGGGCTTCGTATTGCTTCCCCACCCACCGTATTCTCCAGATCTGGTCCCCAGCGACTTTTTCTTGTTCTCAGACCTCAAAAGGATGTTCGCAGGGAAAAAATTTGGCTGCAATGAAGAGGTGATCGCCGAAACTGAGGTCTATTTTGAGGCAAAACGGAAGGATTACTACCAAAATGGTATCAAAAAATTGGAAGGTCGTTATAATCGTTGTATCGCTCTTGAAGGGAACTATGTTGAATAATAAAACCGAATTTTGACAAAAAAATGTGGTTTTCTTTGTTAGACCGGGGACTTATCAGCCAACATTATGCGTTGATTGACTTAATTTGTTTTTTTTTCACCCTCCATCCTAAGGCACAAAACTTCTATTTGCATATACGTATGTGCAAACATATGTACGTAGTGATTTTCCTGGAGCACATGTGTTAATATGCATAAACAGAAAATTCAAAAGGACTTTTTGTCAATGAAAATCCTGAGATATTGTTTTAAATCACGACTGTTTCAGATTTTTGTAGGCTTTTGCGTCACTAAAGTTTTGTTGATTCGGGCTTAGAATAAAGTTTACAAAATATTTTTTTTTAACCTCCACCATATTTACAAGAGATGTTATGATTCCTCTAAAACTCAAACAAAAAATGGTTCTTATAAATTCAGAATATGATCTAGTCTTCATAGGTAAAATCTTTACATTTATCTGTGGGAAGCGTACTGATTGAACTGATCTGCTTGGAAAAATATCTGTCATCAAACCCCCACCCCCCTGAAATTTTCAAAGGAAAATATTATATTTAATTCATGGTGGTGGGTATTTAAGATTCGGCCCGACCGAACTTACTGTATATACTTGTTATTCTATTATTGTATGCACTTTAACAACCATGCAAAAATTGGTCCATATCGGTCCATAATTATCCATAACTCCTATATAAACCTATCCTCAGATTGCACTTGCACTGTAAAAGTTGGTTCATATCGGTTTATAATTTTTGATAGACTCCTCTATATAAACCGTCCAAAAACTAAAGTGGCTTAGCCAGCAAATAAGCGTCCAAATATTGCAACCAATTAATGCAGTATAGAAGAATGAAAGGTAATATATCAATAGAATCGGTCTAGGACTTCGACGAACGTTTTAGAAATGATGAAGTTGGTTGAAATGCAATAATGAAATTCTAGACAAACAAAAATCGCCCTTGTTATAAAAGGTGGTTAAAATTTCAAGGGCCGATGTTGATTTTGAATAAAACACAAACTATTTAGGAAATTATTGTAATTTTATTTTATTATGATATATTGGTATTACTCAATTATGTATGGAAAAAAATATTGGCCAAATGGGCGCCGCGACCTCGGTGGCACACCTTCATCCGATGGTCCAAATTTTCGATGACGCTGAGGCATAATGGAGGTTCTATGCCGTTAGTGTGCCGAATTATCTCATCCTTTAGCTCTTGAATTGTTGTTGGCTTATCGACGTACACATTTTCTTTCAAATAACCCCAAAGAAAAAAGTCCAACGGTGTCAAATCACATGATCTTGGCGGTCAATTGACATCGCCATTACGTGCACTGTTAGAAAAATATGTTTTTCATATGTTCCGATATAAACAAAATGTGTTTCGGGCACGATTTTAAACCACAATATATTTAAGTGCGAACATGTAATTTTCCTAAACTAACACTAAATGTTTGGGACATCTATGTTAATATGTTAGAATATATTATGTTTGGGGCATGAATGTTTCATAAAAATCATATGTGTGAATACAAACATATATAAATTTACAAATTTCAACTAAACATACATATGTTGTGATATTTTATTCCAAGCGACAGAGAGAGTATAGAGAGAAATAGAGATGGAAACCGGGAGAGTTGACGAAAGATATCAATATAACACAGCAAAAGAGTCAAAAGAGAACAATTTCTGTGAAACCGCTTGTATGTTGTTTCGGAAAACTGTTTTATGATAAGGCCAAAAATTTGATATGTTTAAGTCTAAATATTATTTAATTTGAATAAAGAGAATATACATTCTGAACCAAGAGAATAGACATTTGAAAAACAAACAGCTTATGTTTTCGCCTTGAGAGCAGCATTTTATGTATGTGTGGACATGTGTTTTGTTTATCATTTTGGCATTATTTTTTTCTTGGTTCGTTAAAAGAAATCAGGGGTCTTCATAAAAATAACGAAAGGGCACTATACTCTTTTTAGAGTTGGGACGGTAAAATGAAATAAGGAGGAAATAGTGAAAAATTACACAGTAAAATGTAAAAAAAACAAAGTTTAGTTTCTCTTTATTAAAAAGTAGTCCACGAGGAGTTGACGGACACCATCAAATATAAAAGCGGGCATTAAGTTCGACTTTTACAGCTAAAACAATTTAAAAAGTTTATTTTCTTTAAAATGAATTATTAAAGAAAAATAAAAGGAATTTTAGAGCGATGGTGTTAAATGCTAGTAAAAAACTTTTCACTCCTAAATAAATTTATGTTTATATTATAAAATTATGTATGTATGTTTATACTCGACTCCACGTTCTTCTTTTGTTAGTTTTTGAATTCCTTCCAAATGTTAAAGTTTTGTACAAAAACAGTTTTTTATTACAAGATTGTTATTTTTGCAATAAAAAATAATATTTTATCCAAAAATCATTCAATTTCGTTTATATCAAGCACTGTTACTGACTATAAATCTTTAATAACGCACATTTCGATGTTTCATTTAAAAAAATTAATATAGTATAAATATAAATGGGTAAATTAAAAAAAAAAAAAAACAAAAAAAATGTTCGGTCGTAGCAGGGATTGAACCCACGACCCTTTGCATGCAAGGCAGACATGCTAACCACTGCTCCACGTGGCAAACAAATGTATGTTTCTGTTAAATAATGTTATGTTTGCATGGGCTCCTGGGCGCTGCAAACTATGCTATATAAATGTAACTTAAAACGATAATTATCTACTGGTGACTATAACAGCTACGTAGCCCAGTGGATAGTGTGTTGGCTTACAAACTGTATGGTCCTCGGTTCGATTCTCCGTGCAGGCGAAAGGTAAAATTTAAAAAATTTATAAAAGTGAATAATTTCTTCAACATTATTTGTATTACAGAGAAAGGTGCCAATAACTAAAAAATTTCGTGGAAGTGAAAATTACGAGTATGTTAGGGAATGAGCACAATCGTGTTTGGGAAAAATTCTTCCAAGCATATAATATTTTTGGCTCAAAATGCTTCCAAACATATAATATGTTCACATAAAACAAACATATTAATGTTTCGGCAGTATGTAATTATATATGTGCTTCCTGCAAAATATGTTTGGAACATATGTTAAAGAAGCGATTTTTTTTGAGGGTGTGAGATAACACGGCCATTGAATTTGTTGCGCAAAAGAGCCATTGTTTCGTTAGCTGTGTGGCAAGTGGCACCGTCCTGCTGAAACCACATATCGTCCACATCCATAGCGAACACCATTCACAGTATCTGCCTGACCGGCCTCATTTTGGAAAAAATACGGCCCGATGATGCCGCCAGCCCATAAACCGCACCAAACAGTCACTCTTTGTGGGTGCATTGGTTTTTCGACAAGCACTCTTGGATTCTCATTCGCCCAAATGCGGCATTTCTGTTTATTGACGAATCCACTTAGGTGAAAATGTGCCTCATCACTGAAGATGATTTTCTTCGAAAGTTGATCATCCACTGTTGCCATTTCTTGGAACCATTTAACACGTTGTTGGATTGTGTATCTCTCCATGGTTCAAATTGAGTAAGTCTGAAATAGAGAAATGTCAAATAAAATTCGGAAAAAACTTGGCGTTTATGTATGGTTCACATTCAACACCGGCCCTTACAATTTAACCACCCTTTATATTATTTTCTTCAAGAACAAATATTCCCGAATTTATTTAGTAGCTTTGCAACGATTGTCTTCAATCTTCGTTTGCCTAAAATGTCGTTCCTTGGAGTAGAAACCACTTTTTTCAGCGTATCTGGTATTGCTATACAGATTGATGACAATATTAGAATTTGCATATCCCTTGAAGGAAATCACATTAAGCTAAGTGATAATAAAACAAGGAAACTTAGTATTTTTGCAGAAAATCACATTAACACATCCTAAAGAATGTTGACATATGTGTGTGTGTTTTTTATATTCCTTTTTAAACAAAACTACTCTTTGAAATTGTATTTCTGTTTAAAGTTTTCCCATCAACATTGAAGATAAAGTTGAAATTCCACTTTATTTTTTCTAGTTTCCTTTTTTATTGTAAAATACATTTAGTTGTACATGCAGCAGTTTGGGTTTTTATTAGTCTCTCTATATCTCTATTTTTTTTTTTATTTGGTGTTGAATGACATACTCGAAAAGTACTTTAGACCCTTTTTTCCTATGTCATGGTTTTAGAAAAAAAAACTTAAAAAAAAAACAGAATACTACAAAAAATAAACTTGCCAATGAATGTTTGAGCATATCCTGTGTTCGAGAGAAATCGAGATGAATTGAAGATGACCAGAGTGAAAGTGGTTACTTTGAATGCAACAAATGGGCAACATGACACCAATAAGACTTACTTACATGCGGTCATAATCACTTGTTATCCTCTTCTTCAATATATTCCCAAGGAGTATATAATCCTATCACACCCTTTTAGGACTGATGTTCGAATTAGATAAGGAGTTGTAGGATGTGTAGTTTGTTTTATGTGTCGCATTGTATTTGTATACGTGTGTGTGGGTACACGCACACGCACACAATGACCCTTTTAACAATATCATCATGATCGAGTTAGTTACCCATCCCATCCTAATTTTTGGACATCCACACATACAGATTTGGTCTAGATTTTCGTTTGTGGTTTGTTTTTGTACGGAAACATGTTCAATTTGGCTTAAGAAAGAAGCAAACAACCAAAGCTTTAATTTCAAAGTGTATGAATAAAATATTTAGTTTGTCGTTTGTTAACTTAAATTTGATATCGTATAAAAGGCTAAATGCCTGGGTTGGGTTTTGAGTATTAGGATATACTCAACAAGTGAGTACAGTATAGGCTAGAGGTGTGCACGTGAGCAATATTTTACTCACGCTCACGCACACTCACGATGGAAAAATCTTACTCACGCACGATATTGTTTGGTAGGACTCACGCACACTCACGAAAAGAAAATTTGTACTCACGCACGAAAATGTCGTGAATCACAAAATTTTTTTGAGTAATTTAACTTAGCGACGTGTCTGAAAACATGAGCATTATTAAAATCGAGAGCGTTTTTACACTCTTAACATCCCAGGTGTCACTAAAATTGTAAATTAATTTTTATGTTGGTTTTATGTTGGTGAGCGGGATTATTTTCGTGAGCGCACACTCACGAAGATGATATTTTCTTGGCTTGCGAGGTCTCTAAGAGAAATAAACTATAGCTCCTCTAAAATAAACTATAGCTCCTCTAAGAGAAGCAAATTTCATCCGATCCGGCTGAAATTTGGTACATGGTGTAAGCATATGGTCTCTAACAACTATGCACATCGGTCCAAAATTATATATAAAGGGTGATTCTTTTGAGGTTAGGATTTTCATGCATTAGTATTTGACAGATCACGTGGGATTTCAGACATGGTGTCAAAGAGAAAGATGCTCAGTATGCTTTGACATTTCATCATGAATAGACTTACTAACGAGCCACAACGTCGAATTTTCAGTGAATGGGCCCTAGAAAAGTTGGCAGAAAATCCGCTTTTTTATCGACAAATTTTGTTCAGCGATGAGGCTCATTTCTGGTTGAATGGCTACGTAAATAAGCAAAATTGCCGCATTTGGAGTGAAGAGCAACCAGAAGCCGTTCAAGAACTGCCCATGCATCCCGAAAAATGCACTGTTTGGTGTGGTTTGTACGCTGGTGGAATCATTGGACCGTATTTTTTCAAAGATGCTGTTGGACGCAACGTTACGGTGAATGGCGATCGCTATCGTTCGATGCTAACAAACTTTTTGTTGCCAAAAATGGAAGAACTGAACTTGGTTGACATGTGGTTTCAACAAGATGGCGCTACATGCCACACAGCTCGCGATTCTATGGCCATTTTGAGGGAAAACTTCGGAGAACAATTCATCTCAAGAAATGGACCGGTAAGTTGGCCACCAAGATCATGCGATTTGACGCCTTTAGACTATTTTTTGTGGGGCTACGTCAAGTCTAAAGTCTACAGAAATAAGCCAGCAACTATTCCAGCTTTGGAAGACAACATTTCCGAAGAAATTCGGGCTATTCCGGCCGAAATGCTCGAAAAAGTTGCCCAAAATTGGACTTTCCGAATGGACCACCTAAGACGCAGCCGCGGTCAACATTTAAATGAAATTATCTTCAAAAAGTAAATGTCATGGACCAATCTAACGTTTCAAATAAAGAACCGATGAGATTTTGCAAATTTTATGCGTTTTTTTAAAAAAAAAAGTTATCAAGCTCTTAACAAATCACCCTTTAAATCGGTGAAATCGTTTATTTAAAAAATCAAATTAAATTTCTTTTTCAAGTTCAATTAGTATAAAATTCATGAAAAATATCCAGTTAGGCTTTCGCTTTTCCAAATCCGAATTGCCGGGCCTCACGCTTGACACCTGCCATCAGATTTTGTACAGCCACCTTGTCCACCTTCTTCGCCGCAGAAAGCCAGTTTGCCTTGGACTGCTGCTCGTCCTTTTTTTGGTCTTATTTAGGTTCCGCTTGACAATAGCCCAGTATTTCTCAATTGGGCGGAGCTCTGGCGTGTTGGGAGGGTTCTTGTCCTTGGGAACCACCTGCACGTTGTTGGCGGCGTACCACTCCATGGCCTTTTTACCGTAATGGCAAGATGCCAAATCCGGCCAAAACAGTACGGAACAACCGTGTTTCTTCAGGAAAGACAGCAGACGTTTATTCAAACACTCTTTCACGTAAATTTCTTGGTTGACAGTCCCGGAAGCAATGAAAATGCTGCTTTTCAAGCCACAGGTACAGATGGCTTGCCAAACCAGATATTTCTTTGCGAACTTTGACAGTTTTATGTGCTTGAAAATATCTGCTACCTTTCCCCTTCCTTTTGCCGTATAAAACTCCTGTCCCGGAAGCTGCTTGTAGTCGGCTTTGACGTAGGTTTCGTCGTCCATTACCACGCAGTAAAACTTCGTCAGCATCGTCGTGTACAGCCTCCGGGACCGCGCTTTGGCCGTCGTATTTTGTTTATCATCGCGATTTGGAGTCACTACCTTCTTGTAAGCCGATAGTCCGGCTCGTTTTTTGGCTCGATGCACGGTTGTAGACGATACACCCAGCTTATTTGCGGCATCTCGGAGAGAGAGGTTAGGGTTTCGCTTGAAACTACCGGCAACTCTCTTTGTCGTCTCAGCGGCTTCCGGTTTTTGATTTCTCCCCCATCCAGACTTCCTGGCTGTCGACAAACGTTCCCCAAACACTTTAATTACATTTGTAACGGTTGATTTGGCAACTTTTAGCGATTTTGCCAGCTTTTCGCGATGCGCGAGCAAAATTTTGATACGCTGCTCTTCTTGCTTGGACGGCATTTTGACAACTGAAGAGTGAATTCCAAAGTCAAAATAGGAGCAACATTCTACACACCCACACCTTCAAAATGAGGGGTGTTCAGGTTTTTTAAATGCAAAATTGAAAGAAATACGTCAAGTTTATATTGACCAAATTTTGACCATATCACCCTTTATTAGAAAGTTGGACGGGGCAGACTACATCATACCCTGAATCACCCCTACTGAATTAGTGAATTACACAAGCATTTGTGGGTATTGGTATTATGTCCAAATTTAAGAATATACACGGACGAAAAAGACTGTTTTTCATATGTTTGGGTGTAAAAATTATATGTTATGTTTGGAACTCAAATTTTTTGGGCATATATATATATATATATATATATATATATATATATAAAGGGTGATTTGTTAAGAGCTTGATAACTTTTTTTTTTAAAAAAACGCATAAAATTTGCAAAATCTCATCGGTTCTTTATTTGAAACGTTAGATTGGTCCATGACATTTACTTTTTGAAGATAATTTCATTTAAATGTTGACCGCGGCTGCGTCTTAGGTGGTCCATTCGGAAAGTCCAATTTTGGGCAACTTTTTCGAGCATTTCGGCCGGAATAGCCCGAATTTCTTCGGAAATGTTGTCTTCCAAAGCTGGAATAGTTGCTGGCTTATTTCTGTAGACTTTAGACTTGACGTAGCCCCACAAAAAATAGTCTAAAGGCGTCAAATCGCATGATCTTGGTGGCCAACTTACCGGTCCATTTCTTGAGATGAATTGTTCTCCGAAGTTTTCCCTCAAAATGGACATAGAATCGCGAGCTGTGTGGCATGTAGCGCCATCTTGTTGAAACCACATGTCAACCAAGTTCAGTTCTTCCATTTTTGGCAACAAAAAGTTTGTTAGCATCGAACGATAGCGATCGCCATTCACCGTAACGTTGCGTCCAACAGCATCTTTGAAAAAATACGGTCCAATGATTCCACCAGCGTACAAACCACACCAAACAGTGCATTTTTCGGGATGCATGGGCAGTTCTTGAACGGCTTCTGGTTGCTCTTCACTCCAAATGCGGCAATTTTGCTTATTTACGTAGCCATTCAACCAGAAATGAGCCTCATCGCTGAACAAAATTTGTCGATAAAAAAGCGGATTTTCTGCCACTGATTTTGGTAATAAAATTCAATGATTTGCAAGCGTTTCTCGTTAGTAAGTCTATTCATGATGAAATGTCAAAGCATACTGAGCATCTTTCTCTTTGACACCATGTCTGAAATCCCACGTGATCTGTCAAATACTAATGCATGAAAATCCTAACCTCAAAAGAATCACCCTTTATATATATATATATATATATATATATATATATATATATATATATATATATATATATATATATATATATATATATATATATATATATATATATATATATATATATATATATATATATATATATATATATATATATATATATATATATATATATATATATATATATATATATATATATATATATATATATATATATATATATATATATATATATATATATATATATATATATATATATATATATATATATATATATATATATATATATTAATATGTTAGAACATATTATGTTTGGGACATAAAATGTTTGTAAATATAATATGCTTAGATGCAAACATATACTAATTTGGAAATAGCCTATAAATATATATGTGTTTAGAAAGAGAGACTTAGAGAGTATGCTGCAAGTAAAATAATGGAAGAAGTGGACCAATTGGCGCCTTAAAAATATATCCACGCAAAGAAAATGTCATTAACATTTTTTACTACCACTATATGCCCTAATGTGTAACATAATATGTTTGAACAATACAACCAATATTTTGTTTGGACCAATCCTGAAAATATATATGTGTGAAGCAAAATGTGTTTGAGGTATATGTTACAGAGGCGATTTTTTGAGGGTGTAGAGATATGCATATATACAGGAGCTATATCTAAATTTGTATTGGATATTTTTATACCCTCCACCATATGATGGGGGGGTATATTAACTTTGTCATTCCGTTTGTAACACATCGAAATATTGCTCTAAGACCCCATAAAGTATATATATTCTGGGCCTTGATGAAATTCGGAGTCGATCTGAGCATGTCCGTCCGTCCGTCTGTTGAAATCACGCTAACTTCCGAACGAAACACGCTATCGACTTGAAACTTGGCACAAGTAGTTGTTATTGATGTAGGTCGGATGGTATTGCAAATGAGCCATATCGGTCCACTTTTACATATAGCCCCCATATAAACGGACCCCCAAATTTGGCTTGCGAGGCCTCTAAGAGAAGCAAATTTCATCCGATCCGGCTGAAATTTGGTACATGGTGTTAGTATATGGTCTCTAACAACCATGCAAAAATTGGTCGGCATCGGTTCATAATTATATATAGCCCCCATATAAACCGATCCCCCGATTTGGCTAGCGAGGCCTCTAAGAGAAGCAAATTTCATCCGATTCGGCTGAAGTTTGGTACGTGGTGTTAATATATGGCCTCAAACTCCCATGCAATAATTGGTCGAAATCGGTCCATAATTATATATAGCCCCCATATAAACCGATCCCCAGATTTGACCTCCGGTGTTTTTGGGAGAAGCAAAATTCATCCGATCTGCTTGAAATTTGCTACGTGGTGATCGTATATGTTATTTAACAACCATGCCAAAAGTGGTCCATATCAGTCCATAATCATATATAGCCCCCATATAAACCGATCCCGAGATTTGGTTTTGGAGCCTCTTGGAGGAGCAAATTTCATCCGAGTGAGTTGAAATTTGGTACATTATGCTAGTATATGGTCGTTAACAACCATGCCTAACTATGTCCATATCGGTCTATAGTTATATATATATATATATATATATATATATATATATATATATATATATATATATATATATATATATTATATATATATATATATATATATATATATATATATATATATATATATATATATATATATATATATATATATATATATATATATATATATATATATATATATATATATATATATATATATATATATATATATATATATATATATATATATATATATATATATATATATATATATATCCCTCAGATAAATCGATTTCCAATCACACAAAAATTGGTCCATATCAAGTTCATAATTGTATATAGCCCCCATATAAGCGACCCCCATATTTCAATTCTGGCTCTCTACGTACCGTGCAAAAAGTCCATATCGATTCGTAATTAATTGTAGACTTAACTATACATAACTTTTTTGTCTAATATATACCACGTATGGACTAACTCACAATTTAGAAAACGATGTTAAGAAGTTTTAAGATACCACAAGCTAACTATTTCGATTGTGGATGACAGTCTTTCTTAGAAGTTTCTACGCAATCCATGGTGGAGGGTACATAAGATTCGGCCTTGCCGAACTTACGGCCGTATATACTTGTTTTTTTTATTGATACCAGAGAAGGTTGCCTTGTACTAAATTTTAGTGAAATTTGTTAAAAAAAATTAGGCTATTACGGTAAAAATAGGGTTATTAGGGGTAAATTTTTGAAAGTCGAACGAAACATATATATATGGGAGTTATACCTAAATCTGAAACGATTCGGATTATATTTTGCAGGTTTGGTCAGTGTTACCAGGGAAATTTTCGGTTTAGCCTACAGGGTCAAAAAAAAGTTCCCTACTTTCCCCTACATTCCCAAAAATCTTTCTCTACTGTTTCCCCTACAATATGTTTCGTTAAATTTAAACAAAATTTACAAAACAAAAATGGTTCTTTGTACTTTATTATCATAAAATATATGAAAATGCAACGTATTTTATTTAAACATAAATTTGTATTACTACCACGATTGCCACAGTTGGTAGAATCCTACCAAAAATAGTAGATTTTTTTCTGTTTGTAAGATTGGTTGAATTCTTGATGTTATGATAGATCAAATCTATATTTTATATAAAAAAAAAATTTTTGGAAAAAGTCTCATAAAAAATAATTGAGAAATAACATTTTGGGAAAATTTTCTATAGAATTAAAAATTTTATAAAATTTAAAAAAATTTTCTATAAAAATAAAATTTTGAGAAAATCTTCTATAGAAATAAAGTTTTGAGAAAATTTTCTATAGAAATGAAATTTGAAGAAAATTTTCTATAGACAAAAAAAAAAAATTAGAACATTTTCTATAGAAATAACATTTTGAGAATATTTTCTATAGAAATAAAATTTGAAGAAAATTTTCTATAGAAAAAAAAATTAGAAAATATTCTATAGAAAAAAAATTTTGGGAAAATTTTCTATAGAAATAAAATTTTGGGAAAATTTTCTATAGAAATAAAATTTTTGAGAAAATTTTCTACAAAAATAAAATTTAGAGAAAATTTTCTACAGAAATAAAATTGAGAGAAAATTTTCTATAGAAATAAAATTTTGAGAAAATTTTCCATAGAAATAAAATTTCATATTTGTTGTTTTGTTCTCAGCTTTAAAACCATTGTGTTGACTAAACTACAAGAGTAGCTTAACCAACAGAGGAAAAGAATGTTTGTCAAATTTATTTGGGCAAAGCCCTAAAGACTGCAAAATGGTTTTCTATAGAAATAAAATTTTGACAAAATTTTTTATAGAAATAAAATTTGAAGAAAATTTTCTATAGACAAAAAAAAATTAGAAAATTTTCTATAGAAATAACATTTTTGGAAAAATTTTCTATAGAAATACAATTTTTGAGAAATTTTTCTATAGAAATAAAATTTTGAGAAAAATTTCTATAGAAATACAATTTTGAGAAATTTTGATATAGAAATAAAGTTTTGGGAAAATTTTTTATAGAAATTTTTCTATAGAAATAAAATTTTTGAGAAAATTTTCTACAGAAATAAAATTGCGAGAAAATTTTCTATAGAAATAAAATTTTGAGAACATTTTCTATAGAAATAAAATTTTGCGAAAATTTTTTATAGAAATAAAATTTGAAGAAAATTTTCTATAGACAAAAAAAAATTAGAAAATTTTCTATAGAAATAACATTTTTGAAAAAAATTTCTATAGAAATAACATTCTTGGGAAAATGTTCTATAGAAATAAAATTTTGAGAAAATTTTCTATAGAAATAAAATTTTGAGAAATTTTGATAAAAAATAAAGTTTTGGGAAAATTTTTTATAGAAATTTTGGGAAATTTTTTTATAGAAATAAAATTTGAAGAAAATTTTCTATAGACAAAAAAAATTGAAAATTTTCTATAGAAATAACATTTTTGGAAAAATTTTTTATAGAAATAAAATTTTGAGAAAATTTTATATAGAAATAAAATTTGAAGAAAATTTTCTATAGAAATAAAATTTTGAGAACATTTTCTATAGAAATAAAATTTTGAGAAAATTTTTTATAGAAATAAAATTTGAAGAAAATTTTCTATAGACAAAAAAAAAATTAGAAAATTTTCTATAGAAATAAAATTTTTGGAAAAATTTTCTATAGAAATAACATTCTTGGGAAAATTTTCTATAGAAATAAAATTTTGAGAAAATTTTCTATAGAAATAAAATTTTGAGAAATTTTGATAAAGAAATAAAGTTTTGGGAAAATTTTTTATAGAAATTTTGGGAAAATTTTTTATAGAAATAAAATTTGAAGAAAATTTTCTATAGACAAAAAAAAATTTGAAAATTTTCTATAGAAATAACATTTTTGGAAAAATTTTCTATAGAAATAAAATTTTGAGAAAATTTTATATAGAAATAAAATTTGAAGAAAATTTTCTATAGAAATAAAATTTGAAGAAAATTTTCTATAGACAAAAAAATTAGAAAATTTTCTATAGAAATAACATTTTTGGAAAAATTTTCTATAGAAATAACATTCTTGGGAAAATTTTCTATAGAAGCAAAATTTTTGAGAAAATTTTCTAAGAAATAAAATTTTTATATAGAAATAAAATTTTGAGAAAATTTTTTATAGAAATAAAATTTGAAGAAAATTTTCTATAGACAAAAAAAATTAGAAAATTTTCTATAGAAATATTATTTTTGGAAAAATTTTCTATAGAAATAACATTCTTGGGAAAATTTTCTATAGAAGCAAAATTTTTGAGAAAATTTTCTATAGAAATAAAATTTTGAGAAAATTTTTTATAAAAGTTTTGGGAAATTTTTCTATAGAAATAAAATTTTGAGAAAATTTTATATAGAAATAAAATTTGAAGAAAATTTTCTACAGAAATAAAATTTTGAGAACATTTTCTATAGAAAAAAAAAAATTTTGAGAATTTTCTATAAAGATAATTGTTTAGTAGATTTCTGGTAACATTTTTTTTTTGGCACGAGGCTCTTTCCTCCTCTAGAGCCTCCAAAATGTAAAAATTATTAAAATTCTGCTGATTGAAAAAGTCCATATATTGTGCCCCTAAATCCCTGCAAGACGCTAACTATTAGAAAACAAAAATCTACATGTAGGGAACTTCCCCTACTTGTGGCAGCACTGGGTTTGGTTGATACCAGAGAAGGTTACCTTGTGCTAAATTTGGATATATCGACCAAAATTATAGACCAATATGACCAAATTATAGAAAATCGGGCATTGCATATATATGATACTATAGAAGATTAGAGTAAGCGAAGCTGGCAAGGTTCAGAATCACCTCTTCACCGATATGGTTAACTCATTGCCTACTAAAGATAGGGTAGTGACAAAGGTAATGGTTCAAGGTGTCATTATTTAAAAAAAAAAAAAAACTTCCTAGATGCACCATCATTGGAACCACTGTGTTTTGGTGCTTTTTAGAGTTATTGGCCTACTATGAAAGACTGTAGAACCAAAATTTTAAGACACCCAATTTAGGTAATTTTATTTAAATGAAAGAAATATTATTTAAAAGAAAGTTACAATTTTTTTCTTTAAATTTAGGACATTAATCTTTAAAATTTTAATTGTGTCTGATATGTATTGGAAGTAAGGAAAATTTTTCGTAAAATAAAAAAAAATGTATTAAAAGAAATAATTTTTAAATTAACTGAGATATTGAATTTTTGCATTAAACATAAAAAAGTTTCAAATATAGTCAAAAATTTATTTTAAGGATTTTACATAATTGATTCCTAACTTTTTGTTTTAATATTAAGAAAATATTTTTTGTTGTGAAATATCAGTTTTAATTCGGATTTTAAGCTGATATTTTTTTATAATAATTCTCTAAATGAGATCAGTATTATACAATTTAATTTAATAAATACGTATTATTTTTCGCCTAAAGCCTCATGTTATATAATTAATTACAATTCATTGCAATTCTTTGGCGGAAGCAGTTGTTTGCTTTGCTTTGCATTAAATTAATTAAATAATTTTTAATCATTTGGCATTTACCTTGATTAAAATGTGTATATTAAACGTTGTGCAAATTGTTATGCATTTAAATGAAAAAAATATATATATTTGACACTCAGGAATTTGGTTTCCTTTTAATATCATGAGAATCCATTAAATATATTTTTTTTTCTTTTTTTCATAGTCCATATTTTATTTATAATATCCCAGCAAAACAAAAAAGCGTCGCCAAACAAGTAGTAAAAATGTTCTTTTTGGATCTGGAAGTGGTGCCAAATTGGGACAGAAGCGATGAATTTAACATGGACTTGTCATCGGACCGATGTCCACCGATGTCCACCACCAGCCGTTATACTGTATTTGCATCACTTCTTAAGGTGTGCTGCAAATTTTATGTATTGGATGTGAGTTCATAAATTGTGTGATATTTTGACAAATAAATAATTTTTTTATGATTTTTAATGCATTCTAACGCTTTCCAGAAACTTCTACGAAAGACTGTCATCGACAATCGAATTACTTGGGTTGTGGTATCTTAAAACTTCTTAACATCGTTTTCTAAATTGTGAGTTAGTCCATACGTGGTATGTATTAGACAATACGTAGAGAGCCAGAATTGAAATATGGGGGTCGCTTATATGGGGGCTATATACAATATGGACCTAGTTAGACATGGTTGTTAACGGTCATATACTAGCACAATGTACCAAATTTCAACTGACTCGTATGCAATTTGCTCCTCCAAGAGGCTCCAAAACCAAATCTCGGGATCGGTTTATATGGGGGCTATATATGATTATGGACTGATATGGACCACTTTTGGCATAGTTGTTAAATATCAAATACTACCACTACGTACCAAATTTCAACCAGATCGGATAAATTTTGCTTCTCCAAAAGGCACCGCAGGTCAAATCTGGGGATCGCTTTATATGGGGGCTATATATAATTATGCACTGATATGAACCAATTCCTGCATTGTTGTTGGATACCATATACTAACTTCAGGTACCAAATTTCAACCGAATCGGATAAATTTTGCTCTTCCAAGAGGCTCCGGAGGTCAAATCTGGGGATCGGTTTATATAGGGCCTATATATAATTATGGACTGGATATATGGATTTCGACCAATTTTTGCATGGGTGTTTGAGGCCATATATTAACACCACGTACCAAATTTCAACTGAATCAGATGAGGGGCTCCGGAGGTTAAATCTGGTGATCGGTTTATATGGGGGCTATATATAATTATAGACCGATGTGGACCAATTTTTGCATGGTCATTAGAGACCATATACTAACACCATATACCAAATTTCAGCCGGATCGTATGAAATTTGCTTCTCATAGAGGATTCGCAAGCCAAATTTGGGGGTCCGTTTATATGGGGGATATACGTAAAAGTGGACCGATGTGGACCAATTTTTGCATGGTGGTTAGAGACCATATACTAACACCATGTACCAAATTTCAGCCGGATTGGATGAAATTTGCTTCTCTTAGAGCAATCGCAAGCCAAATTT
This sequence comes from Haematobia irritans, assembly GCF_050003625.1. Lineage (NCBI taxonomy): Eukaryota > Metazoa > Arthropoda > Insecta > Diptera > Muscidae > Haematobia > Haematobia irritans. Next base: position 209,628,424 of record NC_134398.1, read on the forward strand.
GGGGGTCCGTTTATATGGGGGCTATACGTAAAAGTGGACCGATATGGCCCATTTGCAATACCATACGACCTACATCAATAACAACTACTTGTGCAAAGTTTCAAGTCAATAGTTTGTTTCGTTCGGAAGTTAGCGTGATTTCAACAGACGGACGGACGGACGGACATGCTCAGATCGACTCAGAATTTCACCACGACCCAGAATATATATACTTTATGGGGTCTTAGAGCAATATTTCGATGTGTTACAAACGGAATGACAAAGTTAATATACCCCCCACCCTATGGTGGAGGGATTAAAAAGTTAAAAAATCCTTTAAAAATATGAAAAAAGCGAGTATTAAACAAGTATATACGGCCGTAAGTTCGGCCAGGCCGAACTTTATGTACCCTCCACCATGGATTGCGTAGAAACTTCTACTGAAGAGTATCATCCACAATCGAATTACTTGGGTTGGGGTAACACTTGCCGTATTAAACTAAAAAAGGCCGATTAAATACTTATATAATTAAGTTTAAAGATTAAATACTTATATAATTAAGTTTAAAGTTTCTATAGAAATAACATTTTGACAACATTTTCTATAGAAGTAAAATTTGGAAAAAATTTTCTAAAGAAATAAAATTATTATAGAAATAAAATTTTTTACAAAATTTTCTATAGAAATAAAATTTTGACAAAATTTTCTAAAGAAATAAAGTTTTGACAAAATTTTCTATAGAAATAACATTTTGACAATGTTTTCTACAAAAATAAAATTTTGGTAGATTATTTTTGGCTCGAGTGGCAACCATGATTATGAACCGATATGGACCAATTTTTGTGTGATTGGGGATCGTCTATATATAACTATAGACCGATATGGATCAATTTTGGCATGGTTATTAGCGGCCTTATACTAACACCACGTTGCAAATTTCAACCGGATCGGATGAATTTTGCTCCTCCAAGAGGCTCCGGAGATCAAATCTGGGGAACGGTTTATATGGGGGCTATATATAATTATGGACCGATATGGACCAATTCTTGCGTGTTTGTTAGAGACCACATTCTAACACCATATTCCAAATTTCAACCGGATCGGATGAATTTTGCTCCTCCAAGAGACTCCGGAGGACAAATCTGGGGATCGATTTATATGGGGGCTATATGTAATTATGGACCGATATGAACCAATTTTTGCATGGTTGTTAGAGACCATATACTAATACCACGTGCCAAATTTCAACCGGATCGATAAAAATTTGCTTTTCTCAGAGGCTCCGCAAGCCAAATCTGGGGGTCGGTTTATATATATATATATATATATATATATAATTATGGACCGATATGAAACAATTTTTGTATGGTTGTTAGAGACGATATACTGACACCACGTACCAAATTTCAACCGGATCGCATAAAATTTGCTTTTCTAAGAGGCTCCCCAAACCAAATCTGGGGGGCTATCCGTAAAAGTGTTGCAATATGAACCATTTGCAATACCATCCGACCTACATCAATAACAACCACTTATGCCAAGTTTCAAGTTGATAGCTTGTTTCGGTCGGTTTCCGTCAACAGACGGACGGAGGGACATGCTTAAGAGGCTCCGCAAGCCAAATCTGGGAGGCTATCCGTAGAAGTGGTCCAATATGACCCATTTGCATTACCATACGACCTACATCAATAACAACCACTTATGCCAAGTTTCAAGTTGATAGCTTGTTTCGGTCGGTTTCCGTCAACAGACGGACGGATGGACATGCTTAAATTGACTCAGAATTTCATCACGACCCAAAATGTATATACTTTATAGGGTCTTAGAGCAATATTTCGATGTGTTGCAAACGGAATGACAAAGTTAATATATCCCCATCCTATGGTGGAGGTTATACAAATTTAATAAAATGGCCTTCTGTGCAGTTAAAATAAAGAACATCTTTGGAAGGGCATTTTGGGAAGTACTTTGAAAGTTGTGCCTTTAGAAGAACTTTTAAAATTTTTTTTGCTGGGATAAAATATTATAGAAAGAGAGAGCGAGAGTGAAAACAAACATCAACCACAATATTAATCTCATGTTTATCAAATAATTAATTTGTTTTTAAATCCACAATGTATTAGTATTTCATTATGGTTGTTGCTATTTTTTATTGTTTTTGCTTTACTCAATTGTTTCACATTGGTTTTTATTTCCGCAACATTAAACATTTGTCACTATAGCGGAGAAAAAAAACACGATTGGTATATTTGGCTAGCTTTTTGTTGTTAAATCTAAATATTTACAAACAATTAATTAAACTTGGATCACGAAATTGTGGTTAAGCGATAGTGTTGTCCCACCTGAATGAGCAATCAAATTTATGTGAACCAAAAAAAAAAAAAAGGTAAATAAAGTCCTTTTCTTTATACGGGAAGAAAGGGTAGCATATTTGGAATTGAATTGCGAACAAAATGGCCCAAATAATGCTGCTGACACAAAGGTCAATGTCTTACAAAGTATTGAGAGTCATAAATAACATAGCATGCCGTCTTGTGGGTTTTATCCCTCTTCCGGTTACGTTTGTGAGTGGTCCAAAAGCTTTGCCAAATCTAAACAAAAATGTAGTACTTACACCCAGAGAAGGAATATGATCACCTCAATCATGTTTCGAGAGCAAAATCTTATTTTTGGACGGAGAACATGTAACATGTTTGCGGCAACCATGTTATTTTCTCACAAAGCAAATGTCTGATTTCGGCAACCATGTACATCCAACCATCTTGCAGTCTATAGGGCTTTGTCCAAATAAATTTCACAAGCATACTTTTCCTCTGTTGGTTAAGCTACACTTATAGTTTAGTCAATTCATGCACCCTCAAAAAAAATCGCTTCTCTAACATATGTTCCAAACATATTTTGCAGGAAGCACATATATTATTGGATACTGCCGAAACATTAATATGTTTGATTTATGTGAACATATTATATGTTTGGAAGCATTTTGAGCCCAAAAATATTATATGCTTGGAAGAATTTTCCCCAAAGAAGATTGTGCTCATTCCCTAACATAATTTTCACTTCCACGAAATTTTTAGTTCTTGGTACCTTTTTCTGTAATACAAATAATGTTGAAGAAATTATTCAATTTTATAAATTTTTTTTAAATTTACCTTTCGCCTGGACGGAGAATCGAACCGAGGACCATACAGTTTGTAAGCCAACACACTATCCACTGAGCTACGTAGCAGTTATAGTCACCAGTAGACAATTGTCGTTATAAGTTACATTTATATAGCATAGTTTGCAGCGCCCACGAGCCCATGCAAACATAACATTATTTAAAAGAAACATACATTTGTTGCCCACGTGGAGCAGTGGTTAGCATGTCTGCCTTGCATGCAAAGGGTCGTGGGTTCAATTCCTGCTCCGACCGAACCAATTTTTTTTGTAATTTAGACATTTATAATATATTAAATTTTTATAATGAAACTTCGAAATGTGGGTTATTAAAGATTTACAGTCAGAAACAGTGCTTGATATAAACGAAATGGCTTTTGAATAAAATATAATAATTATTTTTTTTTTTGCAAAAATAACAATTTTATAACAAAAAACTGTTTTTGGTATAAAAGTTTGAAATTTTGGAAGAAAATCAAAAACTCTAACAAAAGAAGAGTATAAACATAAATAAATAATTTTATAATGTACACATAAATTTATTTAGGCATGAACCGTTTTTTACTAGCATTTAACAACATTTTAAATGCCTTTAAAACTTATCGTGTTTTGTACTTAATTTCATTTTTACCTTTAAGGCCGTTAAAAAATGTGTGTCCATAATGTCAAAATGATAAACAAAACACTTGTCCACACATACATAAAATTCTCCTCTCAAGGCGAAAACACATGCGGTTTTTTTCAAATCTCTATGCTCTTTACTCCGAATACTCAAATTAAATTCAAATTAAATAATATTTAGACTTAAGCATATCAAATTTTTGGCCTTATCATAAAGCAGTTTTCCGAAACAACATACAACCGTTTCACAGAAATTGTAAACATATATATGTTTACTCGAAATTTGTAAATTTGTATATGTTTCCATTCACACATATTATTTTTATGAAACATTCATGCCCCAAACATAATATATTTTAACATATTAACATATGTGTTCCAAACATTTAGTGTTAGTTTAGGAACATTACATGTTGGCACTTAAGTATATTGTGTTTAAAAATTGTGCCCGAAACACATTTTGTTTATATCGGAACATATGAAAAACATATTTTTCTAACAGTGTGGTTTTAAGCTGAAATCAAAAACAACAATAATGATTGAAGAATAAGCCAACAATAACAAACGAAACGAAATTTTATTTCTATAAAAAATATTGTTAAAATTTTATTTCTATAGAAGATTTTGTCAAAATTTTATTTCTATAGAAACTTTTGTTAAACTTTTATTTCTATAGAAAATTTTCACAAAATTTTATTTCTATTGAAAATTTTCGCAAAATTTTATTTGTTTAGAAAATTTTGTTAAGATTTTATTTCTATGGAAACTTGCGCCAAAATTGTATTTCTATAGAAAATTTTGTCAAAATATTATTTCTGTAGACAATTTTGTCAAAATTTTATTTCCATAAAAAATGTTGTCAATTGTTATACCCTGCGCCACACAGTGGAACAGGGTATTATAAGTTAGTGCATATGTTTGCAACACCCAGAAGGAGACGAGATAGACATATGGTGTCTTTGGCAATATTGCTCAGGGCCGGCCTCTGAGTCGATCTAGCCATGCCCATCCGTCCGTCCGTCTGTCTGTGAACACATTTTTGTGAACAAAGTCTAGGTCGCAATATAAGTCAAATCGAATTCAAATTTGGCACAAGTTGTGTTTTGGGTCAGTATAGAACCCTATTAATTTTGGAACAAATCGGTTCAGTTTTAGATATAGCTCCCATAAATAACTTTCTCCCGATATGAACTTATCCCAGAAGCTAGAAGTTTGCCCTGATTTGCTTTAAATTTTTTACAGGGAGTAGAATTAATATTGTCGATATACATGCCAATTTTGGTTTAAATCGGTTCAGTTTTAGATATAGCTCCCATATATATCTTTCGCCCGATATGGACTTATATGGCCCAGAAGCTAAAGTTTTGCCCTAATTTGCTTTACATTTTGCACAAAATTAATATTATAGCTATGCATGCCAAATTTGGTTGAAATTGGTTCAGATTTAGATATAGCTCCCATATATATCTATCGTCCGATATGCTTTCGTATGACGACAAAGGTCAAAGTTGTAATTCGATTTAAGTGAAATTTTGCACCGGGAGTAGAAATAACATTGTAACTATGCATACCAAATTTGGTTGAAATCGATTCAGATTTAGATATAGCTCCCATATATATGTTTTCCTGATTTCGACAAAATTGGCCAAAATACCCACATTTTCCTTGTAAAAACGTCACTGATAAGTCGAAAATTTGTAAAAATGACTCCAATTTTCCTGTACTTCTAATACATATCTATCGACCGATAAATCATAAATACACTTTTGCAAAGTTGCCTACAACTTGCTTCAGATTAAGTATTTCCCATATTTTTTTACTAACATTTTGTTCCACCCCAGGACATTAGCCGACTTAAATTTTAAGTCTACAGAAGTCTAACAAATTTTGTTCAGATCGAGTCAGATTTAAATATATGTATGTATATGGGACATAAACTTTATATAGAGCACCCAACACATTTGATGGATTTGATATGCTATCGAAAATGTGGATCTACAAAGTGGTGCATGGTATAATATACACTGAAAAAAATATTGTCGTGGGGTCAAAGATTTCATGTCTTTAAAATACGAATGCAAATTTTGCTTAGCACAGAAGACGCATTTCTCTAATATAATTTTTTTTCCTTGTCCAAAAGTCGATAAACTTTTCAATGAAGTCGTATTATCCTTATAATTAAGTGATTTCACTTAAAAATGGGTATCATAACATGAAAGAAAAAATGTTAGGGCTAAGGACAACCTGACTTTAATAATTCAGAAAAATTCTTTAAATTTAATGAAATTGTCTTTAAATTTGTTGTCTTTTTGCATCTTGACTACAAAACAAAAAATCGTTCAAATATAGGACATGTTTTTCAACACTTTATTTTAAAGACGCTTTTTAGTTGAAACATAGCATAATTACTACTGGAATTCGAGTCTTAATTTTGAAAATAAAGTTGTCGTTTACTCGTTTATAAAGGACTTTGATAGCATATGAGGAAAAAAAGCTGAAAAAGCGAAAAATTAAAATTTGCTTCCTAGAAGCAAATACACAAAACCCAAATTTAAAAGAGAATTGTGTCTTAAAAGTATCCTTACTTGTATTCTCCGCTTCTTTGGCTCGGAATCAATACCAAAATTTTTAAAGTAAAGACAAAATCTTTGGAACCGGGCATGCTTTTTTTTCAGTATAGTCGGCCCCGCCCGACTTTAGACTTTCTTTGCTTGTTTTATAGAAAATTTGGTAAACATTGTATGTCTATAGAAAATTTGGTTAAAATTTTATTTCTATAGAAAATTTTCCCAATATTTTATTTCTCTAGACAATTTTTCAAAAATTTTATTTCTAATGAAAATTTTCTCAAAATGTTATTTCAATAGGAAATTTTCTCAAATTTTTATTTCTGTAGAAAATTTTCCCAATATTTTATTTCTATAGGAAATTTTTCCAAAATTTTATTTCTAATATAAATGTTGTCAAAATTTTATTTCTATAGGAAAATTTTTTTAAAGTTTTATTTCGATAGAAAATTATTTCCATAGAATTTTATGAAGAAACTCTTCGTTACAGAGTAATATTTTGCAAAATCTACCAAAAGATCAAGAATTCTACCAATCTACCAAACATTAAAAAATTTAACATGTTTGGTAGAATTCCACCAATGGTGGCATTTGTGCTTTGATATCACACGAAAAAAGCAAAAAAAAAAACGAATAACTTCAATTTCGTTTCCTAGTATCGAATACGCGAAGCTCACATTTAAAAGAGAATTGTGTTCTAAAAATATTCTTAATTCTATTCTCTCCAATACCAAAATCATTTGTGTAAAGACCAACTCTTTGGAACTGGCCATGCTTTTATTTCAGTGTAAGAGATCGTGGCCGAGCTCTTTCCATGTCTATATATTTTTCATAATTTTGGTCATTCCTATTGCAATCGCAATTTACTAATGTCATTTGTTAATTTACTAACAATGTTATGTGGGTTCATTACAACATTGTAGTGTAAATCAATTAGGATTTTTTCCCTCCAAATTTGATATTTTATCCAGGGATGTTTTCTATCGCATATTGATTTAATGGAAAATTCATGTAGCAAAAAAAAAAAATGTATCACCAGGAGCAAACATTGCTAATAGAACATGGCCAAATTGGGGGCAAAAAATTATATACGTATTTAAAGTTTTTGTTTTTCTCGTATGCATTTAGTATAAAATTAATTTGCATATGAGATTATTATCGGCAAAATGTATACATATAAGACCACACACGAATCATCAAGCTTTCCTCGATACGATTGAATAATAAATGAAATGGATGATATTGGGGCGAATTGGGGTTTAGAATACACGTTATGATAGTTTAAGTTGAAATAACGAGTTGGATCGTCTATTCCATAAACCGACGGATATGTACCTTAGACCGAATAGGCGTTGTTGTTTGCTCTAAGCAACATATAAATGATGTTAGACTGGGTACTGTATTCGCTACTGAAAAATTGCTTTGATGGAGGACATGCCCCAAGATTCCCTCAGTGCTGTCCTATTCCACACTGAAAAATTATTGACCTGATACGAAAGATTATGCAAGTTAAATTTTATGACACAGTATTAAGTGCAAATTTCTTTAAATTAATGAAACTCAAAGACAAGAATCTAGAAAGTGTGCGTCTCTCCGTTAAAATCGGATGTCTTTGAACTATGACAGACGTTCTTCAAAATAAAGAAAAACATATTTGATTTAAAGAAATTGTATTTAACTAATCTAAAGATCCAATTTAATTATATTGGATCTTTAGATTAGAGGTGTGCACGTGAGTAATATTTTACTCACGCACACGCACACTCACGCACACTCACGGCGGAAAAATCTTGCTCACGCACGATATTGTTTGGTGGGACTCACGCTCACGCACACTCACGAAAAGAAAATTTGTACTCACGTACGAAAATACCGTGACTCACGAAAAATATCGTGACTCACAAACAATTTTTTGAGTAATTTACCTTAGCGACGTGTCTGAAAACATGAGCATTATTAAAATCGAGAGCGTTATTACACTCTTAACATCCCACTGGTCACTAAAATTGTAAATGAATTTAACTCTTAAGCGTTTTATGTTGGTGAGTGGGATTATTTTCATGAGCGTAAATCTTTACTCACGCACACTCACGAAGATAATATTTTCGTGACTCACGCTCACGCACGACATTTTGGTTTGTTAATCACGCTCACACTCACGCCGTTGCCATGAGCGTGACTCACCACTCACGCGTGAATCACGAACATTTTCGTGAATCACGACAATTTCGTGTCACGTGCACACCTCCACTAGAATTCCAAGAAGTCAAAACGGGAGATTGGTCTGTATGGGGAATATACCTAATCAAAGCCCGATCCTTACCGTCTAATGACCTTAAATACCTGCAGATATTAAGTTTCAAGCAAATCGCTTAAAAATTGCAATGTGTAGAAACCATAACTCGAGGAGTTATAGGGTCTTAGAACGGCAACCTTATTACACCCCTACCACCATTCTATGGTGGTATTGGGTGGTTAGGGAACACGGTTGCCACAGTTGGTAGAATTCTACCAAAAATGGTAGATTTTCTACTGTTTGGTAGAATTCTTGATGTTTTAGTAGATTTTGCAAAATATTCCTCTCCAACTAAGAGGTACTACACGTATTTTCTTTAGGAATAAAAATTTAGACAAAATTTTCTATAGAAATAAAATGTTGACAGACTGTTCTATAGAAATAAAATTTTCACAAAATTTTTTTATATAAATAAAATTTAAAGTAGAAATTATTACAATATCTATTCGAGCTTATTGGACAGGAAGATTAAGCGAATTGACATCATTAAGTTACTGAAAAGAAAATGCCAGATACCCATCTCGAAAGCCTGACTATACATATATGTTTCAGTGTTGGCCACTACACATTTCCATAATCTTTAGCGAGATCTGGCCGGGTGTAATGATTCAAAAAGAACCAAATTGAATCATCACACCCGGCCAGATCTCGCTAAGGACTATGGAAATGTGTAGTGGCCAACACTGAAACATATATGTATAGTCAGGCCTGTGAGATGGGTATCTGGCATTTTCTTTTCAGTAACTTAATGATGTCAATTCCCTTAATCTTCCTGTCCAATAAGCTCGAATAGATATTGTAATAATTTCTAGTTTAAATGATTTGGACATTGAACCAGCCTGCATTGATATCAGGCTAACATAAAAATAGTGAAAATAAAATTTTGACAAAATTTTTTATAAGACTAAAATTTTGGCAACATTTTCTATAGCAATAAAATTTTGGACAAAATTTTCTATAGAAATAAAATTTTGACAAAATTTTCTATAAAAAAACAAATTTTCACAAAATTTTTTATAGAAATACAATTTTGACAAAATTTTCTATAGAAATAAAATTTTGACAAAATTTTCTATAGAAATAAAATTTTGACAAAATTTTTTTATGGGAACAAAATTTTGGCTAAATTTTCTATAAAAATAAATTTTTGACAAAATTTTCTATAAAAAACAAATTTTCACAAAATTTTTTATCGAAATACAATTTTGACAAAATTTTCTATAGAAATAAAATTTTGACAAAATTTTCTATAGAAATAAAATTTTGACAAATTTTTTTTATGGGAACAAAATTTTGGCAAAATTTTCTATAAAAATAAAATTTTGACAAAATTTTCTATAAAAAACTAATTTTCACAAAATTTTTTATAGAAATACAATTTTGACAAAATTTTCTATAGAAATAAAATTTTGACAAAATTTTCTATAGAAATAAAATTTTGACAAAATTTTTTTATGGGAACAAATTTTTAGCAAAATTTTCTAAAAAATAAAATTTTGACAAAATTTTCTACAGAAATAAAATTTCGATAAAATTTTTTGTAGGAACTAAATTTTCTATTGGAATAAAACGAAAAATTTTCCTATAAAAATAGGCATTTAGGCAATTTTTTTTGAAGAAGTTTTGACAAAATTTTCTATAGAAATAAAATTTTGACAAAAGTTTCTAAAGAAATAAAATTTCGACAAAATTTTTTATAGAAATAAGCATTTATATAAAACTTTCTATAGAAATAAAACTTTGACAATTTTGCTATAGAAATAAAATTTTGACAAAATTTTCTATAGAAAAAAATTTGAAAAATTTTCTATAGAAATAAAATGTTGACAAAATTTTCGATAGAAATAATATTTTGACAAAATTTTTTATGGGAACAAAATTTTGGCAAAATTTTCTATAAAAATAAAATTTTGACAAAATTTTCTACAGAAATAAAATTTCGATAAAATTTTTTGTAGGAACAAAATTTTCTATAGGAATAAAATCACAAATTTTCCTATAAAAATAGGCATTTAGGCAAAATTTTTTGCAGAAGTTTTGACAAAATTTTCTATAGAAATAAAGTGTTGACAAAAATTTCTAAAGAAATAAAATTTCGACAAAATTTTCATTTGGAATAAAATGACAAAAAAATGACAAAATTGTCTGTAGAAATAAGCATTTATATAAAACTTTTTATAGAAATAAAACTTTGACAATTTTTCTATAGAAATATAATTTTGACAAAATTTTCTATAGAAAAAAAATTTTGGCAACATTTTCTATAGCAATAAAATTTTGGACAAAATTTTCTCTAGAAATAAAATTTTGACAAAATTTTCTATAAAAAACAAATTTTCACAAAATTTTTTATAGAAATACAATTTTGACAAAATTTTCTATAGAAATAACATTTTGACAAAATTTTCTATAGAAATAAAATTTTGGCAACATTTTTTTATGGGAACAAAATTTTGGCAACATTTTCTATAGAAATAAAATTTTGACAAAATTTTCTATAGAAATAAAATTTTGACAAAATTTTCTATAAAAAAACAAATTTTCACAAAATTTTCTATAGAAATACAATTTTGACAAAATTTTCTACAGAAATAAAATTTTGACAAAATTTTCTATAGAAATAAAATTTTGACAAAATTTTCTATAAAAATAAAATTTTGACAAAATTTTCAATAGAAATAAAATTGCGATAAAATTTTTTATAGGAACAAAATTTTCTATAGGAATAAAATCACAAATTTTTCTATAAAAATAGGCATTTAGGCAAAATTTTTGCAGAAGTTTTGACAAAATTTTCTATAGAAATAAAATTTTGACAAAAGTTTCTAAAGAAATAAAATTTCGACAAAAATTTCTATAGGAATAAAATGACAAAAAAAAATACAAAATTTTATGTAGAAATAAGCATAAAACTTTTTATAGAAATAAAACTTTGACAATTTTTCTATAGAAATTAAATTTTGACAAAATTTTCTATAGAAAAAAAAATTTTGACAAAATTTTCTATAGAAATAAAATGTTGACAAAATTTTCTATAGAAATAAAATTTTGAAAAAAAATATCGTTTTGTTTGTTATTGTTGTTTGGTTTCAGCATAAATGCGTTGACTAAACTGCAAGACTAGTTTGACCAACAGAGGAAAATTATGTTTGTCAAATTTATTTGGGCAAATCCCTATAGACTGCATGATGTTTGGGTGGACGGCCTTTACGGAATTACAACATTCCTCATCAGCATTCTCTACTTGCAGTAAAACTATCAACCAATTATAAGAATAAATTCGGGTAATTCATTAAATCCAAAGTAAATTACACTTGAACCTTTCAAAAAATGAAATTTTCTATAGACCTAAAATTTTGATAAAATTTTATATACAAATAAAATTTTGACAACATTTTCTAAAGAAATAAAATTTTGACAAATTTTTTTATAGAAATAAAATTTCGAATTTTTTTTTTAAAGAAATAAAATTGTGACAAAATTTTCTAAAGAACTAATATTGTGATCAACATTTCTATAGAAATAAAATTTTTAAAATGTTTCTATAGAGATAAAATTTTCTACATAATCGTGGAATTTTATGTAGTCACCGAGTCCAGAAATCATCTATAATAATCTGCAAACATTAAGCCAATCGTTGCCATATGTTTTCCATATGTGTGTTCCTTCCTTTTATAATGCCCATTGAGGGTCTTAAAATTCGGGCGACACTGTTCATTGTGATATTTTCGTTAATTTTTTGTTTGTTTTTGATTTTAATGAGAATTTTGAAATTATTTATTTTTAATTGAAAAACTTTCTCACGATTATGGATTTCATGACGTGATTGCATTATTGCCTGTTGCACGTTATACATATTTGATGGGTAGTTTTAATTTTTCATTTTACCTATGTGATTATTTTATTCTCGCAATTATTTTAATGCTTCAAATTTACGCATATTTACGTTATGCTTTCATCGATCATAAATGGAAGTGTTTATGGAATAACGAAAGTGTATTAAGTCAACTTTTCTAAATTCTATTTAAGTTCAATTATATAACATGAAGAAATAATTGGCAATAGTAATAGCCTTAATCATTATTATATTGTGACTGCTCTCTACCTATTATAATAATCTAAAGATTAAAATTCGAAATACCATTTGAAAATCCTGGAATGAGATACACCCAAAATCTGTAGTAATTCGATATAAGATTCCCATCAGGTTTACCAATAAACATCGACTGAGTAAAAAACAAAACTATTATGATTTATTACACATTGACCTTAACGCAGAGCTGAATTCATGCGTTGCTCTATGACCCCATTGGTGTATTTGCTTCTATGTGTATGTGTGTGTGAGTATGTTATGTGTGCACTTGTAATTGAATTGCAATCACTCTACGCTTGATAGAGTGGAAAACAATTATCATAATATTGAGCATAAAAACAGGAAGCTCAGAGAGATACAAATTCAAATACAATTGTGGCTAAAATATGAATCTTTATTCTCTCATATATGTATCTCTCAATTGCGAGTGCATCAATAGTGGCGGCAGCGGTGGTAGTGGTGATGGTAATGGTATATAAAGAGACTTTGTTGTCAACCAATTGCAAACAATTCATATTCGTATAACAAGCAATTCATTAAATAATAAAAGCATAAAATTAAAAAAAATGCAAAAAACCATAATAATGGAGAAGAGTATTATTGAAAAAATAAGTTGATTTCAACAATTGTAAGTAAATATCTGCCATAATGTTCTTTGGCATTTATATTGAGGCCATCACAGGAACGAATCTCATTACAACCCCTTTCCATATCAAAAAAAAAATGTCACATGTGCTTGATTGCAAAATTAAAATTAAATTTATAGTTTCATTGGGAAATGCAAATGTATGCTTCATATTTTTATACCCTCCACCATAGGATGGGGGTATATTAACTTTGTCATTCCGTTTGTAACACATCGAAATATTGCTCTAAGACCCCATAAAGTATATATATTCTGGGTCGTGGTGAAATTCTGAGTCGATCTAAGCATGTCCGTCCGTCTGTCCGTCTGTCCGGCTGTCCGTCCGTCTGTGGAAATCACGCTAACTTCCAAACGAAACTAGCTATCGACTTGAAACTTGGCACAAGTAGTTGTTATTGATGTAGGTCGGATGGTATTGAAAATGGGCCATATCGGCCCACGTTTACGTATAGCCCCCATATAAACCGATCCCCAAATTTGGCTTGCGGAGCCTTCCGGAGCAGCAAAATTCATCCGATCCAGTTGAAATTTGGTACGTGGTCTAAGTATACGGTCTCTAACAACCATGCCAAAATTGGTCCATATCGGTCCATAATTATATATAGCCCCCATATAAACCGATCCCCAGATTTGACCTCCGGAGCCTCTTGGAGGGGCAAAATTCATCCGATCCGGTTGAAATTTGGTACCTGATGTTAGTATACGGTCTTTAACAACCATGCAAAAATTGGTCCATATCGGTCCATAAATATATATAGCTCCCATATAAACCGATCCCCAGATTTGACCTCCGGAGCCTCTTGGAGCAGCAAACTTCATCCTACCCGATTGAAATTTGGTACATGGTGTTAGTATATGGTCTCTAACAACCATACAAAAACTGGTGCATATCGGTCCATAATTATATATAGCTCCCATATAAACCGATCCCCAGATTTGACCTCCGGAGCCTCTTGGAGGGGTAAAATTCATCCGATCCGTTTGAAATTGGGTACCTGATGTTAGTATACGGTATCTAACAAGCATGCAAAAATTGGTCCATATCGGTCCATAATTATATATAGCTCCCATATAAACCGATCCCCAGATTTGAACTCTGGAGCCTCTTGGATGAGCAAAATTCATCCGATCCAATTGAAATTTAGTACGTGGTGTTAGTATATGGTCTCTAACAACCATGCAAAAATTGGTCCATATCGGTCCATAATTATATATAGCTCCCATATAAACCGATCCCCAGATTTGACCTCCGGAGCCTCTTGGAGGAGCAAACTTCATCCTACCCGATTGAAATTTGGTACGTGGTGTTAGTATATGGTCTCTAACAACCATGCAAAAACTGGTGCATATCGGTTCATAATTATATATATAGCTCCCATATAAACCGATCCCCAGATTTGACCTCCGGAGCCTCTTGGAGGGGTAAAATTCATCCGATCCGTTTGAAATTGGGTACCTGATATTAGTATACGGTATCTAACAAGCATGCAAAAATTGGTCCATATCGGTCCATAATTATATATAGCTCCCATATAAACCGATCCCCAGATTTGACCTCCGGAGCCTCTTGGATGAGCAAAATTCATCCGATCCAATTGAAATTTAGTACGTGGTGTTAGTATATGGTCTCTAACAACCATGCAAAAATTGGTCCATATCGGTCCATAATTATATATAGCTCCCATATAAACCGATCCCCAGATTTGACCTCCGGAGCCTCTTGGAGGAGCAAAAGTCATCCGATGCGGTTGAAATTTGGTACATTTCGTTAGTATATGGCCTCTAACAGCCATGTAAATTGTCAAATTTCATTTCTATAGAAAGTTTTGTAAAAAGTTTATTTCTATAGCAATGTTTGTCAACATTTTATTTGCATAGAAAATTTTGTAAAAATTTTATTTCTATAGAAAATTTTGTAAAAAATTTATTTCTGTAGAGAATTTTGTCAACATTTTATTTCTATAGACAATTTTGTCAACATTTTATTTCTATAGAACATTTTGTCAACATTTTATTTCTATAGAAAATTTTGTCAACATTTTATTTTTATAGAAAATTTTGTCAAAATTTTATTGCTATAGAAAATTTTGTCAACATTTTACTTCCATAGAAAATTTTGTCAACATTTTATTTCTATAGAAAATTTTGTCAAGTTTTTATTTCTATAGAAAATTTTGTCAAAATTTTATTTCTATAGAAAATTTTGTCAAACTGAATTATATACGTATTTAATCGGCCTTTTTTTTTTGTTTAATATATATCCCTTATGGACTAACTTACAATTTAGAAGACAGTGTTAAAAAGTTTTACGATACCTTGCCATCGGCAAGTGTTATCGCAACCCAAGTAATTCGATTGTGGATGACAGCCTTTAGTAGAAGTTCCTACGCAATCCATGGTGGAGGGTACATAAGATTCGGCCTGGCCGAACTTACGGCCGTATATACTTGTTCATATTCATTTTCCAAATTATAATGGTCTCTATAATCATCGACATGACAAGCATATATGTATAAGTGCCTTAGTATTTTTTGTATAGTTAACATCGGGTTGAAATTATTTTGCGCAATTTTATTGTATTTTGATATTTCGCTCTGAAATAAGTTTGCCACTCATTTTGGTCAAACATTTCTACATTTGGATTGGAAACTTTAACCCTCGGACAGACACATGAGTTTGACCAGACCTTTTTCGATTCTAATTGTAATTAAAATACATTTATAATATAGCTAGAAACTTCAGGTACCCTCCTAAAATTTTATTACCTATCGATGTTTGAAAAAATCAGGACGGAAAATAGACAGTAATAATGTAATAATATCAACAAAATAACATATTTTCCATATAAATACATTAAAATACATAGTGGGTCTGGCCAGGCCTCATGTGTTACTAAAGTGACTATCGAAACATGTGTATGACGGAGGGTTAATATTCGCTGAAATTCATTGATGTTACACCCTAATACACACAATCTCCAGTATTATTCATCAACTGCAATTGATTTATAATTAAGTTTTCTTCACATGTCGCAACCACATTGTAGAATATTTTTTGGTGGCTTTAAGTTGGAATATGGAAAATTAATTCATTCAAACGACTTTAACCAAATGAACCAGAAGTCATTCGAGAGTCATTGTCAAACCTCTGAATTGGTAAATGTAGATGGTGAGCATATGTGACTGTGACAGTGGTATATTCAATGAATTTCTCAAATTTCATTTCAATTCATTTCTAGACAAACTCTATAGACTTCATGTACATCATGGCTAGGGTTAAGTCTCAAGTTCTATGCATGTGAGGAAAACTAAAAATATTTATTGAGATATTTGATGGTTTACCAAACTCTACATTTTATTCAATTTCGCGTTTGTTTTGAAATGTATGCATGTATAAGGACTCCCATTGACTGTTGGTAAAGAGACACATGTGTTCTAAATGTGGTGGGAAAAGTTTATAAATTAGTGCTAAAAGTTGGGAAATATATATTGGAAAAAAGCGAAAATTATTCGAAAACGGAATTTATGTAAAATATGAAATTTATTTTTAATTGAGGTATGGTGGCTGGAAGCTTTTCCGATGACAGATGATTTTACATTCATTTTAAATAAATAAGTAAAGTAGAAAATCGGGCGGGGCCATCTATATCATACCCTAAATCACCCTTAAACAGAAAAAAATTTAATCAAAATAAAAATCAATTATTCCTATAAATGAATAAAAAAATGAAATCAAATACGATTTTTATTAAGTCAATTACGAAAATAATTGATTGAATGGAAATGTATAGAAAATATCCAAATTCGCCGATAATTGAATTCACAATATATCAATTACTATGTTCTATTGATTAGAGTACACTATGTACAAAATTTTTTATTTTCTTCAAAAAAAAAAAAAAAATGTATATTATTAAAAATTAGGGTCAACTTTTTGAAAATTGCGCAATAAATATATATTGGGGCTATATCGAAATCTGAACTGATTTGTATGATATTTTCCAGGTTTTGATGATAACAAAGAAGGTTACCTTGTGCTAAATTTGGTCAAATTTTGGAAAATAGGGCAATATATACCTTCATATGGGAGCAATATCTGAACAGATTTCGATAATTCTTTGCACATATTGTAAGTACCATTGAAGATTAGATCTAGCCAAGTTTAAGTACGATCGGTTAAAGATTAAGGGTTTTATGGTCAAATTTGGGAAAGTCGGAACAGATTTCGATTATATTTTTCAGGTTGAAGAGTGATGAAAATTATTAATTTGTGCCAAATGTGATGACAATCGGTTAAAAGAAGCGCAACGTGACCCCATTTGTCGAAATTGGGAGCTATATCTAAATTTTTATTTAAAAAAATTTTATTACTATAGAAAATTTTGACAAAATTTTATTTCTATAGATAATTTTGACAAAATTTTATTTCTATAGAAAATTTTGACAAAATTTTATATCTATAGAAAATTTTGACAAAATTGTATTCCTATAGAAAATTTTGACAAAATTTTATTTCCATAGAAAATTTTGACAAAATTTTATTACTATTGAAAATTTTGACAGAATTTTATTTCTATAGAAAATTTTGACAAAATTTTATTTCTATAGAAAATTTTGACAAAATATTATTTGTGTAGAGAATTTTGATAAATGTTTATTTCTATACAAAATTTTGATAAAATTTTATTTGTATAAAAAATTTCAACAAAATTTTATTAATATAAAAAATTTTGACAAAATTGTATTTCTATAGAAAATTTTGACGAAATTTTATTTGTATAGAAAGTTTTGACAAAATTTTATTTCTATCGAAAATTTAGATAAAATTTTATTTCTGTGGAAAATTTTGTCAAAGCTTTATTTCTGTAGAAAATTTTAATAAAATTTTATTTCTATAGACAAATTTGACAAAATTTTATTTCTGTAGAAAATTTTGAGAAAATTTTATTTCTGTAAAAATTTTGACCAAATTTTATTTCTATAGAAAATTTGACAAAATTTTATTTCTATACAAAATTTTGATAAAATTTTAGTTGTATAAAAAATTTTGACAACATTATATTTCTATAAAAAATTTTGACAAAATTTTATTTCTATAGAAAATTTTGACAAAATTTTATTTCTATAGAAAATTTTGACAAAATTTTATTTCTATAGAAAATTTTGACAAAATTTTATTTCTATAGAAAATTTTGACAAAATTTTATTTCTATAGAAAAATTTGACAAAATTTTATTTCTGTAGAAAATTTTGAGAAAATTTTATTTCTGTAAAAATTTTGACCAAATTTTATTTCTATAGAAAATTTGACAAAATTTTATTTCTATACAAAATTTTGATAAAATATTAGTTGTATAAAAAATTTTGACAACATTATATTTCTATAAAAAATTTTGACAAAATTTTATTTCTATAGAAAATTTTGACAAAATTTTATTTCTATAGAAAATTTTGACAAAATTTTATTTCTATACAAAATTTTGATAAAATTTTATTTGTATAAAAAATTTTGACAAAATTTTATTTCTATAAAAAATTTTGACAAAATATTATTTATATAGAAAATTTTGACGAAATTTTATTTCTATAAAAAGTTTTGACAAAATTTTATTTTATCGAAAATTTTGATAAAATTTTATTTCTGTGGAAAATTTTGTCAAAGCTTTATTTCTGTAGAAAATTTTGATAAAATTTTATTTCTAAAGAAAATTTTGACAAAATTTTATTTCTGTAGAAAATTTTGACAAAATTTAATTTCTATAGAAAATTTGACAAAATTTTATTTTTATAGAAAATTTGACAAAATTTTGTTTGTATAGAAAATTTTGATAAAATTTTATTTCTATAGAAAATGTTGACAAAATTTCATTCCTATAGAAAATTTTGACAAAATTTTTTTCTATAGAAAATTTTGACAACATTTTATTTCTATAGACAATTTTGACAAAATTTTATTTCTATAGAAAATTTTGACAAAATTGTTTTTCTATAGAAAATGTTGACAAAATTTTATTTCCATAGAAAATTTTGACAAAATTTTATTTCTATAGAAAATGTTGACAAACTTTTATTTCTATAGAAAATGTTGACAAAATTTCATTTCTATAGAAAATGTTGACAAACGTTTACTTTTATAGAATATTTTGCCAAAGCTTTATTTCTGTGGAAAATTTTGTCAAAACTTTATTTCCGTAGCAAATTTTGACAAAATTTTATTTCTATAGAAAATTGGACAACATTTTATTTGTGCAGAAAATTTGACAAAATTTTATTTGTATAGAAAATTTTGATAAAATTTTATTTCTATAGAAAATGTTAACAAAATTTCATTTCTATAAACGAAATTTTATTTCTATAAAAATTTTGACAAAATTTTATTTCTATAAAAATTTTGACAAAATTTTATTTCTATAAAAATTGTTACAAAATTTTATTTCAATAAAAATTTTGACAAAATTTTATTTCTATAGAAAATTTTGATAAAATTTTATTTCTATAGAAAGTTTTTATAACATTTTATTTCTATAGAAAATTTTGACAAAATTGTATCTCTATATAAAATTTTACTAAAATTATATTTCTATAGAAAATTTTGTCAACATTTTATTTCTATAGAAAATTTTGAAGATTAGATCTAGCCAAGTTTGAGTACGATCGGTTAAAGACTAAGGGTTTTATGGCCAAATTTGGGAAAGTCGGAACAGATTTCGATTAAATTTTTCAGGTTGAAAAGTGATGAAAAATATTAATTTGTGCCAAATTTGATGACAATCCGTTAAAAGAAACGCAACGTGACCCCATTTGTCGAAATTGGGAGCTATATCTAAATTTTTATTTAAAAAAATTTTATTACTATAGAAAATTTTGACAAAATTTTATTTCTATAGATAATTTTGACAAAATTTTATTTCTATAGAAAATTTTGACAAAATTTTATATCTATAGAAAATTTTGACAAAATTTTATTTCTATAGAAAATTTTGACAAAATTTTATTACTATTGAAAATTTTGACAGAATTTTATTTCTATAGAAAATTTTGACAAAATTTTATTTCTATAGAAAATTTTGACAAAATATTATTTGTGTAGAGAATTTTGATAAATGTTTTTTTCTATAGAAAATTTTGACAAAATTGTATTTCTATACAATATTTGATAAAATTTTATTTGTATAAAAAATTTCAACAAAATTTTATTAATATAAAAATTTTTGACAAAATTGTATTTCTATAGAAAATTTTGACGAAATTTTATTTGTATAGAAAGTTTTGACAAAATTTTATTGCTATCGAAAATTTTGATAAAATTTTATTTCTGTGGAAAATTTTGTCAAAGCTTTATTTCTGTAGAAAATTTTAATAAAATTTTATTTCTATAGAAAATTTTGACAAAATTTTATTTCTGTAGAAAATTTTGACAAAATTTTATTTCTGTAAAAATTTTGACAAAATTTTATTTCTATAGAAAATTTGACAAAATTTTATTTCTATACAAAATTTTGATAAAATTTTAGTTGTATAAAAAATTTTGACAACATTATATTTCTATAAAAAATTTTGACAAAATTTTATTTCTATAGAAAATTTTGACAAAATTTTATTTCTATAGAAAATTTTGACAAAATTTTATTTCTATAGAAAATTTTGACAAAATTTTATTACTATTGAAAATTTTGACAGAATTTTATTTCTATAGAAAATTTTGACAAAATTTTGTTTCTATAGAAAATTTTGACAAAATATTATTTGTGTAGAGAATTTTGATAAATGTTTATTTCTATAGAAAATTTTGACAAAATTGTATTTCTATACAAAATTTTGATAAAATTTTATTTGTATAAAAAATTTCAACAAAATTTTATTAATATAAAAAATTTTGACAAAATTGTATTTCTATAGAAAATTTTGACGAAATTTTATTTGTATAGAAAGTTTTGACAAAATTTTATTTCTATCGAAAATTTTGATAAAATTTTATTTCTGTGGAAAATTTTGTCAAAGCTTTATTTCTGTAGAAAATTTTAATAAAATTTTATTTCTATAGAAAATTTTGACAAAATTTTATTTCTATAAAAAATGTTGACAAAATTTCATTCCTATAGAAAATTTTGACAAAATTTTTTTCTATAGAAAATTTTGACAACATTTTATTTCTATAGACAATTTTGACAAAATTTTATTTCTATAGAAAATTTTGACAAAATTGTTTTTCTATAGAAAATGTTGACAAAATTTTATTTCCATAGAAAATTTTGACAAAATTTTATTTCTATAGAAAATGTTGACAAACGTTTATTTTTATAGAATATTTTGCCAAAGCTTTATTTCTGTGGAAAATTTTGTCAAAACTTTATTTCCGTAGCAAATTTTGACAAAATTTTATTTCTATAGAAAATTTTGACAAACTTTTATTTCTGTAGAAAATTTTGACAAAATTTTATTTCTATAGAAAATTTGACAACATTTTATTTGTGCAGAAAATTTGACAAAATTTTATTTGTATAGAAAATTTTGATAAAATTTTATTTCTATGGAAAATGTTGACAAAATTTCATTTCTATAAACGAAATTTTATTTCTATAAAAATTTTGACAAAATTTTATTTCTATAAAAATTTTGACAAAATTTTATTTCTATAAAAATTTTGACAAAATTTTATTTCTATAAAAATTTTTACAAAATTTTATTTCAATAAAAATTTCGACAAAATTGTATTTCTATAGAAAATTTTGATAAAATTTTATTTCTATAGAAAGTTTTTATAACATTTTATTTCTATAGAAGATTTTGACAATATTGTATCTCTATATAAAATTTTAATAAAATTATATTTCTATAGAAAATTTTGTCAACATTTTATTTCTATAGAAAATTTTGATGAGATTTTATTACTATAGTAATTTTTCACAAAATTTTATTTCTATAGAACATTTTACAAAATTTTATTTCTATAGAACATTTTACAAAATTTTATTTCTATAGAAAATTTTGACAAAATTTTATTTCTATAGAAAATCGGTATATATTTTATGGGGTCTAAAATCAATATTAATGTTAGGCACATTTTTTCGCAGATCAGTTATTATACCCTGACCACTATAGGGTTTAAGGTATAATTAGTTTATTTTTCCTGTTTATATATTTATCTCAAATGTATAATAATTTCCCTTCACCACAGAGCAAATTGTGCTGGAGAACTCAATGCTTTTGCGGCATTATTTTACATGGTTTAGTCTTTCATCATTTCAATCCATTCAATTCGGTATCAATGCTACGCATCAATAAATCTTTATTTTCAGTACATAAAAATTTGTCTCTATAAAAATTTCTTGCTTGGTTTAATTCTTCCAAGCAATATTCATGATTCACTAACCCATCCTGTCATAAATTTTATCCTTGCCCACTTCCCTCTTCCAAGGTCCAATGAAACTTTCACTGCGTAGGACAGAGAGAGAGGGGAAGTCATCTCGTAAACAAATACTTTCAATTATTCTGAAGCTAATTTAGGCAAATATTTTGCCTTGACGTAAAAATGCCTGTCATATTTTCGATATAACCACAACTGGAACACAAAGCATATCACTTGAGGCGTTTGTGGCACGAGAAATCGTACCGAAAAACTTTTCTCATAATTGTAATCCTGTTCGAGAGGAGTTTTATGTAAAGTTTGTTTTTTTTTTGTTCTTTTGTTGGGGAGGATGGGGCGTTGTGAGGAAACCATGATGGGTGGAGTCCTTGTAGCATATCTCACACAAATCAATTGTGTAAAATTATCAAAAATTTGCTTGGCCCAGCTATGTCCTGGGGATATTCTTTTGGAACAGCTTGCCATCAAACTGACACCTAACCATCCGTTTTGTGCCTTCAATGCTGTTATGTTGACGTTATTTATGCTCCAATGCCAATCATTTCAACCAACAACTTTTGGTGTTTCGCTTTGTCTATACGAAGGGTTTCTAAAATAGAACAGAATGGGATACATTTGGTATTTACGATTCAGTTAATTCGAGAAATACTTTTTTAAATTTTAAAATTATGCATTTTGAGTTCATAAATTTTGAAAAAGTTGACCTTCTGACTTTTTTGACTTTTAACTGATTTTTTCGATTTCCAACTTTTTTAAATTTTGGGAAAACGACTATTCTTCCTTTCTACTTTTTGAATTTTTCCTACATTTTAGAATTTTGAAAAAGTGTAACTTTGGAACTTTAGATTTTTGAAATATGAAAAGAGTTATATTCGAGCTTTCGACCTTTCTAAAAATTGGTCAGCTGATGGCCTCAGTTGCTTAAGCTTTCCTCTATTATATCCATACTCGTCTTATATTTACTATAAGTTAAGTATAACTTACATAAATAAATAAATACAAATTGGAAACCGAATTTTTGTGTTTTTGATTGAAAAAACAAAAATACCTTTTATTTTTATTTATTTGTTTATTTATTACTTTATTTATTTTAATTACAAATTATATATAAACTTAGAATTAACAAGTATAAACGGCCGTAAGTTCGGCAGGCCGAATTTTATGTACCCTCCACCATGGATTGCGTAGGAACTTCTACAAAAGACTGTCATCCACAATCGAATTACTTGGATTGTGGTATCTTAAATCGTTTTCTAAATTGTGAGTTAGTCCTTACGTGGTATATATTAGACAAAAAAGGTATGTGTAGGTAAGTCTACAAATAATTACGAATCAATATGGACTTTTGCACGGTACATAGGGAGCCAGAATTGAAATATGGGGGTCGCTTATATGGGGGCTATATACAATTATTGATATGGACTAATTTTTGTGTGATTGGGGATCGATTTATCTGAGGGCTATATATAACTATAGACCGATATAGACCTAGTTAGGCATGATTGTTAACGGCCATATACTAGCACAATGTACCAAATTTCAACTGACTCGGATGAAATTTGCTCCTCCAAGTGGCTCCTAAACCAAATCTCGGGATCGATTTATATGGGGGCTATATATGATTATGGACTGATATGGACCACTTTGGCATGGTTGTTAAATATCATGTACAAAATTCACGTACCAAATTTCAACCGAATCGGTTGAATTTTGCTCTTCAACGAGGCTCCGGAAGTCAAATCTGGGGTTCGGTTTATATGGGGGCTATATATAATTATGGACCGATGTGGACCAATTTTTGCATGATTGTTAGAGACCATATACGAGCACCATGTACCAAATTTCAGCCGGATCGGATGAAATTTGTTTCTCTTAGAGGCTCCGAAAGCCAAATCGGGGGATCGGTTTATATGGGGGCTATATATAATTATGGACCGATGTGGACCAATTTTTGCACGGTTGTTAGAGACTATATACTAACACCATGTACCAAATTTCAGCCGGATCGGATGAAATTTGCTTCTCTTAGAGGGTCTGAAAACCAAATATAGGGGTCCGTTTATATGGGGGCTATACGTAAAAGTGGACCGATATGGCCCATTTGCAATACCATCCGACCTACATCAATAATAACTACTTGTGCCAAGTTTCAAGTCGATAGCTTGTTTCGTTCGGAAGTTAGCGTGATTTCAACAGAAGGACGGACGGACGGACATGCTCAGATCGACTCAGAATTTCACCACGACCCAGAATATATATACTTTATGGGGTCTTAGAGCAATATTTCGATGTGTTACAAACGGAATGACAAAGTTAATATACCCCCATCCTATGGTGGAGGGTATAAAAAAATCTAATTTTTACTACACATTATACAAACTTATTTTTACGGGCACAAGCAACTACGAGCTATCCACCTAAATTTAATTTTAGGTAAGTCGACCATTCGAATTTTGGTATTTTGAATTTTGTTTTTTTTTTTAAGTTTTATAAAATGTGTCATTTCGACTTGTTAAACATTTTAAAAAGTTGATTTTTTATATAATTTTTAAAATAATTTCGAACTCCCGATATATTTAAAAAAATTACTTATCGTATTTTCCTTTTTTATACCCTCCACCACAGGATGGGGGTATATAAACTTTGTCATTCCGTTTGTAACACATCGAAATATTGCACTAAGACCCTATAAAGTATATATATTCTGGGTCGTGGTGAAATTCTGAGGCCATCTAAGCATGTCCGTCCGTCCGTCCGTCTATTGAAATCACGCTAACTTCCGAACGAAAAAAGCTATCGACTTGAAACTTGGCACAAGTAATTGTTATTGATGTAGGTCGGATGGCATTGCAAATGGGTCATATCGGTCCACTTTTACGTATAGCCCCCATATAAACGGACCCTCAGATTTGGCTTGCAGTGGCTCTAAGGGAAGAATATTTCATCTGATCCGGCTGAAATTTTAGTACATGGTGTTGGTATATAGTTTCTAACAACCATGCAAAAATTGGTCAACATTGATCCATAATTATATATATAGCCCCAATATAAACCGTTCCCCAGATTTGGTTTGCGGAGCCTCAAAGAGAAGCAAATTTCATCCGATGCGGCTGAAATTTGGTACATGGTTTTGGTATATGGTATCTAACAACCATGCAAAAAGTGGTCCACATCGGTCCATAATTATATATAGTCCTCATATAAACCGATCCCCAGATTTGGCTTGCGGAGCTCAAAGAGAAGCAAATTACATCCGATCCGGCTGAAATTTGGTACATGGTGTTGGTATATGGTCTGTAACAACCATGTAAAAATTGGTCCACATCGGTTCATAATTATATATAGCCCTCATATAAACTGTTCTCCAGATTTGACCTCCGGAGCCACTTGGAGGAGAAAAATTCATCCGATCCGGTTCAAATGTGGAATGTGGTGTTAGTATATGGTCTTTAACATCCATGCATTGAAATTTGCGGCTGAAATTTTGGTACATGGCGTTGGTATGTGGTCTCTAACAACCATGCAAATATTGGTCCACATCGGTTCATAATTATATATAGCCCCCATATAAACCGTTCTCCAGGTTTGACCTCGGGAGCCTCGTGGAGGGGCAAAATTCATCCGATCCGTGTCAAATGTGGAATGTGGTGTTAGTATATGGTCTTTAACATCCATGCAAAAATTGGTCCACATCGGTTCACAATTATATATAGCCCCTATATAAACCGATCCCCAGATTTGGATGGACTCTAAGAGAAACAAATTTCATGCGATCTGGTTGAAAATTTGAACATGGTGTTAGTATATGGTCTCTAACAACCGTGCCAGAACTGGTCCATATCGGTCCATAATTATATATAGCCCCCATAAAAACCGTTCTCCAGATTTGCCCTCCGGAGCTTCTTGGAGTAGCAAAATTCATCCGATCCGGTGCAAATTTGAAACGTGGTGGTAGTATATGGCCGCTAACAACCATACCAAAATTGGTCCATATCGGTCTATAGTTGTATATAGTCGATCTCCAATCACACAAAAATTGGTACATATCAGTTCATAATTATATTTGCCACTCGAGCGAAGAATAATCTACCAAAATTTTATTTCTATAGAAAATTTTGTTAAAATTTTATTTTTATAGAAAATTTTGTTAAAATTGCATTTCTATAGAAAATTTTGTTAAAATTGCATTTCTATAGAAAATTTTGTCAAAACTTTATTTCTATAGAAAATTTTGTGAAAATTTTATTTCTATAGAAAATTTTGTCAAACTGAATTATAAACGTATTTAATCGGTATTTTTTGATCGACAACGTATGGACTTACTTACAATTTAGAAGACGGTGTTAGGAGGTTTTAACATACTCTGCCATCGGCAAGCGTTACCGCAACTGAAGTAATTCGATTGTGGATGACAGTGTTTAGCAGAAGTTTCTACGCAATTTATGGTGGAGGGTACATAAGCTTCGGCCTGGCCGAACTTACTGCCTAACAGGTTGGCTGATAAGTCCCCGGTCTAACAAAGAAAAACACATTTTTTTTGTCAAAATTCGTTTTTATTATTCAACATAGTTCCCTTGAAGAGCGATACAACGATTATAACGACCTTCTAATTTTTTGATACCATTTTGGTAGTACTCCTTCGGTTTTGCCTCAAAATATGCCTCAGTTTCGGCGATCACCTCTTCATTGCATACAAATTTTTTCCCTGCGAGCATCCTTTTGAGGTCTGAGAACAAGAAGAAGTCGCTGGGGGAAAATACGGTGGGTGGGGAGGCAATTCGAAGCCCAATTAATGAATTTTTGCCATCGTTCTCAACGAGTTGTGGCACGGTGCGTTGTCTTGGTGGAACAACACTTTTTTCTTCTTCATATGGGGCCGTTTTGCCGCGATTTCGACCTTCAAACTCTCCAATGACGCCATATAATAGTCACTGTTGATGGTTTTTCCCTTCTCAAGATAATCGATAAAAATTATTCCATGCGCATCCCAAAAAACAGAGGCCATTACGTTGCCAGCGGACTTTTGAGTCTTTCCACGCTTCGGAGACGGTTCACCGGTTGCTGTCCACTCAGACGACTGTCGATTGGACTCAGGAGTGTAGTGATGGAGCCATGTTTGATCCATTGTCACATATCGACGGAAAAACTCGGGTGTATTATGAGTTAACAGCTGCAAACACCGCTCAGAATCATCAACACGTTGTTGTTTTTGGTCAAATGTGAGCTCGCGCGGCACCCATTTTGCACAGAGCTTCCGCATATCCAAATATTGATGAATGATATGACCAACACGTTCCTTTGATATCTTTAAGGCCTCTGCTATCTCGATCAATTTCATTTTACGGTCATTCAAAATCATTTTGTGGATTTTTTTGATGTTTTCGTCGGTAACCACCTCTTTCGGGCGTTCACCGTCCTCCGTGCTCATTTCACCACGCTTGAATGTTGCATACCAATCATTTATTGTTGATTTCGCTGGGGCAGAGTACGGAAACTCATTATTAAGCCAAGTTTTTGCTTCCACCGTATTTTGTCCCTTCAGAAAACAGTATTTTATCAAAACACGAAATTCCTTTTTTCCAATTTTTTCACAATAACAAAAGTTGTTTCACAAAAGACGCTCTATCTCACAAACTTATTGACTTACAGACGTCAAATTTTGACACGAATCATTTGAAGGTTGGTACTATATAAAAATAATGCATTTAGTACTAGCGACGCCATCTATGTGTCAGACCGGGGACTTAGCAGCCAACCTGTTATATATTTGTTTTTTTTTTAATAATTTATACTCCATTTATGACCATCTGTATTTATTCCATTTTACTATTATTATAACCCTATTATTAGAAATTCGCTTCGTTACAGTGTAAGCTTTCGTTAGTTGTTGTCTATTTTGATGATATCATAATAAACGACCATCATTTACAAAGAATTTTTGCTAGGACCAAAGGCAAAAACAAAAAAAAAACACACACACACCACTTTTTCAAAGGACGAACTAAAAGCACCGCATTGCTGATATTGGTTATAGAACAACTACAGGAAATTTATTGAAAACCTAGAAAAAATTAAATTTGGTTAAATGTTATGAGTCTATCGAATTTTTCATGTTTTTTTTTTAAGAAAAACAATTTCTTTTTGTAATTTTTTAAAGGGATGTCATTTTTTACTCCCATAGTAGCATTAGAAAGCAGATTTTATTACATTTTTCTCTTGGTAATGAATAAAGACATTTTACGAAAATTTGTTATTCCTTTTGTGTTAGGTAAATATTTAAATTGTCTTAACAAATATCAATAGAATTGTGAGAATTGTTGATTCAAGATATTGAATTTTAGCTGGATGTTTACATTATTTATTTAAAAATTTTAAAACGTGCAAAACATAATGAAAAACAGACGTTAGAAGAATCTTAAAGATAGCTTGAATATTTAAAAACAAAATTCTATAGTAAATGCTGTTTATAGCCACTATATGCTAGAGTCTGTCTTAAGTAAAGAACCACATTGACTTTTCGGTAACTACAATTACCATGTTTTTAAAGAATAAAGATAAAAATATTAAAATTTTTTCTTCGTTATGTTATTTTTTTTTATATTGCCAATATATTTGTTGGCAATTGTTCTCAATATTTGAATCAGCTGCACTCATTTGTTAACGTTTCCGTTTCCTCTTTGGTATAGTACACCATATAAACGAACGATGATGGAGACATCGTATGTCACACACATACACATACACACTCACAATTTCAATATTAATGAATAAAATTGTACGCAATTTCAACTCATTTTTTGTTGTTTTTGTTGTTTTTTTTGCGCAAATAATCACTGTGGCACGATAGGAAGTTCGAAATTTGCTACTGAGTTCATTGAAAGCTTATTTGAGTATCTTTGTTACAGGGACGTAGTTTGAGAGAGGCTATTATCATTATTATCACCTCTACAGAATGACAGATATATATTGCAACAAAGTAAGGCACTATACTCGTATATATTTTTCATTATTTTTCCCACATCACATCGAAATATTGATGTCAGACTCCATATTATGTCCCAGCAAAAAAAATTCGGAAGTAGTGCAAACATGGATCATCTCAATTTAATTTTATATGGGCTTGTCATAGGGCGGAAGTACTCCATTTTTGGATCCTTTGCATTGCTTTATGACTTTTGCCTTGGAAGTTCATTTTGGTGAAGAAATTTAAAAAACTAAATAACTATTTTTTTTAATAGGAGGGTATAAAAAAATTTAATAGGTATATTAACTTTGTCATTCCGTTTGTAACACATCGAAATATTGCTCTAAGATCCCATAAAGTATATATATAAGATCCCATAAAGTATATATATATATATATATATATATATATATATATATATATATATATATATATATATATATATATATATATATATATATATATATATATATATATATATATATATATATATATATATATATATATATATATATATATATATATATATATATATATATATATATATATATATATATATATATATATATATATATATATATATATATATATATATATATATATATATATATATATATATATATATATATATATATATATATATATATATATATATATATATATATATATATATTTTGCTCCTCCTCTGGGAGGAGCAAAATTCATCCGATCCGGTTGAAATTTGGTACATGGTGTTAGTATCTGGTCTCTAACACCCATGGAAAAATTGGTCCATATCGGTCCATACTTACATATAGCCCCCATATAAACCGATCCCCAGATTTGGCTTGCGGAGCCTCAAAGAGAAGCAAATTTCATCCGATCCGGCTGAAATTTGGTACATGGTCTCCAACAACCATGCAAAAATAGGTCCATATCGGTCCATAATTACATATAGCCCCCATATAAACCGATCCCCAGATTTGGCTTGCGGAGCCTCTAAGAGAAGCAAATTTCATCCGATCCGGCTGAAATTTGGCACATGGTATTAGTATATGGTCTCTAATAACTATGCAAAAATAGATCCACATCGGTCCATAATTATATATAGCCCCCATATAAACCAATACCCAGATTTGGCTTGCGGAGGCTCTGAGAGAAGCAAATTTTATCCGATCCGGCTGAAATTTGGTACATAGTGTTAGTATATGATCTCTAACAACTGTGCAAACATTGGTCCACATCGGTCCATAATTATATATAGCCCCCATATAAACCGATCCCCAGATTTGACCTCCGGAGCCTCATGGATGAGCAAAATTCATCCGATTCGGTTGAAAATTGGTAGGTGGTGTTAGTATATGGTCTCTAACAACCATGCTAAAATCGGTCCATATCGGTCCACAATGTAGCACCCATTTAAACCAATCCCCAGATGTGACCTCCGGAGCTCTTGGAGGAGTAAAATTCATCCGATGCGGTTGAAATTTGATACGTGGTGAAATTTGGTACATAACCATGCCAAAATTGGTCCATATCGGTCTATAGTTATATATATAGCCGATCCCCAAAAATAATCTACCAAAATTTTATTTCTATAGAAATTTTTGGCAAAATTTTATTACTATAGAAAATTTTGTCAAAATGTTATTACTATACAAATTTTGTCAACATTCTATTTCTATAAAAAATTTTGTCAAAATTTTATTCCTATAGAAAGTTTTGACAAACTGAATTATATACGTATTTAATCGGCCTTTTTAATTTTTGTTTAATATATACCGCGTATGGACTAACTTACAATTGAGAAGACGGTGTTAAGAAGTTTTAAGATACCTTGCCATCGGCAAGTGTTACCTCAACCAAAGTAATTCGATTGTGGATGACAGTCTTTAGTACAAGATTATTTGCAATCCATAATGGAGGGTACATAAGATTTGGCCTGGCCGAACTTACGGCCGTATGTACTTGTTTTTCTTCAAATTTCACTTTTTATTTTTATTAGTATTTTTTGTTACACTTTTATTTTCTTATTATCTAATTTTTACAAATTGAAAAACTTCTTCGCTTCCACTGGGGGTTGAAACTGGGTCTGTTGGCAACGTAACAGAACGCCTTAGCACACTCAGCCACAAACGCCATTGAACATGATGCATCAAAACGTCTACTCAAATGTTTGTGATATGAACCTAATAAGACATCACTGTATAACAATCTAACTACTTCCTGAGATTTCTTTATTATTCACACAAAAAAAAATTTTTTTTGATTCAATCACGAAATTAATTGATCCAATTAATTTTTTAATTGAAATGTCTTCAATCACGAAAATGATAGTATCAATCACAATTTTAATTGGGCATAGAAAAAATTCTTGATTAAAAAATTAATTGATTTCATTGCCAAATTTCAATTAATTTTTTAATTGATTCAATTAAAAATTTAATTGATGTTGATTGCAAAACTCAATTAATTTATTAATTAAAAAAGGTAACTATTTTCAATTACATTCTGAATTGGCTTAGAATTTTTATTTGGATTAACAATTGATTGTTTGAAAAAAATTGTAATTAAAAATTTAAAAAAAAATGTTCATCATCATCATAAACTGACTTAGTCTTCCGAATTTGATTAAAAGTTTATTGTATCAATTAACTTTTTAATTAAAATTTTTAAAATTTTCAATCATTGAATTAATTAACTTAATTTTTCTATCTTGATTAAAAAGTTAATTGTACCAATTAATTTATTAATTGAAAAAAATTTCAACTTCAATTAACTTTTTAATTGGAAATATATTGGTGTTATTTTTTTCTGTGTTATGAATGGAAAAATAGAGAGCGCTGGTTCAAATCTCACCAGCAGCAATTTTTATACCCACCACCATAGAATGGTGATGGGGGTATAATAAGATCGTCATTCCGTTTGTAACACATCGAAATATTGATTTTCGACTATATAAATTATATATATTCTTGATCAGGGAGAAATTCTAAGACGATATAAGCATGTCCGTCTGTCCGTCTGTCTGCCTGTTGTAATCACGATACAGTCGTCAATAATAGAACTATCGTCTTGAAATGTGGCACAGAATCGTATTTTGACTGCACGCAGGCTAAGTTCGAAGATGGGATACATCGGTTCAGGATTTGCTATAGCTCCCATATAAACCGATCGCTTATTTGGGGTTTTGAGCTTATTGAAACCGTAGTTTTTATCCAATTTGTCTGAAATTGAGAATCTAGAGGCATTCTAGGACCATAAAGAGGAGTGCCGAAAATGGTGATTATTGGACCATGTTTTGATATAGCCCCCATATATTCCGATTTTATTTCTTGGGTTTCTAGAATCCTTAGTTTTTATTCAATTTGCCTGAAATTGAGAATCTAGAGGCACTCTAGGACAGTAAAGATGTGTGCTGAAAATGGTGAATATCGGTCCATGTTTTGATATATCCCCCATATATTCCGATCTTCCGATTTTACTTCTTGGGCTTCTAGAGTCCGTAGTTTTTATCAAAATTCCCTGAAAATGGAAATCTATAGGTATTCCAAAGAGGTGTGCGGAACATATATTGTGTATCGGTACAGTTTTTGATATAGCCCCCTTATAAATCGGCCTTCCGATTTGGAGCCTAGCTCCTAGAAATATACTGGCATTTTAGACCCACAAAAAATTGTATATGATTAAGTTGTTATCTGCCCATTTGGTAAGTCCTCCATAAAAATCGATTTCAAATCTTGAGGGTACATAAGGTGCACTGATCATGTAAATTGCTTGAAACAGAATTAAAATTTCCAGATTTTACTTCTCTTCATTTATATTTCAAATCAAGGCGTTATTTCATCATTTTCTTGCACACTTGTAAAAGATGTTTATGATTCCTCTAAAACTCAAACTGAACTGATCTCCTGGGATAATATCTGCCATCAAACCCCCTGAAATTTCCAAAGGAAACTATTATATTTGATTCATGGTGGTGGGTATTTAAGATTCGGCCCGGCCGAACTTACTGCTGTTTTATTAAATATTGAAAAAATATATTTATGTTTTTACATCGTTTTTATTTTGTTTATTTTTTGGCATGTATTATTGTATAATTTTTTCCATTAAAAATCAACAAAAAAATAACAATTATCATATTTTTTAAAAGCTTCTCAAAAGAACTTCCATGGAAGTGAAAAAGTCAAAAAGACCAGGTGCAAATCACAGCGGAGATGATTTTTTTTATTATTATTTCATTATTATTATTTTTAACTTTTTATACCCTGCGCCACACTGTGGAACAGGGTATTATAAGTATGGTGGTGTCTGTGGCAAAAATGCTCAAGGTGGGCTCCAGAGTCGATATAGCCATGTCCGTGAACACATTTTTCAAATCAAAGTCTAGGTCGCAGTTTTAGTCCAATCAAATTTGGCACAAGTATGTATTTTGGCTCAGAATGGAACCCTATTGATTTTGGAAGAAATCGGTTCAGATTTAGATATAGCTCCCATATATATATATTTCGCCCGATATGGACTTATATGGCCCCAGAAGCCAGAGTTTTACCTTATTTTGCTTAAAATTTTGCACAAGAAGAACAATTAGTACTAACGTCAAGTGTGCTAAATTTTATTGAAATCGGTTCAGATTTAGATATAGCTCCCATATATATCTTTCGCCCAATATGGACTAATACGGTCCCAGAAGCCAGAGTTTTACCACAATTTGGTTGAAATTTTGTACTAGGAGTACAATTAGTAGTGTAGTCAAGTGTGCCAAATTTTTTTGAAATCGGTTCAGATTTAGGTATAGCTCCATATATAGGTTTCGCCCGATTTACACTCATATGACCACAGAGGCCAATTTTTAACTCCGATTTAGTTGAAATTTTGCACAGGGAGTAGAATTAGCATTGTAGCTATGCGTGCTAAATTTGGTTGAAATCGGTTCAGATTTAGATATAGCTCCCATATATATCGTTCGCCCTATTTACACTCATATGACCACAGTGGCCAATTTTTTACTCCGATTTAATTGAAATTTTGCACAGAGAGTAGAATTATCATTGTAGCTATGCGTGCCAAATTTTTTTGAAATCGGTTCAGATTTAGATATATCTCCCATATATATGTTTGATTTCGACAAAAATGGTCAAAATACCAACATTTTCCTTGTAAAATCGCCACTGCCTAGTCGAAAAGTTGTAAAAATGACTCTAATTTTCCTAAACTTCTAATACATATATATCGAGCGACAAATCATAAATAAATTTTTGCGAAGTTGCCTTAAAATTGCTTCAGATTTAAATGTTTCCCATATTTTTTTTACTAACAGTTTGTTCCACCCTAGTTCATTAGCCGACTTAAATTTTGAGTCTATAGATTTTGTAGAAGTCTATCAAATTCTGTCCAGATCGTGTGATATTTAAATGTATGTATTTGGGACAAGCCTTTATATATAGCCCCCAACACATTTGACGGATGTGATATGGTATCGAAAATTTTGATCTACAAAGTGGTGCAGGGTATAATATAGTCGGCCCCGCGCGACTTTAGACTTTCCTTACTTGTTTAGAATACGGATCGTCTTAGAATTAAATTCTGAGTCGATTTAGCGATGTCCGTTTGTCTGTCTGTCTGTTGATGTATTTTTGTGTGCAAAGTCCAGGTCGCAGTTTTAAGTCCGATCGTCCTCAAATTTGGCATAGGGTATTTTTTCGGCTCAAGGACGATCCCTATTGATTTTGGAAAAATCGGTTCAGATTTAGATATAGCTGCCATATATATTTATAACCGATCTGATCATAAATGACTTATTTATCAAACGATCTTTAAAACTACGTATAATCGAATATTTTGTGAGTGTCGTAAATTTTTCAAAATATCATTTCAGATACCAGATATAGTTTTTGCCCGATTTAAACTCCTATGGCCCCAGAAACCAAATTTTTACTCCGAGTTACATGAGTAGATGCATAGGGAGTAGAATTAACATTATAAATATGCGTACCGAATTTGGTTGAAATTGGTTCAGATTTAGATATAGCTCTCATATGCAGCTTTCGCCCGATTTACACTCCTCTGGCCCCAGAGGCCAAAGGTTTACTCAGAGTTGAAATATTGCACATGCAGTAGAATTGACGTTATAAATATGCCTATCGAATTTTGTTGAAATCGGTTCAGATTTAGGTATAGCTGCCATATATATCTGTCGTCCGATTTACAGATATGACCACCGTAGATCAAAATGTTCGTCCGATTTACTATCCATGTACAAATTTAGTTGA
The DNA here is from genome assembly GCF_050003625.1 of Haematobia irritans. Lineage (NCBI taxonomy): Eukaryota > Metazoa > Arthropoda > Insecta > Diptera > Muscidae > Haematobia > Haematobia irritans. The sequence continues at coordinate 209,664,367 of NC_134398.1, forward strand.
AATTGGTTCAGATTTAGATATAGCTGCCATATATATCTTTCGTCCGGTACGCACTTATAATGCCCCAGAGGTCAAAATTTCACTCCGATTTACTTGAAGTTTTACACAGAGAGTAGGACTAACATTCTTGTAACACATGCCAAATTTGGTTAAAATCGGTTCAGATTTAAATATAACTCCCATATATATCTTTCGCCCGATTTAGATTCATATGACCATGGAGGCCAAAGTTTCATTACGAAAATTTTGAAGTTTTGCACTGAGAGTTCAATTAAAATTTTAGCAATGTGCTCCAAATTTTATCAAAATCGGTTCAGAATTAGACAAAGCCCCCACATATATATATTCTTCCGATTTTAGCAAATATGGCCAAATTACCCATATGTTCCTTGTAAAATCGTCACGGTTAAGTAGAAAATTCGAAAAAATGATTCAAATTTATCTATATTCTAATTCATATATATCGACATATAAGTCATAAATACAGATTTGCGAAATTTTATGCAATTTAAATATTTCAAATATGTTTTTACCATTATTGTGGTCCGTCCCATCATTAACCAATTACATTTTTGAGTCTAGACATTTTGTAAAAGTTAAAAAAAAATGTCCAAATCGGTTCATATTTAAATATTTGTGTATGGGAAAATAAAACTTTATATAGCTCCTAACAAATTTGAAGGTGTTAAAATGTTGGTATACATAGTGGTAAAGGGTATAATATAGTCGGCCCCGCCCGACTTTAGACTTTCCTTACTTGTTTGTTTTGTCATTGTCAAATGAACTAATTTCTGGTAACACTTTATGTAAATTGCATTACAATCGTTGATACAATTCTATAGATCGAATAATATTTGTAGTGGACAAAAATAGTCTGATAATTTTATATATTTTTGGCTTAAATTTTGCAGGTTTTGCATTTCCTCCACTCCCTACTAAGACGAAACATTTTTATACTTCCCTGTCCATATTCATTCTTTAGGTCGATTCGATCTACTGTCATTCAATGCTCCGTTATTACTTCAATAGGGATGTTGTCAATGGATAGATGGATGAATAAATGGATGGGGTAAATAGGTATTTTCTCCCACTCGTTGTAGTTGAAAGTCAAGCCACATCATCGTCGCATTACATTGTGCTAGAGGCAGATAAAGAAATATTGATAAACAACAACAAAAAAATGAGAGAAATTGCTCCAAGAGCAGAGAAAACACTAGAGCACACAAAAGACAGTGTTGCCAACTCCCCAAGGCCAAAAAGCACCAAAAATATATTATAAATTCAAACATACCACCTTCCTCCACAAAATCGAAAATTAAATGCTCTACTAAAAAAAAAAAAAAAAAGAAAAAAAAAAAAAAAAAAAAACTTCCGAAGATGTATTATAAAACTTTTGTGAATTGAATTTTATGGAGTTAAGCTGGGTATTAAGATCGAGTTTAGCTGCTACAATAGTCATTTTTTCACAATTACTTTTCTTTACTAATTCATTTTAAGGAATACAAACTTTGTGAAAATTTGCTTTTGGCTATACCCCATCAAGTTATAATAAAATTTGCAGCAAATATGCATAATTGTATGCCTTTTTTACTGATATAGTTTTCACTTTAGCGAAAAAACTCAAACTTAGTACTCACCATTATGAACCGCTATTCAAGTATACACCTTGATCAGTTTTAATGCTTTCGTCCAATTCATTTTGATCAGTGATGTTTTTCATCTTTCAAAATATTACTATATGGAAGGAGTCTATTGCTTATTTCAGTTGTGCGTGCTTTTGTGAATTTAATACAAACGTTTTTAATGACATTTTTACCAAATTCAAAAATTCGGCACTCATCGTTCGACTTTCCTACAGAATACCCTAAATAACAATACTAATTAAAAACAAGTACGGAAAGTCTAAAGTCGGGCGGGGCCGACTATATTATACCCTGCACCACTTTGTAGATCTAAATTTTCGATACCATATCACATCCGTCAAATGTGTTGGGGCTATATATAAAGGTTTGTCCCAAATACATACATTTAAATATCACTCGATCTGGACAGAATTTGATAGACTTCTACAAAATCTATAGACTAATGCACTAGGGTGGAACACAATGTTAGTAAAAAAATATGGGAAACATTAAATCTGGAGCAATTTTAAGAAAACTTCGCAAAAGTTTATTTATGGTTTATCACTCGATATATATGCATTAGAAGTTTAGGAAAATTAGAGTCATTTTTACAACTTTTCGACTAAGCAGTGGCGATTTTACAAGGAAAATGTTGGTATTTTTACCATTTTTGTCGAAATCAGAAAAACATATATATATGGGAGCTATATCTAAATCTGAACCGATTTCAACCAAATTTGGCACGCAATGCTACAATGCTAATTCTACTCCCTGTGTAAAATTTCAACTAAATCGGAGTTAAAAATTGGCCTCTACGGTCATATGAGTGTAAATCGGGCGAAAGCTATATATTGGAGATATATCTAAATCTGAACCGATTTCAACCAAATTTGGCACGCATAGCTACAATGCTAATTCTACTCCCTGTGCAAAATTTCAACTAAATCGGAGCAAAAAATTGGCCTCTATGGTCATATGAGTGTAAATCGGGCGAAAGCTATATATGGGAGCTATATCTAAATCTGAACCGATTTCAACTAAATTTGGCACGCATAGCTACAATGCTAATTCTACTCCCTGTGCAAAATTTCAACTAAATCGGAGCAAAAAATTGGCCTCTGTGGTCATTTGAGTGTAAATCGGGCGAAAGCTATATATGGGAGCTATATCTAAATCTGAACTGATTTCAACCAAATTTGACACGCATAGCTACAATGCTAATTCTACTTCCTGTGCAAAATTTCAATTAAATCGGAGCAAAAAATTGGCCTCTGTGGGCAAATGAGTGTAAATCGGGCGAAAGCTATATATGGGAGCTATATCTAAATCTGAACCGATTTCAACCAAATTTGACACGCATAGCTACAATGCTAATTCTACTCCCTGTGCAAAATTTCAACTAAATCGGAGCAAAAAATTGGCCTCTGTGGGCAAATGAGTGTAAATCGGGCGAAAGCTATATATGAGAGCTATATCTAAATCTGAACCGATTTGGCTGATATTTTGCAAGTTTTTTGAGACTCATAAAATATTCGGATGTACGGAATTTGGGGAAGATCGGTTGATATACACGCCAATTATGACCATATCGGTGAAAAATATATATGGCAGCTATATCTAAATCTGAACCGATTTTTTCCAAAATCAATAGGGATCGTCTTTGAGCCGAAACAGGACCCTATACCAAATTTTAGGACAATCGGACTAAAACTGCGAGCTGTACTTTGCACACAAAAATACATCAACAGACAGACAGACAGACGGACAGACAGACAGACGGACAGACAGACAGACAGACAGACAGACGGACGGACATCGCTAAATCGACTCAGAATTTAATTCTAAGACGATCGGTATACTAAACGATGGGTCTCAGACTTTTCCTTCTTGGCGTTACATACAAATGCACAAACTTATTATACCCTGTACCACAGTAGTGGTGAAGGGTATAAATAATCAATACCAACTTCATAACAATCAAATTCTATATTTGGCAATAAATTTGAGTTTATTCAGCTCTTGAAAGTCTAACCAAAATTTTTGTATCAATTACTTAATACTGTTCAAAATAAAAAAGCACCAAAAGCACTAAATGAAAATGCCAGAAAGCACCAAGTTAGTGCTTTTTTTGAAAAGGCACCAAAAAGGCAATTTGGTGCTTTTTATAAATCAAAAAGCACTAAATTTGGTGCTAAAAGCACCAAATTGGCAACACTGTTGGCAAAATTGAAAGTGCAAAGACAAAAAAAAAAAACACACACACACACAAAGGTTGCTTTCGGACGCATTGGCATTTGTGTGAGAGTCAATAAACAAATTTCTTTCGTTTTGTTTTCTTCTTCTGCAGCAGAAATAATTGTGCCACTTGCGTTCATATTATTGGTAGGTGGGTGAGATGTGTTTTTATGGTGGATGTGGGAGAGAGTGGAGTGGAGGTGTCACTTGTTATTTGTAATAAGCATCTTTGAATATTATAAGCGTTTATTTATTCAATGATTGTTCTTTGTTGTTGTTTGTTTTACTTTTTACTTCGACTCATGAAAATGGCACTCGAAGATACTCAATGTGTTTTTTCTTGTTTTTCTTGGAATCAATAATGCTTGCTAATATTGTCTTAAAGTTATATTCGAAAGTGCTAAAACATGAAGCTAACATCTTATCCATGTATTTTGAGGGAAAAATTATTGTTATTGGAAACTGTAAAGAGCGTTCCATTGTTTTTGGTGGCCGTAATTCATAAATAACTTTAATTCTTCAAATTAAAGTCAAATATTATTTTCCAAACCTTTTATGTCGTATTTGTATAACAAGCCCCGAGAAGTATACACTAAAAGAAGTATAAATATAAGGCCGAAAATTCGGCCAATCCAAGGATATGGACTAAGCACAGCCTGGAGAATGTGTAAATAAAAGAGGCAGATTAACTACTTCTTTGGACCACTTTAATTCTTCATCAATTTATATGTAGAGGGGCAAAATAATTTGGAAGTTGCTCTAAAGGAATAACTTGTAAAACATTTCCAAAAATGTCCTCATAAGGATGTTCTCTATTTGACCTACACAGAAAGTTCTTTTAATTCAAATCCCTTTTTTGCATACTTTAATTGGTAATTTATTATTTTTTTTTTTTCAAATAGAATGGTAATTATTAAAATGCTATGAATTATTTAAGTTTTGTTGAAAAAATGGTAAATCCCATCTGGAAAAATTGCGAATTTTTTTAAAATATTTGAGGTCAAGCGTTTCAGCGATAGAATGCATTAAAAATCATAAAAAAAAAAACTAAAAATTATTTATTTTTCGGATCACACCTTAAGAAGTAATCCAAATTTATTGCAACGGCTGTTGAAATGGTGAACATCCATCCTATGACAAGCTCATATTAAATTCGTCAATTCTTCACCAATTTGGCAACAATTCTTAATCACGGTTGCCATAGTTGGTAGAATTCTACCAAAAATGGTAGATGTTTTACTGTATGGTAAAATCTGGGTACAAGATTGGATGTGCGGATACTATTGGAGAAACCAATTGAAATGTGATAGTCGGTGTTAGTACATGTCATCCAACAACCTTGGAAAATTTGGTACTTATCAGTCCGTAATTATATATGAACCTCAGATTTGACTGGCGGATTCTCTTGGAGGAGCAGATTTCATCCGATCTGTTTGCAATTTGGTCGTATAGGTGATACTCTAATGTAAGAAATAAGACAAAGATGAAAATCGAGAAATAAAATAAAATCGAGAAATGAAATAAAAGTTATAACCAATTGAGTGACAAAATCCGATGCAAAAAGAATGCATATATGAGCCACTCACTCACCCATACAAAAATGATTTTTTGTGTGGCCGAGCGGGATTATTGTGTGGGTGAGTTGCTCATATTTGCATGATTTGGATTCGGATATTTCTAACTCGAGATATAATTTGTTTAGTGAAAAAAGAGTGAAAAACTCAAAATATCGGGATATCTCAAAACTGTTCCATAAAAATATTTAAACAATTTTTTTCCGAACTTAGCAGATCAAAATACATATGTAAGAAAAGTCACATCTCATCAAATGTACATGAAAAAAAATTTTATTTTGTAAATAAAATTTTATTTCTTTAGAAAATTTTATCAGCATTTCATTTTTTAAGAGACTTTTGTCAAAGTTTTCTTTCTATTGAAAATGTTGTCAAAATTTTATTTCTGAAGAAAATTTTGTCCATATTTTATTCCTACAAGAAAATTTGCCAAAATTTTATTTCTATAGAAAATTTTGTCAAAATTTTATTTCAATAGAAAATTTTGTCAAAATTTTATTTCTATAGAAAATTTTGTCAACATTTTATTTCCATAAAAAAATTTGTCTAAATTTTATTTCTATAGAAAATTTTGTCAAAATTTTATTTCTATAGAAAATTTTGTTAACATTTTATTTCTATAGAAAATTTTGTCAAAATTTTATTTCTGTAGAAAATATTCTTAAAATTGTATTCTTATAGAAAATTTTGCCTAAATTTTACTTCTTTAGAAAATTTTGTCAACATTTCATTTTTTAAGAGACTTTTGTCAAAGTTTTATTTCTATTGAAAATGTTGTCAAAATTTTATTTCTGAAGGAAATTTGGTCAAAATTTTTGATCAAATTGCCAAAATTTTATTTCTATTGAACATTTTGTCAAAATTTTATTTCTATAGAAAATTTTGTCAAAATTTTATTGCTATAGAAAATTTTGTCAACATTTTATTTCTATAGAAAATTTTGTCAAAATTCTATTTCTATAGAAAATTTTGTCGAAATTTAATTTCTACAGAAAATTTTGTCAAAATTTTCTATAAAAATAAAATTTTGCAAAATTTTATTTCTATAGAAAATTTTGTCAAAATTTTATTTCTATAGAAAATTTTGTCAAAATTTTATTCCTATAGAAAATTTTGTCAAAATTTTATTCCTATAGAAAATTTCGCAAAACTTTATTTCTATAGAAAATTTTTTCAAAATTTTATTCCTATAGAAAATTTTGTCAACATTTTATTTCTATGGAAAATTTTGTCAAAATTTTATTTCTATAGAAAATTTTGTCAAAATTTTGTTTCTGTAGAAAATATTCTTAAAACTGTATTCTTATAGAAAATTTTGCGTAAATTTTATTTCTTTAGAAAATTTTGTCAACATTTTATTTCTATAGAAAATTTTGTCAAAATTTTATTTCTGTAGAAAATATTCTTAAAATTGTATTCTTATAGAAAATTTTGCCTAAATTTTACTTCTTTAGAAAATTTTGTCAAAATTTTATTTCTATAGAAAATTTTGTCAAAGTTTTATTTCTACTGAAAATGTTGTCAAAATTTTATTTCTGAAGGAAATTTTGTCAAAATTTTATTTCTACAAAAAATTGCCAAAATTTTATTGCTATTGAAAATTTTGTCAAAATTTTATTTCTATAGAAAATTTTGTCAAAATTTTATTTCTATAGAAAATTTTGTCAAAATTTTATTTCTATAGAAAATTTTGTCGAAATTTAATTTCTGTAGAAAATATTCTTAAAATTGTATTCTTATAGAAAATTTTGCCTAAATTTTACTTCTTTAGAAAATTTTGTCAACATTTCATTTTTAAGAGACTTTTGTCAAAGTTTTATTTCTATTGAAAATGTTGTCAAAATTTTATTTCTGAAGGAAATTTGGTCAAAATTTTATTTCTACAAAAAAATTGCCAAAATTTTATTTCTATTGAAAATTTTGTCAAAATTTTATTTCTATAGAAAATTTTGTCAAAATTGTATTTCTATAGAAAATTTTGTCGAAATTTAATTTCTATAGAAAATTTTGTCAAAATTTTATTTCTATAGAAAATTTTGCAAAATTTTATTCCTATAGAAAATTTTGTCAAAATTTTATTCCTATAGAAAATTTTGTCAAAACTTTATTTCTATAGAAAATTTTTTCAAAATTTTATTTCTATAGAAAATTTTGTCAACATTTTATTTCTATGGAAAATTTTGTCAAAATTTTATTTCTATAGAAAATTTTGTCAACATTTTGTTTCTGTAGAAAATATTCTTAATATTGTATTCTTATAGAAAATTTTGCGTAAATTTTATTTCTTTAGAAAATTTTGTCAACATTTTATTTCTATAGAAAATTTTGTCAAAATTTTATTTCCGTAGAAAATATTCTTAAAATTGTATTCTTATAGAAAATTTTGCCTAAATTTTACTTCTTTAGAAAATTTTGTCAACATTTCATTTTTTAAGAGACTTTTGTCAAAGTTTTATTTCTATTGAAAATGTTGTCAAAATTTTATTTCTGAAGAAAATTTTGTCAAAATTTTATTTCTACAAAAAATTGCCAAAAGTTATTTGCTATTGAAAATTTTGTCAAAATTTTATTTCGATAGAAAATTTTGTCAAAATTTTATTTCTATAGAAAATTTTGTCAACATTTTATTTCTATAGAAAATTTTGTCAAAATTTTATTTCTATAGAAAATTTTTTCGAAATTTAATTTCTATAGAAAATTTTGTCAAAATTTTATTTCTATAGAAAATTTTGTCAAAATTTTATATCTATAGAAAATTTTGTCAAAATTTTATTTCTATTGAAAATTTTGTCAAAATTTTATTTCTATTGAAAATTTGGTCAAAATTTTATTTCTATAGAAAATTTGGTCAAAGTTTTATTTCTATAGAAAATTTTGTCAAAATTTTATTCCTATAGAAAATTTTGTCAAAACTTTATTTCTATAGAAAATTTTTTCAAAATTTTATTTCTATAGAAAATTTTGTCAACATTTTATTTCTATGGAAAATTTTGTCAAAATTTTATTTCTATAGAAAATTTTGTCAAAATTTTGTTTCTGTAGAAAATATTCTTAAAATTGTATTCTTATAGAAAACTAGCGTAACCCGGCCCGCTTCGCTGCGCCTTCCGAAGCGTATTTGGAGGAACATTTTGCATTAACTTAGTCAACTATATCCTTCGTGCTGAAAACAAATTCGAAAAGATTTCAATTCTTTTAAACAAATCGGACTACTTGATTTTTCGCTTATAGGTACAAATACGGCGGGAGAGGGTGTACCCTTTCCTCCAAATTTTTTTAATAATGTTCTGTATTCAAGTAGTTGGACAATCTTCTATATTTCTTGTGAATTTTAAGTGGGGTTTGTCAAAGAAAGGTATCCTTCTCCTCAACATATCTGAAAATTAAGCACTATATTATAATAACATACAAAGAATTACTGTTTCCCATCCAATAAATCGGAAAAAGCAAAAGTAGTAAAAAATTTTACCACATTAACATTTGCTAAAATGTTGGAAAATGATGCATCCTCTACGTTGGCAGCCAATTTCATGTAAATTTAAGTTCTTTACTAAAAAGAAGTCTGGCAGAAGCCTGTGCAAAAATCATAAAATTATGTACCGAGTTCCCATTTACGGACAACCCTCTACTTTCAACTTAAGAAAAAAAAAACGGACAAAAGGGAACCCTCTCTTTACTAAAAAGAAGACTAAAAAGAAGTCTGGCAGAAGCCTGTGCAAAAATCATAAAATTATGTACCGAGTTCCCATTTACGGACAACCCTCTACTTTCAATTTAAGAAAAAAAAAAAAAACGGACAAAAGGGAACCCTCTCCCCACCTTCGCTCCACTCCGACCTGATATCGGACTATCACGTACCCTATATTAATTTCGCAACTACTCAATGGTCCCTATAAATTCTATCGAAGTAAATCGATAAAGTTTATTTCAATTTTCCCCTTCCCCAACCAGATATCGAAAAATCATATAGTAATTTAAAAATTATGTATAAATTTAATCACCTCCTGCCACGTCCCTGTAAATTTCAAGTAGATCGGAGATGTTTAAATTTTGCTCTATTGTTTTAAAGGGACGTCACTTTCCCCGATACAATATCGACACCCCTAACCTTCCCTGAAAATTTTTGAAACTTTCCTTCAAGTGTGGGGCAAGGAAGGTTGCCTCTTCATTCATAACCTTCCCCCACTGCCTTTGTAAATTTTAAGAAAACTTAATTTTTTTTGTAGTTTTAGAGGAGGACCTCCTCCCCGACAAAATATCGAAAAGTGATTTAGCGTATCTTTTGTAAACGTCCCAGAAAATGTCAAGCAAATTATAAGCCTAAAGGAGCGGCCTCTCTTCCGTCCAAATATCACAAAATCAGGTATCAACTATTACGGTTGACGGAGGTTACGATCTCTCCCTCTGTAAATCCTCTCCTCTGTAAATTTCAAGTAACTCGGTAAAGTTTAATTGTTTCTCTGTATGTACTTAAGAGAAGTGGATGTCTCCCTATGTCCTTTTATTTTTATTAAAAAATCAGGAACCTGATATAAATTTCGTAACCCATTTTTTCTGTAAAATTTCAGTCGGCGGAGTTTAGTTTTGTTTGAACTTTCAAAAAAAAAAATTGGGCAAAGGGGTGGTCCCCCTCCCCGACCAAATATCGAAAAATAATGTAGCGGATTTTTGTCTACATGCCAACCCCAACATTCAATGAAAATTTCAAGCAAATCGCATAATTTTGTTCCAAGTTTCAAAAAGTAGGGCAAGGGGAAGGTCCCCCTCCCCATCCACATATGAAATCATCGGGTACCCCATATTAATTCCATAACCTCACCACATGTTCTCTGTAAATCTCAGATAATTTAGAGAATTTTAGTTTTTTCACTGTACTTTAAAAAAAAGTTGAACAAAGGAGAGGCCCCCCTCCGCCACCAAATATCGAAATATAAAGTAGCGGATCTTTGTCTAGATGCCAACCCCAATCTTCAACGAAAATTTCAACCAAATCGGTCAACTTTGGTCCAATTTTAAAAAAGTCAGACAAAGGGGAGGTCCCCCTCCGCGACCAGGTGTCAAAAAATGAGGTATCCTATTTTCACCACATGAACGCCCCCTACGATCTCTGAAAGTTTCAAGTAAATCGGTTCAGCCGTTTCGGAGCCAACTCGGTACATACAAACAAACAAACAAATAAACAAACATAGATTGAATTTTATATATATAGATTTTGCGTAAATTTTATTTCTTTAGAAAATTTTGTCAACATTTCATTTTTTAAGAGACTTTTGTCTAAGTTTTATTTCTATTGAAAATGTTGTCAACATTTTATTTATGAAGGAAAGTTTGTCGAAATTTTATTCCTACAAGAAAATTTGCCAACATTTTATTTCTATAGAAAATTTTGTCAAAATTTTATTTCTATTGAAAATTTTGTCAAAATTTTATTTCTATTGAAAATTTTGTCAAAATTTTATTTCTATAGAAAATTTTGTCAAAATTTTATTTCTGTAGAAAATATTCTTAAAATTGTAATCTTATCGAAAATTTTGCGTAAATTTTATTTCTTTAGAAAATTTTGTCAACATTTCATTTTTTAAGAGACTTTTGTCAAAGTTTTATTTCTATTGAAAATTTTGTCAAAATTTTATTTCTATAGTAAATTTTGTCAAAATTTGATTTCTATAGAAAATTTTGTCAAAATTTTATTTCTATAGAAAATTTTGTCAAAATTTTATTTCTATAGAAAATTTTGTCAAAATTTTATTTCTATAGAAAATTTTGTCAAAATTTTATTTCTGTAGAAAATATTCTTAAAATTGTAATCTTATCGAAAATTTTGCGTAAATTTTATTTCTTTAGAAAATTTTGTCAACATTTCATTTTTTAAGAGACTTTTGTCAAAGTTTTATTTCTATTGAAAATTTTGTCAAAATTTTATTTCTATAGTAAATTTTGTCAAAATTTGATTTCTATAGAAAATTTTGTCAAAATTTTATTTCTATAGAAAATTTTGTCAAAATTTTATTTCTATAGCAAATTTTGTCAAAATTTTATTTCTATAGAAAATTTTGTCAAAATTTTATTTCTATAGAAAATTTTGTCAAAATTTTATTTCTATAGAAAATTTTGTCAAAAGTTTATTTCTGTAGAAAATATTCTTAAAATTGTATTCCTATAGAAAATTTTGCCTAAATTTTATTTCCACAGAAAATTTTGTCAAAATTTGATTTCTTTATAAAATTTAGAAAATTTTAAACATTAAACATTTTAGAAAATTTTATAAACATTTTATTTGTAAGAAGTTTTTGTCTACATTCCTTTAAAAATTTTGTCAAAATTTTATTTCTATACAAAAATTTGTCAAATTTTTATTTCTTCAGAATAGTTTGTCAATTCCTTTGTTCTCTAGAAAATTGAGGTACCTTTTAGTTGGAGAGGAGCAAATTTCACCCCATCTGATTGATATTTGGCCCTCTAATTTCCAAGTGAAATTTTAATGGCAAACTTTTTACTGGCGTTTAATAACGTTGTAATTTATGGTGGAGGGTATAAAAGCAATTTTGTAAAATATTCGCAAAAATTAAATAAAAATAGAATTTTGATTACAAATATTCCAAAAATTATAATGGCTTTTTATACAACAGAGAATAAATATTTATAACGAACTGTCCTGTTTACTCTGAGTACATTAAAGTCCCTTACCCTTTGAAAGAGATGAGGGGTTTACAAGGCGTCAATTTATTTTTTGTCTTTCGTTCCATTTCAATTGTTTTTGTTTTTTTTTTGTTTTTTTGTATTTTTTATGATGACACCTTTACATCGTTATCGGTGTGCCCTGTATTGCGCGACATCATCTTCATCTCTATAGCCACAGTCGTTGTTGTTGTTGTTATTGTCGTGAAAAGCTTTGCTCCTGTGCGTGTTAAGTGCTCCTTTATGCAAGCTTCCTTTCCACTTTACTATCTGTTTTCCGGCATTGTCATCATTTGGCGTTGAGACCTTTTGTTGAACGAATGAACGAACGAACGACATATGCTCCCTTGTTTGCATATAAAATGATTTTGTAAGAAGAACAAGCATTAAAGCAATAGCAACAACAACAAAGTCCCGCAACATTGGACCACATGCCTCAAAATCAAAACGAAGTGAATCAAACCAAAACTGGTCGGAAAATGGAAAATGAACAAAAATTGACATTTTGAGCTTCGTTAAATTTCACCTCTGTCAAAATCTTAAAGTGATTTTCTTTCTCTGCTTCTTAAGATTTGCAAAGTACTTTCACTTTTGAAATCACATACCTCATTCCATACCACGGCATAGATACATCTTTCTTCTAACATTTCACTTCGAACCCCTCAAACCCGTCGCCACCCCCTCACTCAATGGTCATGTAAAACATTTGTGTATTTAGATGTCTCTGCGATTTTATTTCCAATAGGATTCGTTTTACTTTGTATTTCTTGTTATGGGTGTTCGGGGTTTGTTTTTTGCCAAGGTTTATTGTCTGATTACAATCACGTATGTGGCTAAGGATGCGTGAGTCGAAAGGTGTAAATTGTTTTCTGTATCATTCGTCCCTCCCCCCAAATTACATCGAAATATGTGTAACTAATATACGTTCAAATATTTTACTACCTTCTCCTTCATAGAAGCCAGTCATCACTCAGTTCTTAACTTTATTTGAAGGGTGATTCCATGAATTTTAAACTTCCTTTGGGGAGACTTTTCCAAAGGTTTTAACTGTTTTGCAGGGGTCACAATTGACTCTTCTATTTTGTTACACTATTGGGAAATTTAAAGATTTTTAGAGAAGACTTTGATTTAGGATTTTACATCAAGTGCACAAAACAAAATATTGACCTAATATTTAAGATTTGCAATCTAAATTTTAGGAAACGTAATTTACACAATATTAAAAACAAATTTCTTTCAAATTTAATTAAAAAACAAGTAAGGAAAGTCTAAAGTCGGGCGGGGCCGACTATATTATACCCTGCACTACTTTGTAGATCTAAATTTTCGATACCATATCACATCCGTCAAATGTGTTGGGGGCTATATATAATGGTTTGTCCCAAATACATACATTTAAATATCACTCGATATGGACAGAATTTGATAGACTTTTACAAAATCTATAGACTCAAAATTTAAGTCGGCTAATCGGGCGAAAGCTATATATGGGAGATATATCTAAATCTGAACCGATTTCAACCAAATTTGGCACGCATAGCTACAATGCTAATTCTACTCCCTATGCAAAATTTCAACTAAATTGGAGCAAAATATTGGCCTCGGTGGTCATATGAGTGCAAATAGGGCGAAAGCTATATATGAGAGCTATATCTAAATCTGAACCGATTTCAACCAAATTTGGCACGCATAGCTACAATGCTAATTCTACTCCCTGTGCAATATTTGAATTAAATCGGAGTAAAAGTTTGGCCACAATAGTCATATGAGTGTAAATCGGGCGAAAGCTATATATGGGAGCTATATCTAAATCTGAACCGATTTCAATAAAATTTGGCATAATTGACTACACTACTAATTGTACTCCTAGTGCAAAACTTCAAACAAAATGGGCCAAAACTCTGGCTTCTAGGACCATATTAGTCCATATCGGCCGAAAGATATACATGGGAGCTATATCTAAGTCTGAATCGATTTCAACCAAATTTGGCACGCATCGCTACAATGCTAAATCTACTCCCTGTGCAAAATTTCAACCAAATTGGGCCAAAACTCTGGCTTTTAGGACAATATTAGTCCATATCGGGCGAAAGATATATATGGGAGCTATATCTAAATCTGAACCGATTTCAATCAAATTTTGCACACTTAACTATACTACAAATTGTACTCCTAGTGCAAAATTTCAACCAAATTCGTCTAAAAATCTGGCTTCTGGGACCATATAAGTCCATATTGGGCGAAAGATATATATGGGAGCTATATCTAAATCTGAACCGATTCAATCAAATTTTGCACACTTGACTATACGACTATGTGTTATGTTTGTACAAAATTTCAAGCAAATCGGTATAAAAGTCTGGCTGCTGGGTCCATATTAGTGCATATCGGGCGAAAGATTTATATGGGAGCTATATGTAAATCTGAACCGATTTCTTCAAAAATCAATAGGGTTCTATTCTGACCCAAATTAGGAACATGTGCCAAATTTGAAGGCGATTGGACTTAAATTGCGACCTAGACTTTGATCACAAAAATGTGTTCACAGACAGACGGACGGACACACGGACATGGTTATATCGACTCAGGGACCCACCCTGAGCATTATTGCCAAAGACACCATGTGTCTATCTCGTTTCCTTCTGGGTGTTACAAACATATGCACTAACTTATAATACCCTGTTCCACAGTGTGGCGCAGGGTCTAAAAAGTTATGTATAGTTAAGTCTACAAATAACTACGAATCGATATGGACTTTTTGCACGGTAAGTAGAGAGCCAGAATTGAAATATGGGGGTCGCTTATATGGGGGCTATACACAATTATGAACTTGATATGGACCAATTTTTGTGTGATTGGAAATCGATTATCTGAGGGATATATATAACTATAGACCGATATGGACCTAGTTAGGCATGGTTGTTAACGACCATATACTAGCACAATGTACCAAATTTCAACTCACTCGGATGAAATTTGCTCCTCCAAGAGGCTCCAAAACCAAATCTCGGGATCGGTTTATATTGGGCCATATACGATTATGGACTGATATGGACCACTTTTGGTTAAATATCATATACGATCACCACGTACCAAATTTCAAGTAGATCGGATGAATTTTGCTTCTCCAAAAGGCACCGGAGGTCAAATCTGGGGATCGGTTTATATGGGAGCTATATATAATTATGGGCTGATAGGAACCAATTCCTGCATGTTTGTTGGATACCATATAATAACATCACGTACCAAATTTCAACCGAATGGGAAGAATTTTGGTCTTCCAAGGGGCTCTGGAGGTCAAATCTGGGGATTGGTTTATATGGGGCCTATATATAATTATGGACCGATTTCGAACAATTTTTGCATGGGAGCTTGAGGCCATATATTAACACCACGTACCAAATTTCAACTGAATCATATGAATTTTGGTCTTCCAAGAGGCTCCGGAGGTCAAATCATGTGATCGGTTTATATGGGGGCTATATATAATTATGGACCGATGTGGACCAATTTTTGCATGGTTGTTAGAGACTATATGCTAACACCATGTACTAAATTTCAGCCGGATCGGATGAAATTTGCTTCTCTTAGAGGTCTCGCAAGCCAAATCGGGGGATCGGTTTATATGGGGGCTATATATAATTGTGGACCGATGTGGACCAATTTTTGCATGGTCATTAGAGACCATATACTAACACCATGTACCAAATTTCAGCCGGATCAGATGAAATTTGCTTCTCTAAGATGCTCCGCAAGCCAAATCGGGGGATCGGTTTATATGGGGGCTATATATAATTATGCACCGATGTGGACTAATTTTTGCATGGTTGTTAGAGACCATATACTAACACCATGTACCAAATTTCAGCCGGATCGGATGAAATTTACTTCTCTTAGGGGCTCCGCAAATCGAGGGACCTGTTTATATGGGGGCTCTATATAATTGTGGACCGATGTGGACCAATTTGGAATAGTTATTAGGGACCATATACTTACACCATGTACCATATTTCAGCCGGATCGGATGAAATTTGCTTCTCTTAGAGGCTCCGCAAGCCAAATCTGGGGATCGGTTTATATGGGGCTATATATAATAATGGGCCGATTTGGACCAATTTTTGCATGGTTGTGAGAGACCTTATACCAACACCATGTGCCAAATTTCAACCGGATCGAATGAATTGCTCCTCCGAGGGGCTCCGCAAGCCAAATCTGAGCGTCGGTTTATATGGGGGCTATACGTAAAAGTGGTCCGATATGGCCCATTTGCAATATCATCTGACCTACATCAATAATAACTACTTGTGCCAAGTTTCTAGTTGATAGCTTGTTTCGTTCGGAAGTTAGCGTGATTTCAGCAGACGGACGGACAGAAGGTCGGACGGACATGCTTAGATCGACTCAGAATTTCACCACGACCCAGAATATATATATATATACTTTATGGGGTTTTAGAGCAATATTTCGATGTGTTACAAACGGTATGACAAAGTTAATATACCCCCATCCTATGGTGGAGGGTATATTAACTTTGTGGTGCAATGGTTAGCATGCCCGCCTTGCATACACAAGGTTGTGGGTTCGATTCCTGCTTCGACCGAACACCAAAAAGTTTTTCAGCGGTGGATTATCCCACCTCAGTAATGTTGGTGACATTTCTGAGGGTTTCAAAGCTTCTCTAAGTGGTTTCACTGCAATGTGGAACGCCGTTCGGACTGGGCTATAAAAAGGAGGTCCCTTGTCATTGAGCTTAACATGGAATCGGGCAGCACTCAGTGATAAGAGAGAAATTCACCAATGTGGTATCACAATGGACTGAATAGTCTAAGTGAGCCTGATACATCGGGCTGCCACCTAACCTAACCTGTGGTGGAGGGTACAAAAAGAAACAAATAGCCAACAATTTTTTTTAAGTTATTAGTTTTAATTGCAACTTAATAATGAATAAATAAATAAAAAATACATCACATATTTTCATGATTGTAATAAACTTTTTTTGGTATATCAAAATCCTTAGGGGAAGGTCAAAATTTTTGGATCCAATTAAACGCTTTTTTGTTAGGTCCACTTTGATATTTTTATAACTCCACCATGTGGTCAGGGTGCCATATGAAGGTTGATTTTTATTTTTCGGGATTAGAGAATAAAGTCAAATATTAATCACCGAAAATCGCTTTATTGCTTTTCAAAATATTCCTTATTAAGATCTTAGCCCTTTGGCGTGCGTTTGAATTAATTTTTGGATCTCTTTTGCCACTATGATAGAGATATTTCCCAAAAAGCATGTGTTCTAAACGCATCATCCACTTCTTCAGTTGCCGAAAAACGTTGACCTCAGACATATTTTGGCCCTTTCTTGACGGAGCTCCATCTTGAGATGATCTTTACTTAGGTACACTTTAGTGACACCTTGCTCTACAAAATACCCCAGGCCCAAAATTCCAACATAATCCTGAGATTTTGGTGACCATTGAGCGGTAGAAATAAAGTGCGTAATCTCTTTTTATACCCACCACCATAGAATGGTGACGGGGGTATAAGTTTGTCATTCCGTTTGTAACACATCGAAATATCGATTTCCGACTATATAAAGTATATATATTCTTGATCAGGGAGAAATTCTAAGACGATATAACGATGTCCGTCTGTCTGTCTGTCTGTTGTAATCACGCTACAGTCTTCAATAATGAAGCAATCGTGCTGAAATTTTGCACAAACTCGTCTTTTGTCTGCAGGCAGGTCAAGTTCGAAGATGGGCTATATCGGTCCAGGTTTTGATATAGTCCCCATATAAACCGACCTCCCGATTTGGGGCCTTGGGCTTATAGAAACCGTAGTTTTTATCCAATTTGTCTGAAATTGGAAATCTAGAGGTATTTTAGGACCATAAAGAGGTGTGCCGAAAACGGTGAGTATCGGTCCATATTTTAGTATAGCCCCCGTAAGAACGATCTCCCGATTTAACTCCTTGGGTTTCTAGAAATCGTAGTTTTTATCTGATTTGCCTGAAATTGTAAATATTCTGGTATTTTAGGCTCACAAAAACGTGTATCGGATTAATTTTTTATCGGTCCATTTGGTAATGCCTCCATATAGACCGACTTCACTTCTTGAGGGTGTAGAAGGCGCACTGATCATGAAAATTGCTTGAAACTCAATGTAAAATTTCCAGATTTTACTTCTACAGATTTAAGATTTCAAATCAAGACGTTATTTTATAATTTTCTTGCAAACTTACAAGAGATGTTAATGATTCCTCTAAAACTCAAACAAAAATGGTTCTTATAAATCCAGAATCTGATATAGTCCTCATAGGTGAAATCTTTAAATTTATCTTCGGGAAGTGGCCTCAAGCCCTCCTGAAATTTCAAAGGAAACCCTAATATTTGGTTCATGGTGGTGGGTATTTAAGATTCGGCCCGGCCGAACTTAGTGCTGTATATACTTGTGCGTGCTGAGTGCGATGGCCCTGAGTCCTGTAGTCCATGATTTGTTTCCGATATGTTTTTCTGCTCAGCCCTTCAATACTCGGCATTAGGATATTTTCCCTATAAAATTCGACATTTATAGTGACCCAAAATCGATGAATACTAGCGAGGAGCGACCATTCGACATTATGGAGGCTGACATCATTACCATCGGCAGCTCTTGACTTCTAATGGTCAATCGAAGGTAAAAATTTCCATCAGAGATCTTCGGAAAGTAAAACCAATCCGTTTGTATGCTTAGTCCCAATTTGGAATGACCTTTTTTATGGGAAAACATTAAATTCGGTAACTGACCACTTTCGTGCAAACGAAGCAACTCCTTGGCTTTTTTTGGTCTAAATTTTTCGTTAAAATCTTACTTCCCAGCAAAAACATTTGGAAGTTCTTCCAAAGGCACAACTTTAAAAGCACTTCCAGAAGATGCACTCCCATTGATGTTCTTTATTTTAACTACCCAGGAGGACTTCCGTCCTATGACAAGTCCATGTTAAATTCATAGCTTCAGCGTCAATTATGCACTACTTCCGGATCCAAAAAGAACATTTTCATTATTTTTTGGCGACGCTTTTTTTGCTGGGTTGTTTTGGTACTTCAATGTTGAGCCCACGAGCAAGTTTTCTATCACAGCGGCGTAAATTTCATTCAAATTTGGCCTTCACTTTTGGGATCGTTGCTGGTGTTGTTACCGATTCTTTGGACGTACAATGTTAGTATCAAGGTAAAGAGAAACAAACGATTAATTTTCAGTGAAAAGTTGGAGGTCTCTAACGATAGCCACTTGCAGTTTTCCAGTCAAATATATAGCAATCACACTATCACACTAGATTAGGTGGCACCCGATATTTCAGGTTCACTTAGACTATTGTGACATTGCAGTGAAATCACTTAGAGGAGCTTAGAAATACTCATAAATGTCACCAGCATTACTGAGAGGGGATAATCTACCACTGAAAAACTTTTTGGTGTTTGGTCGAAACTGGGTTTGAACGCACAATTCTCTGTATGCCTGGCATACATGCTAATGATTGCATCACGGTGGCTCTCTGATTGTCAGACTAGAATTTCATCGCTAATAGCTTTATTTCGGAATTCAATTGATCAAAATGATTTTGTAAGTTTGTAAACAATAAAATGACTCCCACTGGAATAATTCTCTCAGCTGTCAGACGAGACAATGTTTTGCCTTAGATCTAGCTTAAATCCCATGGAATTACTCTCAAGCAGCTGATGTTGTCATTTCTTATATTCAACTCTCCAAATCCAATCCATCTCACACCTTGCTAACTCACATCTTTAGTAGAAAAAAAAACAACAACAACAGAAATCCTTTATTTTATTTCGATTTTTCGCCCTCTTGGCTTCTGTTGCTATTACTGTGTTGCCAATGTTTATGTCGTGGGAGTCTTGTTGTTGTTATTGTCGATGTATTTCATAACCATAAAAAATTTCGTTATAAAATCTCGTGTGAATGATTACACGAGAATATGGTTGGCATTGTTATTGTTTCGCTTCATTTCCGTTTCCAATGCATTCATCACATCTTGCTGGCATAATGGCTGGTTCTCGCTATTGATGATTTTGTATAA
This sequence comes from Haematobia irritans, assembly GCF_050003625.1. Classification (NCBI taxonomy): domain Eukaryota; kingdom Metazoa; phylum Arthropoda; class Insecta; order Diptera; family Muscidae; genus Haematobia; species Haematobia irritans. The sequence goes on from NC_134398.1 coordinate 209,684,550, forward strand.
ATTTACACTTTTTCAATATTGCTGTGAGGTGTGAGAGTTATGGCGTTAGGGTGTGTGTCTACGTGTGTACAATGTATCATCAACACATGTTGTATTTGTTTATGTATATGATTGCATGTTTTTTAGTTTTGTTTTTTTTTTGTTTCTTGTGTGTAGGTGAGTTTGGCCTTTTTAACACATTTTTTTCTTTGTGTTTTTTTTTGGTAATAAACACTTTGTAAATCACTTTTGGGGTAAAACAAGTATATACGGTCAGGACGAATCTTAGGTACACCCTCCACCATGGATTACGTACAAGGTTCAACTAAAGAATGCCATATATAATAGAATTACTTTAGTTGTGATAACAGTTGTCGATGGCAAGGTGTATTAAAACTTCTTAAGACATTACCTTCTAAATTGTTAGTCCATACGGGGTGGTTTATATGTACTGCAACTAACATCAGGTTGCTATCAATTCTGAAGATTTATTTTTATAGAAATAAATTTTATTTCTATAGAAAATGTTGTAAAAATTCTATTTCTATAGAAAATTTTATCACAATTTTATTTCTATAGAAAATTTTTGTCAAAATTTAATTTCTATAGAAAAATTTTGTCAAAATTTTATTTCTAAGAAAATTTTGTCAAAATTATATTTCTGTAGAAAATTTTGTCAAAATTTTATTTCTATTTTGTTAAAATTAATTTCTATGGAAAATTTTGTCAATATGTTATTTCTATAGAAAATTTCTATCAAAATTTTATTTTAATAGAAAATTTTGTCAAAATTGTATTTCTATAGAAAATTTTGTCAAAATTTTAAATCCATAGAAAATTTTGTCAAAATTCTACTTCTATAGAAAATTTTATTTCTATACAATATTTTATCAAAATTTTATTTCTATAGAAAAATTTTTCAAGATTTCATTTCTATAGACAATTTTGTCAACATTTTATTTCTAAAACAATTTTGCCAAATTATATTTCTATAGAAAATTTTGTCAAGATTATATTTCTGTAGAAAATTTTGTCAAAATTATACTTGTGTAGAAAATTTTGTCAAAGATTTAATTTTTACAGAAAATTTTGTCAACATTTTATTTTTATAGAAAATTTTGTCAAAATATAATTTCTATTGAAAATTTTGTCAATATGTTATTTATATAGAACATTTTGTCAAAATTTTATTTCTATACAATAATTTATCAAAATTTTATTTCTATAGAAAAATTTTTCAAGATTTCATTTCTATAGACAATTTTGTCAAAATTTTATTTCTAAGAAAGTTTTGCCAAATTATATTTCTAAGAAAATTTTGCGAAATTATATTTCTATAGAAGAGATTGTCAAAAATATATTTATATGGAAAATTTTTTCAAAATATTATTTCTATAGAAATTTTTGTCAAAATTTTATTTCTAAGAAAATTTTGCCAAATTATATTTCTAAGAAAATTTTGCGAAATTATATTTCTATAGAAGAGATTGTCAAAATTATATTTATATAGAAAATTTTGGCAAAACTATATTTCTGTAGAAAAATTTCTCAAAGATTTAATATTTACAGAATATTTGGTCAAAATTTTATTTCAAGAGAAAATTTTTGATAAATATTTTATTTTAATAAAAAATTTTGTCAAAATTGTACTTCTATAGAAAATTTTGTCCAAATTTAATTTTATAGAAAATTTTATCAAAATTTTAATTCTATAGAAAAATTTTTCAAGATTTTATTTCTATAGAAAATTGTGTTTCAAAATTCTAATTCTTTAGAAAATTTTGTCAAAATTATATTTCTAAAAAAATTTTGTCAAAATTATATTTCTATAGAAAATTTTGTAAAAATTTTATTTCTGTAGAAAGTTTTTTTTAGAATTTTATTTCTATAGAACATTTTGTCCAAATTTTATTTCTATAGAAAATTTTGTCAAAATTTTATTTCTATAGAAAATTTTGTCAAAATTGTATATCTATATAGAATTTTGTCAAAATTTTATTTCTATGGAAATTTTTTTCAAGATTTTATTTCTATAGAATATATTGTCAAGATATTAGTTCTATAGAAAATTTTTCTAAATTTTATTTTTAAGAAAATTGTGCCAAATTATATTTTTAAAGAAAATTTTGTCAAAATTATATTTCTATAGAAAATTTTGTCAAAACTATATTTCTGTAGAAAATTTTCTCAAAGATTAAATTTTTAGAGAAATTTTTGTCAAAATTTTATTTCAATAGAAAATTTTGTTAAAATTGTATTTCTATAGAATATTTTTTCAATGTTTTATTTCTATAGAAAATTTTGTCAAAATTTTATTTTAATAGAAAATTTTGTCAAAATTGTATTTCTATAGAAAATTTTGTCAAAGTTTTATTTCTATAGAAAATTTTGTCAAATTTTTATATCTAGAGAGAATTTTGTCAAAATTTTATTTCGATGGGAAAATTTGTCAAAATTTTATTTCGATGGAAAATTTTGTCAAAATTTTATTTCTATAGAAAATTTTGTCAACATTTGATTCCTACAAGATATTTTTGTCAAAATTATATTTATTTAGAAAATTTTGTCAAAACTATATTTCTGTAGAAAATTTTCTCAAAGATTTAATTTTTACAGAAAATTTTGTCAATATGTTACTTCTATAGAAAATTTTTGTCAAAATTTTATTTTAATAGAAAATTTTGTCAAAATTGTATTTCTATAGAAATTTTGTCAAAGTTTTATTTCTATAGAAAATTTTGTCAAAATTTTATTTTAATAGAAAATTTTGTACAAATTGTATTTCCATAGAAAATTTTGTCAACATTTTATTTCTATAGAAAATTTTGTCAACATTTGATTCCTAAAAAATATTTTTGTCAAAATTTTATTTCCATAGAAAATTTTGTCAAAATTTCATTTCCATAGAAAATTTTGCAAAATTTTATTTCTATAGATTTTTTTTTAAATTTTATTTCTATAGCAAAATTTTGTCAAAATTTTATTTCTATAGAAAATTGAAGTACCTCTTAGAAGAATATTTTGAAAATACTAGGGATTCGTTTTGGAGAATTGTCGGAGAGATTAACTTGGTTAACCTCATTGAAAACGTAACCATGATTAAAATCTAAATCCTTATTAAATTCTCAACTCGTAAGCGTGAGCGGATTTTTTCCCATCACTCACATTTACTCGCGAAAATTTCGTGTCAGGAACATACCTCTAGATCACTAATTTGCGATTGCGTTACAAACAAAATGACAAAGCTAGTATACCCCCTATCCTATAGCGGAGGCTATAAAAAGTAGGCGAAACAAATACATCAAACAGAAATTGGAAGAACGGAAGTGGTTTGAGGGAGGGTGAGATGGTTCAAAGTAATTGTGTCAAACATTTGCATGCAAAAGGAGTGTTAACGGAAGTTGCTTTTCGTCTTTTTTTATTACATTTCCATTGCTTGTTACTTATATGACACAATGATGAATGCGTTCGTCATTCCATTCTATGGATGAGTTATTTCCTTTTCCTTTGTATGACATTTGTGAAAGAGCTAAGTGAAATGCTGGATTTATTTAATTGTCCTTTTGGGAAGACTTGATTTTATTGACCAGGCAACAAAACAGATTTCTTGAAGAATATTTTATATAAAAAAAGTGAATAAACAAAACAAAACAATAAAAGAAAATATTTTTAAGAAGACAATTTCTAAACTCTTGGGACTTTTCTACACTGTAAGATTTTTGTTTTTCGTTATTTTTACGAAGCTTTCGTCATTAACTGTTCTTCGTATTAAAAAAACGAAATATTTACTGGTTAGATTTCAAATGATATCTTTTGTATATCAAATGAATCCTTTTTGAATCAAATGAAACCTTTTTCATTTCAAATGAAACTTTTTTCAAATCAATTTTTTTCAAATGTAATTTTTAAATAGCTCTCATATAAACCGAGCCCCTTATCTCACGGCCAGCTCTCTAATTACCGCACAAACGTTGGTGAATATCGGATGGCAATTATTTATAGTCTCTCCTATATATACCGTTCAAGAACTGAATTATATAGGCATTTAATCTGCCTCTTATGGCTAACATATACCCCATATTTTCTAATTTAAAAATTGGAGGACGATGTTAAGAAGTTTAAGATTTCTTACCATCGGCAGGGTTATCAGAACCCAAATACTTCGATTGTCGATGACAGTTTTTGGTAGAACTTTCGACACTGAAAAAAAGCATTCCCGGTTCCAAAGATTTTGTTATTACACTAATGATGTTGGTAATGATTCGACAACTAGATGGCCTGGTCCTCAGATTTGACTTCTGGACACGGTTGCCACAGTTGGTAGAATTCTACAAAAATGGTAGATTGGTTTACTATTTCGTAGATAGAATTTGCTATTGAAATACAATTTTTACAAAATTTTCTGTAGGAATAAAAATTTGACAACATTTTCTAGAGGAATAAAATTTTGACAAAATTTATCTTCGAATAAAATTTTGACAAAATGTTCTATAAACTTAAATTTTGACAAAATATTCTTTTCTTTTCTTTTCTACCGAAACATAATGTTGCCAAAATTTTCTATTGAAGTAAAATGTTGACGAAACATCTCGAGAAATAAAATTTCTCTTCGAATACAATTTTGACAGCATTTTCTCTAGTAATAAAATGTTGACAAAATCCTTTATAGAAATAAAATTTTAAAAAAAATTTCTATAGAAATTAAATGTTGACAAAGTTTTCTATAGAAATAAACTTTCGACAAAATTTTCTATAGAAATACAATTTTGACAAAATTTTCTAAAGAAATAAAATTTTAACAAAATTTTATATAGAACTAAAATTTTGACAAAATTTTCTAAAGAAATAAAATTATAACAAAATATTCTATAGAAATAAAATTTAGACAAAATATGCATAGAAATTAAATTTTAACAAAATTTTCTATAGAAATAAAATTTTGACAAAATATGTATAGAAATTAAATTTTAACCAATTTTTCTATAGAAATAAAATTTTTACAAAATTTTCTAAAGAAATAAAATTTTAACAAAATTTTCTATAGAAATAAATTTTGACAAAATATGTATAGAAATTAAATTTTGATAAAATTTTCTATAGAAATAAAATTTTGACAAGATTTTCTATAGAAATAAAATTTTGGCAAAATTTTCTATCGAAATAAAATTTAAAAAAAAAAAATTTCTATACAAATTAAATTTTGAAAAAATTTTCTATAGAAATAAAATTCTGGCAAAATTGTCTATAGAAATTAAATGTTGACAAAGTTTTCTATAGAAATAATATTTTATCAAAATTTTCTATAAAACTTAAATGTTGACAAAGTTTTTTATAGAAATAAAATTTTAACAAAATTTTCTATAGAATAAAATTTTGACACAATTTTCTAAAGAAATAAAATTTTAACAAAATTTTCTATAGAAATAAAATTTTGACAAAATATGTATAGAAATTAAATTTTGATAAAATTTTCTATACAAATAAAATTTTGACAAGATTTTCTATAGAAATAAAATTTTGGCAAAATTTTCTATCGAAATAAAATTTAAAAAAAAATTCTATACAAATTAAAATTTGACAAAATTTTCTAAAGAAATAAAATTTTAGCAAAATTGTCTATAGAAATTAAATGTTGAAAAATTTTTCTATAGAAATAATATTTGATCAAAATTTTCTATAAAAATTAAATGTTGACAAAATTTTTTATAGAAATAAAATTTTGACAATATTGTCTCTAGGAATATAATTTTGACAAAATTTTCTTAAGAAATAAAATTTTAACAAAATTTTCTATAGAAATAAAATTTTGGCAAAATTTTCTATCGAAATAAAATTTAAAAAAAAAATTTTCTATACAAATTAAATTTTGACAAAATTTTCTATAGAAATAAAATTTTAGCAAAATTGTCTATAGAAATTAAATGTTGACATAAAAATTTGACAAAATTCTCTATAGAAATAAAATGTTGGCAAAATTTTCTATAGAAATAAAGTTTTGACAAAATTTTATATAAAAATAAAATTTTGACAAAATTTTCTATAGAAATACAATTTTGACAAAATTTTCTAAAGAAATAAAATTTTAACAAAATTTTATAAAGAACTAAAATTTTGACAACATTTTCTAAAGAAATAAAATTATAACAAAATATTCTATAGACATAAAATGTAGACAAAATATGCATAGAATTTAAATTTTAACAAAATTTTCTATAGAAATAAAATTTTGACAAAATATGTATAGAAATTAATTTTAACAAAATTTTCTATAGAAATAAAATTTTTACAAAATTTTCTAATGAAATAAAATTTTAACAAAATTTTCTATAGAAATAAAATTTTGACAAAATATGTATAGAAATTAAATTTTGATAAAATTTTCTATAGAAATAAAATTTTGACAAGATTTTCTATAGAAATAAAATTTTGGCAAAATTTTCTATCGAAATAAAATTTAAAAAAATTAAATTTTGACAAAATTTTCTATAGAAATAAAATTTTAGCAAAATTGTCTATAGAAATTAAATGTTGACAAAGTTTTTTATAGAAATAAAATTTTGACAATATTGTCTCTAGGAATATAATTTTGACAAAATTTTCTAAAGAAATAAAATTTTAACAAAATTTTCTATAGAAATAAAATTTTGACAAAATTTTCTATCGAAATAAAATTATAACAAAATATTCTATAGAAATAAAATTTAGACAAAATATGTATAGAAATGAAATTTTGATAAAATTTTCTATAAAAATGAAATTTTGACAAAATTTTCTATAGAAATAAAATTTTGACAAAATTTTCTATAGAAATAAAACTTTGACAAAATTTTCTATTGAAATAAAATTTTGACAAAATTTTCTCTAGGAATATAATTTGACAAAATTTCTCCAGGAATAAAATGTTGACAAAATTCTCTATAGAAATAAAATGTTGGCAAAATTTTCTGTTGAAATAAAATTTTGATAAAATTTTATATAGTAATAAAATTCTCTATAGAAATAAAGTGTTGGCAAAATTTTCTCTAGGAATATAATTTTGACAAAATTTCTCCAGGAATAAAATGTTGACAAAATTATCTATAGAAATAAAATGTTGGCAAAATTTTCTATAGAAATAAAGTTTTGACAAATTTTATATAGAAATAAAATTTTGACAAAATTTGCTAAAAAAATAAAATTTTGACAAAATTTTCTATAGAAATAAAATTTTGACAAAATTTTATATAGAAATAAAATTTTGACAAAATTTTCTATAGAAATAAAATTTTGACAAAATTTTCTATAGAAATAAAATTTTGACAAAATTTTTTACTGAAATAAAATTTTGGCAAAATTTTCTGTAGAAATAAAATTTTGACAAAATTTTCTATAGAAATAAAATTTTGACAAAATTTTCTCTAGGAATATAATTTTGACAAAATTTCTCCAGGAATAAAATGTTGACAAAATCCTCTATAGAAATAAAATGTTGGCAACATTTTCGATAGAAATAAAATTTTGACAAAATTTTGTATAGAAATAATATTTTGACAAAATTTTCTATAGAAATAAAATTTTGACAAAATTTTCTATAGAAATAAAATGTAGGCAAAATTTTCTATAGAAATAAAATGTAGGCAAAATTTTCTATAGAAATAAAATTTTGACAAAATTTTCTATAGAAATTAAATTTTGACAAAATTTTCTATAGACAATTCTCCATTACATTTGAGGTTTGCGTACTTGATTCTAGGAAACAGAGTTTATTTTTTTGTATTTTCAGCTGTTTTCTGCTAATGCTATTAAAGTCCTTTAAAAACATGGTAACGCAGCCTTAAATTTCAAAATTTAGACCCGACAACAAGCAGAAATTAGGCTTTGTTTCAAGTAAAAAGTCTTTAAAATAAAGTGGTAAAATTTTAACAATATTTTCTATAGAAATAAAATTTTAACAAAATTTTCTATAGAAATAAAATTTTGACAAAATTTTCTAAAGAAATAAAATTTAAACAAAATTTTCTATAGAAATAAAATTTTGACAAAATTTTCTTTAGAAATAAAATTTGACAAAGTTTTCTATAGAAATAAAATTTTGACTATAGAAAAATAAAATAAAAATGTTCTATGGAAATAAAATTGTGACAAAATTTTCTATAGAAATAAAATTTTGACAAGGTTTTCTATAGAAATAAAGATTTGACAAAATTTTCCATCGAAGTAAAATTTTAACAAAATTTTCTATAGAAATTAAATTTTGAGAAAGTTTTCTATAGAAATAGAATTTTATCAAAATTGTCTATAGAAATTAAATGTTGACAAAGTTTTCTATAGAAGTAACATTTTGACAAAATTGTCTCCAGGAATAAAATTTTGACAAAATTTTCTATAGAAATAAAATTATGACAAAATTTTCTATAAAAATGAAATTTTGACAAAATTTCTATCGAAATAAAATTTTAACACAATTTTCTATAGAAATTAAATTTTGACAAAGCTTTCTATAGAAATAATATTTTATAAAAATTTTCTATAGAAATTAAATTTCGACAAAGTTTTCTACAGAAATAACATTTTGACAAAATTGTCTCCAGGAATAAAATTTTGACAAAATTGTCTATCGAAATAAAATTTTAACAAAATTTTCTATAGAAATTAAATTTTGACAAAGCTTTCTATAGAAATAATATTTTATCAAAATTTTTTATAGAAATTAAGTGTTGACAAAGATTTCTATAGAAATAAAATTTTGACGAAATTGTCTCTAGAATAAAAGAATATAATTTTGACAAAATTTTCTATAGAAATAAAATTTTGACAAAATTTTCTATTGAAATAAAATTTTGACAAAATTTTCTATTGAAATAAAATTTTGACAAAATTTCACTAGGAATAAAATGTTGACAAAATCCTCTATAGAAATAAAATGTTTACAAAATATCTCTAGGAATAAAATTTTGACATAATTTTCTATATAAATAACATTTTGACAAAATTTTCTATAGAAATAAAATTTTGACGAAATTTTTTACAGAAATAAAATTTTGACAAAATTTCTCTAGGAATAAAATGTTGATAAAAGTTTCTATAGGAATAAAATGTTGACAAAATTTTCTGTAGCATTTTCACAAAATGTTCTACCGAAATAAAATTTATACAAAATTTCCGAAAAAAGTAATCGCGATTTCAAAGATTATGTCTTTACATTAATGATGTTGGTATTGAATCCGAGTCAAAGAAAAGGAGAATTGAAGCACGGACAAATTTAGGACAGAATTCTCCATTACATTTGAGGTTTGCGTACTTGATTCTAGGAAACAGAGTTTAATTTTTTTTGTATTTTCAGCTTTTAACTGTTAACGGAAGTTTATATTTCAAAGTTCAGACTCGTCTACAAGTAGAAATTAGGCTTTGTTTCAAGAAAAAAGTCTCTAAAAAAACGTATCCTATCTTTAAATGCTTTTTAGCTTTGTAGTCAAGATAAAAAAGTACAAATTTGATTAATTAATTATTTTTGAATTATTATTATTTGAAGTTTTCAGAATTATTAAATCCAAATCGACCTTAGTCAAACAAAATTTTATTTCATTTTTGGATACCCAATTTTACGTCGAATCTCTTAACTATAAGCACAAAACATGTTCATTGAAATATTTGTCGAATTTTGGACAAGCAATGCTAAGCAAAATTCGTATTCTAAAGTCATGAAATCTTTGGCCTCACGAAAATATATTTTTTTTAGTATACGCATTCCTTGGTGCCGGGTATATAAGATTCGATCTGACCGAAATTACGGCCATATATATGTATTCGGTTTGCCATTATTACCCAATCCTATCATCGTTAACATTATAAAAATAATTCAACTTTAAAACCATTTCCTTATCTAACGAATAAGTCATTTAATCTTGTATATAGGTTTCTTCCATTGTATTCGGTTATTCTAGAAAAAAATGCCTAATCAAGATGATAAGAAACCTCATCAATGATTGTCTAATGAATTGTTCAAAAAAAAAAAAAAAAAAAAAAAAAACAGAAAAAAATTTGCATAAATTTATTATTAGCTTCTTCTTTTGTATTCTTCTCATCTACTTTGCTATGAAATCTAACCCAGAAGTCTTTATGGAAATATGCCGGTATTGGGGTTTTCATACTCAAATGTTATTGCTCACCAAGCAAAAACCATATTTCTCTGTTATCTCAAGAATATAGGTCAGTGTTATGAATATTTCAGGATATACACAATGTGTACATGTACATGAATGATAAGCTAACATAGAATATAGCTAACATATAATGTTAGTTTTACAGCAGGAGAAATCTAGTAGATAACATTAACATTTCGAAGTGAATGGATGGTTAAGGATAAACCTATGTTAAATTATGGATAATGTTATGTTGCTGTGTAGGAAAACATACATAGATAAAAATGTTCCTCTCTTGTTTTCAGAATTGTTGCATGTCAGCCCATTGAGAGCTGTATTACTTTTAGTCATGCAAGAACTCAATCAGCCGCTGTCATAAAATATTCTTTGATGTCTTCGGTTGTAAATCACGCAAACGTTCACATCTTCATTGCTAGTGTGTATTGTTTTGACATTGTCGTAAATGATACGATGACATGCTTGGTATTGGTTTTTGCTTTTTGGGGATTTGTCACCCACAACCATATGTGGTGTTGGCGAGCAATAGTGTATGTAAATATCACTACTCACGTTAGTTTTATGGGCAAAAACTAAGATATCTGAATCATTTATGAAAATCAAAAAAGAAATGAAAAACAGATTAATATATACGTGACTTGTATATATAGTGAGAACAGAAAATTATATTTCCATGTTTTGTCAATTTTTATATCCACCAGAACCACCACTTATATTTATTTTAGCTGTAGGAATTTCTTAAACTAAATCAAAATCAAAAAAAAAAAAAAATCAAAGTTTTTACACCCTGCACAATTTGATGGAGGTACACTAATTTTGTTTGTAAAGCATGGAAATATTGGCCATAGATTAGGTATAGTGGCAGCCCGATATTTCAGGCTCTCTTAGACTATTCAGTCCATTGTGAAACATACACACAGAGTGGTGAACTTCTCTCTAATCACTAAGTGCTGCCCGATTCTATATTTAGCTCAATGACATGGGACTTCCTTTTCATAGCCGAGTCCAAACGGTGTTCCTCATTGCGGTGAAACCACTTAGAGAACATTTGAAATACCAGCATTACTGAGAGGGGATAATTCACCGCGGAAAAACGTTTTTTGGTGTTTGGTCGAAATTGGGTTTGTACCCACGACCATTGTTGTCAGATTAGGGGATTTTTCCCCAAACTGGGGATTTTTTTCTCGTGGTTGGGGATAGTTTTTTCACTTTGGGGATCTGGGGATAACGTCGTGATTTGGGGATTGTTCTGATAGAAATAAAATTTTGACAATATTTGCTATAGAAATAAAATTTTGACACAATTTCTATATAAGTAAAATTTTGACAAAATTCTTTGTAGAAATAAAATGTTGGCAGAATTTTTTAAACGAATAATATATTGAGAGAATTTTGTATAGAAATTGAATTTTGACAAAATTTTCTATAGAAATAAAATTTTGAGAAAATTTGCTCAATTTTTATTGCAAAACACACATCGATTGCAACAATTGACTATCTAACAGACTTGCTGAAGTCCTTACCTATTAAAGAATTCGGTATTGTAAGATTGGTTTTATTTTTCATAGAATAAAATTTACAGACATACAATAATTATATGAAATTTCCTTTGGGGATTTTTTATGGGGAAAAATATTTCAGTTGGGGATTTTTTGGGGATATAATTTTGAAATTTTGGGGATCTCTCTCGAAAAAATCTTGCAACTGTGCCCAGGACCCAGCGTATGCAAGATGTAATGGTTAGCAAGCCCGCTTGGTATTAGATTCATATTAAGTATACATTCTTGGTTGTGGTGAAATTAATAGTTAATTTCCGTCCGTCCACCTGTTGAAAGTACGCCAACTTCCATATTAAATGAGCTATCAGCTTGGCATAGGAGATTGTTATTATTAAAGGTCTGATGGTCGACAACTAGATGGTCTGGTCCTCAGATTTAACTTCTGGACAAATGTGCCACAGTTGGTAGAATTCTACCACAAATGGTAGATTTGTTTACAGTTTGGTAGATTGTAGAATTCTTGATGTTTTGGTAGATTTTGAGGAGGTACTTCGAAAATTTTCTATCGAAATAAAATATTGACAAAATGTTCTATAAATATAATTTTTAAAAAGTATTTTCTAGGAATACAATATTGACAATATTTTCTCTAGGAATTAAATGTCGACAAAATCCTTTATAGAAATAAATGACAAAATTTTATATCGAAATGAAATTTTGACAAATTTTTCTATAGAAGTTAAATGTTGACAAAGTTTTCTATAGAAATAAAATTTTGACAAAATTTTCTTCAGGAATACAATTTTAAAAAAAAAAATTTATAAAAATAAAATTTAAAATAAAATTTTGACAAAATATTCTCTAGGAATACAATTTTGACAACATTTTCTCTAGGAATAAAATGTTGACAAAATCCTTTATAGAAATATAATTTTGACAAAATATTCTAAAGAAATAGAATTTTAACAAAATTTTATACAGAAGTTAAATGTTGACAAAGTTTTCTATAGAAATAAAATTTTGACAAAATTTTCTCTAGGAATACAATTTTAATAGTTTTAACAAAATTTTTATAAAAATAAAATTTCAAATAAAATTTTGACAAAATATTCTCTAGGAATACAATTTTGCCAACATTTTCTCTAGCAATAAAATGTTGACAAAATCCTTTATAGAAATATAATTTTGACAAAATATTCTCAAGAAATAGAATTTTAACAAAACTTTATACAGAAGTTAAATGTTGACAAAGTTTTCTATAGAAATAAAATTTTGACAAAATTTTCTATAGAAATAAAATTTTGACAAAATATTCTATGGAAATAAAATTTTGACAAAATTTTCTATAGAAATAAAATTTTGACAAAATTTTCTCCACGAATTCAATTTTAATAGTTTTTTATAGGATACAATTTTTACAACATTTTCTCTAATAATATTTTGACAACATTTTCGCTAGGAATTAAATTTTGACAAAATTTCTCCAGGAATAAATTGTTGACAAAATTCCCTACAGAAATAAAATTTTGCCAAAATTTTCAATAGAAATAAAATGTTGACAAAATTCCTCTAGGAACCAAATGTTGACATTTGTTTAGAAATAAAATGTTGACAAAATTTTCTATCGAAATAAAATTTTGACAAAATTGTCTATTGAAATAAAATGTTGACAGAGCTTCTATAGAAATAAAATTTTGGCAAAATGTTCTCTAGGAATAAAATTTTGACAAATATATATAGAAATAAAGTTTTGAAAAGATTTTCTCCACGAATAAAATTTTTACAAAGTTTTCTATAGGAAAATTTTCTCTAGGAATAAAATTTTGAAAAATTCTTTAGGAATAAAATGTAGACAAAATCCTCTATAGAAATAAAATTTTGACAAACTCTTCCATAAAAATAAAATTTTGATAACATTTTCTATGGAAATAAAATTTTCTATCGAAATAAAATTTTGACAAAATTTTCTATAGAAATAAAATCTTTAATTATCTAGCAATAAATTTTTTTTAAATTTTCTTTAGAAATACATTTTTTTGTGTAAATAACATTTTGACAAACGCTTCCATAGAAATAAAATTTTGATAACATTTTCTATCGAAATAAAATTTTGACAAAATAAAATTTCGACAAAATAAAATTTTGATAAAATTTTCTATCGAATTAAAATTTTGACAAAATGTTCTATATAAATAAAATGTTGATGACAAAATAAAATTTTGATAAAATTTTCGATCGAATTAAAATTTTGACAAAATGTTCTATATAAATAAAATGTTGATGAAGTTTTCTATACAAGTGAAATTTTGACAAAATTTTATCAATAAAATGTTGACAAACTATTTTCAAAATTTTCTATAGAATTAAAATTTTGTTAATTTTTTTTTTTTTTTTGAAATAAAATTTTGACAATATTTTCTGTATAAATAAAATTTTGACAAAATGTTCTTTAGGAATAAAATATTTACAAAGTTTGCTATAGAAATAAAATTTTGACAAAATTTTCTATCGACATAAAATACTGACAAAATTTTCTATAGAAAAAAGAAATGTTGACAAAATTTTCGATAGAAATAAAATTTTGACAAAATTTTCTAACAAAATAAATTTTTGACAAAATTTTCTACACAAATAAAAATTTGACAAAATTTCTCTAGGAATACAATTTTGACAAAATTTGCTGTGGGATAAATATTTGACAACATTTTCTATAGGAATAAAATATTGTCAAAATTTCTCTAGGAATAAAATGTTGAAATAAAATTTTGATAACATTTTCTATCGAAATAAAATTTTGATAAAATTTTCTATCGAAATAAAATTTTAACAAAATTTTCTATAGAAATTAAATGTTGACAAAGTTTTCTATATAAGCGAAATTTTGACAAAATTTTATCTAGCAATAAAATTTTAACAAAATATTTTCGAAATTTTCTATAGAATTAAAATGTTGTTAAATTTTTTTTTGAAATAAAATTTTGACAATATTTTCTGTATAAATAAAATTTTGACAAAATTTTCTATCGACATAAAATACTGACAAAATTTTCTATAGAAAAAAGAAATGTTGACAAAATTTTCGATAGAAATGAAATTTTGACAAAATTTTCTAAGGAAATAAATTTTTGACAAAATTTCCAACACAAATAAAAATTTGACAAAATTTCTCTAGGAATACAATTTTGACAAAATTTTCTGTGGGATAAATATTTGACAACATTTTCTATAGGAATAAAATATTGTCAACATTTCTCTAGGAATAAAATATTGACAAAATTTTCTGGAATTCTGGAATTTTGCGCCTGGGACATGGTTGCATCTAAAATCTACAGGGAGACACTTTCGTACAGCGTTCGATAGCCAAGGATAGTTAATTCGGACAAATCTAAACTGATTCTTAAATTTGATATTTTTCCTTTGCACCATACAATTAAAAATATATGGCGCTTTACTTTTATAGTATGCAATACATTTTGATGTTGTGCTGAAATACTTTCCAACGATTTGATAAATATCGACATCACTATTGGGCATTATTGAAAATGTCTCACTGCTACCGATGGTAGGTCGATAGTATCCAACTATTGATTGTGCTATTGATAGTTCTACACCTCTAATCCAAGTATTTTTCCACTCACATTATAGGTGGAGAACTATCATATGACATGGTCTATATTGAATTCTGCAGGTCATCCGCTTCGCGGTCAAAGCCACCATTTGTGATCTTCAAGGTGTGCAGGTGACACGCCTTAGACACAGTCCCTGTACAAACTGTATATGAATTTATCTGCTTTTTGACCACCATGAAAAACAAATTTTCTTAATTTTTCATAGAAATTGCAATCACATTATAATAGTAATATTTGTGATATATATATTACTCAAAAATAATGTCCATAGCTTCGTTCATTTGACTGAAGGTAAATATAAGCCAAGATTTTACTTTTTTGTATTTTTCAAAATTAAAATTTCTTTGGCAAATTTCTGGTCTTTTATAATATTTAAAAAAAAAATAATGTTTGGCATTTGTATCGTCCAAATGGAATCATCATAATCATCATTTTTGGAATTTTGCATTTGCATAAACGAATTGATCCTTTGCATTGCATGTTATTCTTTCAATTGTCCCAAAGTCCTTTTGCCTGGATTCTGGCAAAAGTAGAACGATAGCACAAATGCAATTGACTTTTGTTGCCTTGTTTTCCTGGGAGAAAGTGGTTCATCCTGATGTAGCAACATCAGCATCAGCACCAGAACCCAATATCATCACATTCAATAGTAGCACAAGATGAAATAAAATACAATTCATTGAATTATTGGCACTGTTTTTGAACCAGAAACATAGATAAAGTTTTTGCTGTATGGATGGATGGATGGGTAAATCGTACATTCATTCTTTCTCGTTCTATTCATTTAAATAAGTCACTTGGAAAAATATTGCTTTTTAAAAGACATTAAATGGGACATTACTTGCAAGAAATTGTCTGTAAGTGTGTTCAAATTTTGCTTAAATCAACTACGAAATGGGTCATGGGAAAACAATGGGGCAGCAGTAGCATTACACTTTAATCTGCCATACATATCGGATAGAAGAGTTTGTCATTGATTTTTTGGAAATTCATTTACTTGTTCACAAAATTTTGGAAATTCAGTAAGTGAAGAAGTAAATTGAAATGTAACCGTTATCGATGACAAAGCACCTAAATATTATTTAACATTGTCTTCTAATTGTCTAAGTTTTTCCATGTGGAGTTTATGCTAGATAAAACGAGTATGGAAAGTCGGGCGGGGCCAACTAACATATAATATATTCTGCACCATTCTGTAGACTATAATTTTTGATGCGATCTGTACCCCTTACAATTTGTTGACCTGTACACAACTTCTAGATTGGACGACAGACTGCGACAAGTCGATCTTTTCAAAAGATGGTAATCCCTAAAAAAAAAATTAAGGAAATCATACATAGATGCGTTGTTTATTCTATAGAAAATAGGAACAGTCGAACCAAGTGCGACATCGGCTAAGCAAACAAGTTCCTCAAAAAAAGGGTTCAAGGAATTCTTGAAGTTGGCAAACGGAAAGATGGTGAATGAGTTTCCAGAAGGGGGTAAAATTGTGAATGCTTTGTCTCACATCTAGTCACTGGTGCTGGAAAAGCTTGCCGGTCCAAGTGCTCGACACCAAGAGGCTGGTCGGTACCATGGATGACTTAAGCTAATCTCATTTCCGGAATAGCGGTCAATGGATTGTTTTGAAGATGTATTTATGGTAGTTGGCTAAGTTTGGGAAAGGACCACTCTGAACTTAGAAAGCATGTATGGATCATTATAAAAATCTTATTTTGAATTTTTCGATCAAATTTTTGTGGTTATTGAGAAAATGGGGGTTTCTTCGAATAAAACGGTTTATTAAAGAGTGATACGGTCAAAATGTGGTCAATACTTGACGTATTTCTTTCAATTTTGCATTTAAAAAACCCGAACACCCCTCATTTTGAAGGTGTGTGTGTGTAGAATGTTGCTCCAATTTGGATTTGGAATTCACTCTTCAGTTGTCAAAATGCCGTCCAGGCAAGAAGAGCAGCGTATCAAAATTTTGCTCGCGCATCGCGAAAATCCGAGCTACTCGCACGCAAAGCTGGCAAAATCGCTAAAAGTTACCAAATTAACCGTTACAAATGTAATTAAAGTGTTTGGGGAACGTTTGTCGACAGCCAGGAAGTCTGGATCGGGGGGAAATCGAAAACCGGAAGCCGCTGAGACGACAAAGAGAGTTGACGATAGTTTCAAGCGAAACCTTAACCTCTCTCTCCGAGATGCCGCAAATAAGCTGGGTGTATCGTCTACAACCGTGCATCGAGCCAAAAAACGAGCCGGACTATCGACTTACAAGAAGGTAGTGACTCCAAATCGCGATGATAAACAAAATACGACGGCCAAAGCGCGATCCCGGAGTCTGTACACGACGATGCTGACGAAGTTTGACTGCGTGGTAATGGACGACGAAACCTACGTCAAAGCCGACTACAAGCAGCTTCCGGGACAGGAGTTTTATACGGCAAAAGGAAGGGGAAAGGTAGCAGATATTTTCAAGCACATAAAACTGTCAAAGTTCGCAAAGAAATATCTGGTTTGGCAAGCCATCTGTACCTGTGGCTTGAAAAGCAGCATTTTCATAGCTTCCGGGACTGTCAACCAAGAAATTTACGTGAAAGAGTGTTTGAATAAACATCTGCTGCCTTTCCTGAAGAAACACGGTTGTTCCGTACTGTTTTGGTCGGATTTGGCATCTTGCCATTTCGGTAAAAAGGCCATGGAGTGGTACGCCGCCAACAACGTGCAGGTGGTTCCCAAGGACAAGAACCCTCCCAACACGCCAGAGCTCCGCCCAATTGAGAAATACTGGGCTATTGTCAAGCGGAACCTAAAGAAGACCAAAAAAACTGCTAAGGACGAGCAGCAGTTCAAGGCAAACTGGCTTTCTGCGGCGAAGAAGGTGGACACGGTGGCTGTACAAAATCTGATGGCAGGTGTCAAGCGTAAGGCCCGGCAATTCGGATTTGAAAAAGCGAAAGCCTAACTGAATATTTTTCCTGAATTTTATACTAATTGAACTTGAAAAATAAATTTATTTTGATTTTTTAAATAAACGATTTCACCGATTTACACGCGTTTTCCCTTGACCAAATTTTGACCGTATCACCCTTTATTTTATTTTATCAAAATCTAGTTTCTATAGAAATTAAATTTTGTCAAAATTTTATTTCTATAGAAAATTTTGACAAAATTTTATTTCTATAGAAAATTTTTGTCAAATTTTTATTTTTTTAGAAAATTTTGTCAACATTTTCTTTCTACAGAATATTTTGTCAAAATTTTATTTCTATAGAAAATGTTGTCAAAATTTTATTTTATATAGAAAATTTTGTCAACATTTTCTTTCTATAGAGAATTTTGTCAAAATTTTATTTCGATAGAAAATTTTGTCAAAATCTTATTTCTATAGACAATTTTAGCAAAATCTTATTTCTATAGAAAATTTTGTCAACATTTCATTTCTATAGAGAATTTTGTCAAAATTTTATTTCTAAAGAAAATTTTGTCAAAATCTTATTTCTATAGAAAATTTTGTCAAAATCTTAATTCTATAGAAAAATTTGTCAAAATCTTATTTCTATAAAAATTTTTGTCAAAATCTTATTTCTATAGAAAATTTTGTCAAAATCTTATTCTATAGAAGATTTTGTCAAAATTTTGTTTCTATAAATTTTACGATCAAATTTTTGTGGTTATTGGAATAAATGTTTCTTCTTCGAATAAAATATTTTATTTTATCAAAATTTTATCACTATAGAAAATTTTGTCAAAATCTTATTTCTATAGAAAATTTTGTCAACATTTTATTTCTAAGAGAAGTTTGTCCAAATTTTACTTCTATAGAAAATTTTGTCAAACTCTTATTTCTATAGAAAAATTTGTCAAAATCTTATTTCTATAGAAAATTTTGCCAAAATCTTATTTCTATAAAAAATGTTGCCAAAATCTTATTTCTATAGAAAATTTTGTCAAAATCTTATTTATATAGAAAATTTTGTCAACATTTTATTTTTATAAAAAATTTTGTCAAAATCTTATTTCTATAGAAAATTGTGTCAAAATCGTAATGCTATAGAAAAATTTGTCAAAATCTTATTTCTATAGAAAATTTTGTCAAAATTTTATTTCTATAAAAAAATGTTGCCAAAATCTTATTTCTATAGAAAATTTTGTCAAAATTTTATTTCTATGGAAAATTTAGCCAAAATTTTATTTATATAAAAAATTTTGTCAAAATCTTATTTCTATCGAAAATTTTGTCAAAATCTTAATTCTATAGAAAAATTTGTCAAAGTCTTATTTCTATAGAAAATTTTGTCAAAATATTATTTCTATAGAAAATTTTGTCAAAATCTTATTTCTGTAGAAAATTTTGTCATAATTTAATTTTTATAAAAAAATTTGTCAAAATCTTATTTCTATAGAAAATTTTGTCAAAATTTTATTTCTATAAAAAATGTTGCCAAAATCTTATTTCTATAGAAAATTTTGTCAAAATTTTATTTCTATGGAAAATTTTGTCAAAATTTTATTTTTATAATAAATTTTGTAAAAATCTTATTTCTATAAAAAATTTTGTCAAAATCTTAATTCTATAGAAAAATTTGTCAAAATCTTATTTCTATAGAAAATTTTGTCAAAATATTATTTCTATAGAAAATTTTGTCAAAATCTTATTTCTGTAGAAAATTTTGTCAAAATTTTATTTTTATAAAAAATTTTGTCAAAATCTTATTTCTATAGAAAATTTTGTCAAAATCTTAATCCTAAAACTTAATCCTATAGAAAAATTTGTCAAATTCTTATTTCTATAAAAAAATTTGTCAAAATCTTATTTCTATAACATTTTTTGTCAAAGTCTTATTTCTATGGAAAATTTTGCGATCAAGATTTTGTGGTTATTGGAATAAATGTTTCTTCTTCGAATAAAATATTCTATTTAGTCAAAATTTTATCGCTATAGAAAATTTTGTCATATTTATTTTTTTCTATTGAGAATTTTGTCAAAATTTTATTTCTATAGAAAATTTTGTCAATATTTTATTTCTATAGAACATTGTGTCAAAATTTTATTTCTATAGAACATTTTGTCAACATTTTATTTCTATATTGAATTTTAGTCAAAATTTTATTTCTGCAGAAAATTATGTTTCTATAAAATATTTTCTCAAAATTTTATTTTATAAAATTTTACCAAATTAAAAAAACATCTTATTTTGAATTTTTCGATCAAATTTTTGTGGTTATTGGAATAAATAAAATATTTTATTTTGTCAAAACATTATTTCTATAGAGAATTTTGTCAAAATTTTATTTCTATAGGACATTTTGTCAAAACTTCATTTCTATAGAAAATTTTGTCAACATTTTCTTTAACAAATTTATGGACAAGAGGGCATATAACCTATATATGTTGTTTCACACTGTCGTTGCGTTGATCTTTTTTAAGTTTTTCCATAAGCTTTAAATCTACAAATTAATTTATTCTTCCAATCAAACAAAGACAAGCCATGTACAGCAGCCAATAACATGGAAGATTTGAGGCCCTATGATGAATTGTTTGGACCTGCTATAACTTTTGTCCATACTCTTGCTGATCTGAACTTACCTTTTGCCGAAATGCATGTATTGGTTTGCAAGCTAACAATCCGTGTCAATTGGGATTATATCCTTTATGTCTATCTCCTATTAACTTCTTGGCATTACAAAAGTTCCTCGAACTCATCGCTCAAAAAAGTGTTTCATACTCTTCTGGTGGATCTGGGTGTTTTAATTCTTTTTTCATTTTTTCCATAAAGTTGAAATCTGTAAATTAATTTATTTTTTAAAATAAAAAAAAACAAAGCTCATTTACATAAAATATTTTATTGTTGGAAAAGCTTAAGTCGAATGAAAGATATAAAAAAAAAACTTTCACAATAAAATTGGTATTCCATTTTGTATCATTAGCCGATTACCAACTTTAATCAACCCGAAAAAGAAAACAGGACCGTTGTTTTTTGTTAGCTGCTTGTTTCAACTTTTCTTTTGTTTAGATTATAAGTATCTCAATTTTTCACCAAATTACAAATGACCCTTGTAAAATGATCTCTAATTTGATATCAAAACAGAGACGACATAACAAAAAAACACAAACCGGAATCGGAAATACTGCACAAGAAAAAACAAAAACAACAAGAACAACAAAATAATAACAATAAGCAAAGAAAAGTTGGAAATGCAAAACATACCAAATATCCTTTGAGACCCTTATTGCCTTACTTCTGGCCTAGTCCGTATGAGGGGTAATCTCTGGCAGAGGGGAAAAAGTTATCAAACCTATTACTAATTTCCTATAAATGAAAAATGGCTATAAGAAAAAAAATTTTTTTTTTCATATAATCGAAATGAATGTCGAAACTGATAGAAGAGGAGCAGAGAAAAAACACAACGCAAGTTTTCTCTTGCGTTCCTAGCATATTCTTGTGTTTTTTTTTTCTTTTTCGATTTTCGTTCTTGTTGTTGTTTTGAAGATGAACATAAAACATTTATGCAAATCATTTTATGTTAATAGCAAAAGTGCGCCTTTGAGCTAAACAATGGTTGAGAGAGAGCAAATGGTAAAGTAGTGTGGCCATATCTTACAACTGCCATCACATTTCACTAGACTGGCATTCATTGGCATTGATGGTTGGCATTTGGTTGTCGGCTTGTCATTTCTTTCTTGGAAAATTCTATGACACAGTATCTGCAGATCATATAATGTGAGGGGGCCATTAGAGGCATATTTCCATTATGCCTAAAGACTCTGGGGATGTCTTTAGTTCATCGCATTTCAAATCAATGGTGACTGTGAAGGTCATTTGTTGGCTTAGAAGTTTAAAGTTTTTTCTTGTGGATTCATTTTGAATTGCGATTGAAATGTTTAGGTTTTGTCGTGTGCTGATTGTTGCAGATATATTTGGATATTTTTTAAGAAATTAAAATTTCTTAGAAAAATAAGTGGACAGGAGTATTATAACCCAGCAAAAAAACGACGCAAAAAAAGTAGCGAAAATGTTCTTTTGGGATCCGGAAGTGGTGCAAAATTGGCGCAGAAGCTATGAATTTAACATAGGCTTGTCATAGGACGGATATCCACTATTTCAATTTGAATTTGAACCACTTTTAAGGGTGTGATCTGAATTCAGTGTTTTAGATGTGTATTGAAAAATTTTGCGATATTTTGCCAAATAAATCATTTTTTATGATTTTATGGATTTAGCAGTTTTATCGGAAAAAATTGAATAATCCATTTTATTAATTCTTACTCTGTTTTTAATCTATTTGAAACAAAAACAAGTATATACAGCCGTAAGTTCGGCCAGGCCGAAGCATATGTACCCTCCATCATGGATTGCGTAGAAACTTCTTCTAAACACTGCTATCCACAATCGAATTACTTGGGTTGCGGTAACGCTTGCCGATGGCAAGGTGTCTTAAACCTCATAACACCGTCTTCTAAATTGTAAGTAAGTCCATACGTGGTATATATTAAATTAACAACATTTTCTATAGAAATAAAATTTTGACAAAATTTTCTATAGAAATAAAATTTTGACAAAATTTTCTATAGAAATAAAGTTTTGACAAAATTTTCTACAGAAATGAAATTTGAACAAAATTTTCTATAGAAATGAAATTTTAACAAAATTTTCTATAGAAATAAAATTTTAACAAAATTTTCTATAGAAATAAAATTTTGGTAGATTATTTTTGGCGCGAGTGGCAACCATGATTATGAACCGATATGGACCAATTTTTGTGTGATTGGGGATCGGCTATATATAACTATAGACCGATATGGACCAATTTCGATATGGTTGTTAGCGGCCATATACTAACAACACGTTCCAAATTTGAACCGGATCGGATAAATTTTGCTCCTCCAAGAGGCTCCGGAGGTCAAATCTGGAGAACGGTTTATATGGGGGCTATATATAATTATGGTCCGATGTGGACAAATTTTAGCATGGTTGTTAGAGACCAGATACCAACACCATGTACCAAATTTCAGCCGAATCGGATGAAATATGCTTCTCTTAGAGGCTCCGCAAGCCAAATCTGAGGGTCCGTTTATATGGGGGCTATACGTAAAAGTGGACCGATATGGCCCATTTGCAATACCATCCGACCTACATCAATAATAACTACTTGTGCCAAGTTTCAAGTCGATAGCTTGTTTCGTTCGGAAGTTAGCGTGATTTCAACAGACGGACGGACGGACATGCTTAGATCGACTCTGAATTTCACCACGACCCAGAATATATATACTTTATGGGGTCTTAGAGAAATATTTCGATGTGTTACAAACGAAATGACAAAGTGACAGGAGTGTAGTGATGGAGCCATGTTTCATCCATTGTCACAACGGTCGCTGTCCACTCAGCCGACTGTCGATTGGACTCAGGAGTGTAGTGATGGAGCCATGTTTCATTCATTGTCACATATCGACGGAAGAACTCGGGTGTATTACGAGTTAACAGCTGCAAACACCGCTCAGAATCATCAACACGTTGTTGTTTTTGGTCAAATGTGAGCTCGCGCGGCACCCATTTTGCATAGAGCTTCCGCATATCCAAATATTGATAAATGATACGACCAACACGTTCCTTTGATATCTTTAAGGCCTCTGCTAACTCGATCAACTTCATTTTATTATTATTATTTATTATTTATTAATAGATTTTTCAAGTGTTGTTACAAAATTATTCAATATACACTATTTGTAATCTATAGTTGGTGTAGCAGAAAAATGCTGTGACCAATTTCTTTGAATGTTTATTATTACATACATTTTTATAATTCATATATTTAATACAAATGTAAATATGGCTAGCTATTTAACTAAATTCATTTACGATTATCCTTCTATTTTTAATAGATGATTTTAAATACCAATATAGACTTATGTAATTCGTGCCGTTTAATATTTGCCGTACTTCAAATTCATTTAATATGCTTTTTCCAAAGTATATTATTCTTAAATCTTGATACATAGGACAGACACCAATAAAGTGTAATGTGTTTTCCGGTTCATCTAGGTTACATACCGTACAAATACCATCACTGTTATTCCTAAAACTCCTCGCGTATAGATCTAGCAGACCGCCTCTAGCTCTTATAATTAAACCGATAGCATGAGTGGAAAGATTTGTCGTCAGTAATGGTGTCTGTTCATAATTTAATGTTGGGTACATATCGTGGAACTGAGAGCTTAAAGCATTCTCTGTAAAATCATGATTCCCTTTTATTGTAAGCCTCTCAATAACCTCCCTCGAGAACATGCATACCGGTTGATTGTTAGTTGGAGGGTTATATCGAAGATAGTCGCACAAATTATTCCATTCTCCTGCCCAGTACGTTCGCAGTACTATTACTTCTTCGGCAAGTTTACGCGGCAGCCTATCAGGGGTAAGTGTTAGTACCTTCTGGATGTAACCAAAATGCATTCTCAGCGTTGATACAAACAACGAGCTCAGACCAGTCTCAAGGTGTAACATGTAGTTGGGTGTATTTTCCGGTAGGCACAACATTTTCTTAACAAAGAATCGTAGTAATTTTGTTATCCCCAGACTTGTGCTGCATAAAACATTACAGATCTACAGCAAGTGTCAAAAATTTTAAGTTTATTGGCTTTTGATATTCTCCAGTTATTGATGTATCGGGACCAAGTCGAGGCGACTGCCATTTTGGAAGAGGCGAGTTTACACCTTAAGTGTTTTCTGAAAGACAGATTGTATGTAATCTCAACTCCTAGGTATGGGTAACTGTTAACCACTTCTATATGTTGTCCGTTAAATGTCCAGTTCAAGCCTGCTGAAATTCTAGGTCCTTTACGGAACACTAAGATTTTTGACTTTGTCAAGTTGACCGTTAGTCCCCATGTAAAACAGTAGTCTTGCAGAGTATCAATCATATGTTGTAGTTCATGAGGGCTATCGGCCAACAGGACTATGTCGTCAGCATATAATAAAATTCTAACGTTCGTTCCTGCAACGGTTACTCCACTAGGTAAAATTTCTGGTAAATCATTCAGGTAAAGGGAGAAGAGTACCGGACTAAGTATACATCCCTGCTTTACACCGTCTCCATTTCAAATCCTTCAGACATATTTCCTCCGTCCCAGATGTTACCTTCGGTTCCCTCATACAGCCCCTGTAGAATTCTAACAATCTTTGATGATAGGCCAGCACGGGATAATTTAAAAAATAAATTATTTCTAGGAATTGTATCGAACGCAGTTGAAAAGTCAACAAAAAATGCATATGTAGACTTTTTGTTCAGCCAGTTAAGATGAACAGTATTCACGAGGTTAAAGACGTTATCTATTGTCGAATAATCCCTTCTAAATCCTGCCTGGAATTCATTTAAGATTTCATTTTGCGTAAGCCATGTCGTAATACGATTCAATAAAATGTTGCTGAAAATCTTGCTCATGGTATTCATAAGTGATATGCCTCTGTAATTTGACGGTATATTTGAATCTCCCTTTTTATATATAGGTAGTAAAATGGAAGTTTTAAAAGAAGGAGGGATTTTCTCCGTCAAGAAGATGACGTTGAGAATATTCCACAACTCTCTTTGGAAGCAAGGGGGTGTATATTTGTAAAACTCATAGGGGATTCCATCAGCCCCTGGGGATTTATTATCTCTTAAACTCTTCAAAACTGAGATGAGTTCACAATATTCAAAAGGTGAGTCCAAGACAGGGTCAATAAAACAGGGCAGACACCACTATATCGCATTAGAATAGATTCGATTCTTGAAGGCAGTGCGGAAGTGTGCAAGGAATTCATCCGCTGTAAGGTTTCCCTTTGGAGTATGTGGATATTTCCGCAATGAATTAGAAAGCTTCCACCAATCCCTGGAGTTATTTATAGTGTCTAAACTCTTAAGGGTTTTGTTATAGTATTCAAGCTTCTTCCTCGCGCATATTTCCTTCAGTCTATATCTTGAAGTGTAATAGCGGTTCCTATTAGTCGAGTTATGGTCTTTCCTATATTTCTTAAGATTCCTGTGCATAAGTTTCCTTTGTCTATAACATTCCCAATCGAACCACTTTTGTTTGGGTTCAAATACTCCCTTCGAGCGATTAGGACAAGCTTGTCTTATCATCGACGTCAGAGACATAATCTTCTCCTCTAAGCTATTACTAGTACGGTGATGTCCGTCTTGTACTAATTCGCCAAGTTTCGCCTTATATCCCAAAATCTTTCTATTATCCCAATAGATTTTTGGCCAATTGTTTACTCCAGTTCTATGAGTACTAACGCTAGGAATGCTTAGAGTGAGACACAGAGGCATGTGGTCTGAATACGGTTTCGGAGGAATCTGAAGCCCTTCAATATATTGTGTTAAGTCCCATGAGCAAATAAAATAATCAATAACAGAGCTTCCTACTGCTCCGCAAAAACTGTATTCCCCGTCCATATCACCGGCAGTTCTACCATTGAGGATGATGCCACCGACGTCCTCAATAATATTCAGTAGCTGTCTTCCTTGTGTGTTAAAAATTAGGTCCCTAGATCGCCTACGGCTTGAAATATGCGGACATTCCCTTAAAGTATCCCTATCCAATACCTGTCAGCACCCATCCTTGCGTTAAAATCGCCCATTATGAGGAAAGTAGATGGTTGTATTTTCCTTAACATACACTCAAACTTAGATATATCGCTCCTCCAGTTTGTACAGTTTAGGTATACGGGTATCATATAAACAATATTTTCGTTGAACCGGGCCATTAGCACTGTATTGTTGTCAAATGTTTTAAATTTAAGATCAAACATTTTTTGGAGATTTTTTCTGAAGCCAAATAAGCAACCACCACTAGCTCGACCCGCACTTTGAGTTTTTTGTGCATCAGTCCAGTTTATACAACTTCATTTTACGGTCATTCAAAATCATGTTGAGGAATTATTTGATGTTTTCGTCGGTAACCACCTTTTTCGGGCATCCACTGCGTTCACCGTCCTCCGTGCTCATTTCACCACGCTTGAATTTTCCATACCAATAAATTATTGTTGATTTCCCTGGGGTAGAGTCCGGAAACTCATTATCAATCCAAGTTTTTGCTTCCACCGTATTTTTCCCTTCAGAAAACAGTATTTTATCAAAACACGGAATTCCTTTTTTCACCACTGCGTTCACCGTCCTCCGTGCTCATTTCACCACGCTTGAATTTTCCATACCAATAAATTATTGTTGATTTCCCTGGGGTAGAGTCCGGAAACTCATTATCAAGCCAAGTTTTTGCTTCCACCGTATTTTTCCCATCAGAAAACAGTATTTTATCAAAACACGGAATTCCTTTTTTCACAATAACAAAAGACGCTCTATCTCACAAACTAATTGACTTACAGACGTCAAATTTTGACACGAATCATTTGAAGGTTGGTACTATGTAAACATAATATGCATTTAATACTAGCGACGCCATCTACGTGTCAGACCGGGGACTTATCAGCCAACCTGTTATATACTTGTTTGTGTTATTAGGGATCAGTTTATCTGGGAGCTATATATTAATATAGACCCATATGGACCAAGTTTAGCATGGTTGTTAGCGGCCATATACTAGCAGAATGTACCAAATTTCAACCGAATCGGATGAATTTTTCTTCTCCAAGAGGTTCTGGAGTTCAAATCTGGGGATCGGTTTATATGGGGCCCTCTATAATTATGGACCGCTATGGACTAATTTTGCTAACATAAAATATAAAATTTTAACTGATTTGGATGAAATTTGCTCCTCCAAGAGGCTCCAAAACCCAATTAAAAAATTACTTGATACAATTAAATTTTGTGATAGATTTTTTTTCAAGTAAAAAATTTTTAGAATCAATAAAATTTTGAATTGAAAATTATTTAAAATTCAATTAAAATTTTAAATGGAAAAGTTTTCGTAAAATGTTTTTCTGTGTTAGGTTGAAAAGTCTCATATCAGCATCCAGCTTGTAATGAGCTCTAACTTTTTCGATATGGTTTAGTTTTTACCCACGATGGGCAGGGCAGTGACAAAAGTAGTATTCCAAGGTCTCCTCATCCTCAAAACATACCCTACATTCACAGATGTGCTCTCAGTTCTGGATGCCCGGTCATTATTATACCCTCCACCATAGGATGAGGGGTATATTAAATTTGTCAATCCCTTTGTAACACATCGAAATATTTCTCTTAAACCCCATGAAATATATATATATATATATATATATATATATATATATATATATATATATATATATATATATATATATATATATATATATATATATATATATATATATATATATATATATATATATATATATATATATATATATATATATATATATATATATATATATATATATATATATATATATATATATATATATATATATATATTCTGGGTCATGGTGAAATTCTGAGTCGATCTGAGCATGTCCGTCCGTCCGTCTGTTGAAATCACGTTAACTTCCTAACGAAACAAGCTATCGACTTGAAACTTGGCACAAGTAGTTGTTATTGATGTAGGTCGGATGGTATTGCAAATGGGCCATATCGGTCCACTTTTACGTATAGCCCCCATATAATCGGACCCTCAGATTTGGCTTGCGGAGGCTCTAAGAGAAGCATATTTCATCGGATCCGGCTGAAATTTGGTACATGGTGTTGGCATATGGTATCTAAGAGCCACGCAAAAATTGGCCCACATCGTCCATAATTCCATAATTATATATAGCCCCCATATAAACCCATCCCCAGATTTGAACTCCGGAGCCTCTTGGACGAGCAAAATTCATCCGATCCGGTTGAAATTTGCAACGTAGTGTTAGTATATGGCCGCTAATATACGCAAAGAAAAAAAAACGTTTGGAAAACGGGTACCGAAAACGATTTTCTTTTGTTAGAGTTTTTTGAATTGAATATAACTTATATGTATATTGATCTATTGATGACCATAACAGGTACATAGCTCAGTGGTTAGTGTGTTGGCTTACAAAGTGCATGGTCCGCGGTTCGATTCTTCGTCCAGGCGAAAGGTAAAAATTTTTTAAAAATTTATAAAATCGTATAATTTCAGAACTAAAAAAACTCGTGGATGTGAGAAATATGTGAGGGAAAATGCAATTAGCAAGAAAACAATGTTTTTTTTTGAGTTTGTCTTTATGAAATTGTATGAGTATATACTCTTGTAAAAGTATATACTTTTCTTTCAAATACACTTCCTTACAGCGAAAAGCAAATGAGAAACGATCTTTGTTTGTCTAAAATTTCGTTTGGGAGGAAAGAATTATTTTTTTGCGTGTAACCATGCCAAAATTGGTCCATATCGGTCTATAGTTATATAACATATAGCCGATCCCCAATTACACAAAAATTGATCTATATCATCGGTTCATAATCATGGTTGCCACTCGAGCCAAAAATAATATAGCAAAATTTTATTTCTATAGAAAATTTTGTCAAAATTTTATTTCTATAGAAAATTTTGTCAAAATTTTATTCCTATAGAAAATTGTGTCAAATTTTATTTCTATAGAAAATTTGGCAAAAGTTTATTTCTAGAAAATATGTTGTCAAAATTGTAATTCTATTGAGAATGTTATCAAAATTTTATTTCTATAGAAAATTTTATCAAAATATTATTTCTATAGAAAATTTTGTTAAAATCTTATTTCTATAGAAAATTTTGTAAAAATTTTACTTCTATAGAAAATGTTGTAAACATTTTATTTTGTCAAAATTTTATTTCTATAGACACTTTTGTCAAAATTTTATTTCCATAGAAAATTTTGTCAAACTTAATTATGTACGTCTTTTTTTAGTTTACGGCCTTTTTTTAGTTTAATATATACCACGAATGGACTACGTGGTATATATTACGGTATTGTAAGATACCTTGCCATCGTCAAGTGTTTCCGCAAACCAAGTAATTCGATTGTGGATGACAGTCTTCAGTAGAAGTTTCTACGCAATCCATGGTGGAGGGTATATAAGCTTTGGACTGGCCGAACTTACGGCCGTATATATTTGTTCTTATCAAGGACATATTACAGGCATCAGAAGGTCACACTCGGCAGTAATGCCCACCTAGGTATACGATCACGGATTGTTACGGTATCCGCCATTTCACCCACCGTTTCTCATATTATTTTTTGATGGCTCGCCATGTTTCGCCTTTTCGTCCATTTTTCGAACAACTTCAATGTCATAGCAGTCGTGAAATCTACGCTTTTTATTTGAACCTTAATAGGTCTTAAGTTCACTATAGTCTCCAAGGCTCTGGTTGACATGGTCTTCATTGCCACTGTTATGCAAAGAGAACATGTCAGTTAGACCTGTTGTAAAATGTCTATGTTGAATTTCCTCTGCATTGATGTCTATACAGAAAAATATATCAATAAAATAGTTCCAATTAAAATTGTTGATTGAATTTGAAAAATTTTTCAATTAAAAACTTCATTGATATAATTAATTTTTTAATCAAACTCGAAAGACTAAGTCAGTTAAAAAAGCGATGATTTTTTTTTTTAATTTTTAAATAAAAATTTATTTCAAACAATCAATTTTTAATCAAACTGAAATTGCAAAGTCAGATAAAAAAGTAAGTAAGAAATTATTTTTGAACAGCATATTTGCCGCAACCATGTCATTTTTTCGAAATTCATGTATCTGATTTCCACAATGTTATGTTTTGGCTAGAAAACAACATTTTTGCTTCAAAAATATTCCATATTCCTGGTCCAGCTACTTTTTTACTATTTATTTTCTAATTTAAAAACGTAGAGCGGTTTCGTAACATTGTCCTTTATGAACTTTAAAGCAACAATAATAACAATATTTCGATATTCTACTTTCTACTGTTTGGTCCATTTCTCTTTTTTTCGTTTTTGTTTTTTTGCTTTCTAATAATAGTTTTATGCAAAATAAAAAAGAATCAAAATTAGACATGAAAATACTAATACTTTGAATGAAAACAAGGCATACATCCCCTTACACCCTTCAGAAACATAGAAAAGGGGGACAGTTGCCCCAAAAAAAAAAAAAAAAAACATCCACCAACACTGGTGGAATGCGTCTAAACGAAGAATGTGAAATGAAAACAATGAAAAGCCTTTAAGGCGGAAAATAAGGCTGTCAGCGAATTCACAGCTAATCATCTTAAAAACATTGAAAACAGCAAAAGCAGTACCACTAGCAGCAGTAACAACAAAGGATGCTTTAAGGACACCCCAAACCGCCACCCTCACCCCCAGCCACTCCTCATATTTTTCCTTTCTCGACGCCACCACCACCAACGGCTGCAAGGACAACGCAAATGAGGGCCAAACAGGCGATAAGATTTTCCGAAAACAAATGGAGGATGATGTTGCGCTCCATGAATTCCACATTGAATTCAAAATACGAAAGTTACTTGAATTTCCTTCGGTTATCTATGGCAAAACATGGATGGAAAGGAAAACACCCCCTCCCCCAAATGCCCCGCTCGTAATCTTCACTATCCCAAGAAAAAATATTTGGAGTAGTATTCAGGCTAAAGGCATACGACTGCTAATCATGTTGAACGTAGCTGAGACGCTGGGATTCAACTTTCTTGTCCTGACTTAGTTTGACATAGTTGTGCACTAAATGACAGGGAATAGGGAAGATTTCTTAATCCGCTTTGCCACTCAGATCACAAGGGCAAAATGACGACTATTTAAGGGAAATTGTGTCGAGTCATTTTTTTTTATGTTTTCTATAAAAAGAGCTTACAAATTGAATGCCACAACTGACACACAATCGCACCTCCAAACACACGCACACAGGTGAGCCGCTAAAAGGTGTCAAAGTAGATTTGAATTTTTCCAAAAGAATGACATGGGGGAAAAAAATCGAAAAAATAATTGGCCAAGCATTTTAAACTTTATTTGCTATGCCACAGAGAACATAAACATTATAGTTAATAGATAGATAGATAGACGAATAGGAAGTAAAATAAGCGGGAAATTAATTTCATTATTCACGAAATGGTTCAAAAGTTCAAAATGACAGCTCTTAACAGGGCCATAGAGTAATTGAATTTTCCAAGTTCCATAAGTTTCAAAAAAAAAAAAAATTGGACTCACTTTATGGGTAATCGCAGATGGTTAGAATGAGATAAATTGTCAATAAAATTGTCGATAACAAGTTTCAGGGTAATCAATTTCATATCCTTAAAGAAGGTGCAGGGTGCTTAGCGTTTAATGCAAAATTTTCGTGCTAAGGATTATATATGGATAAAGGCAATTTATGAGTTGAGTTATTTTTCATTGAGAAAAAAATCTTCTTACCCCCATATGAAAAAAATTTGAAGTAAATAATGTCCTTGGATTAGGGTTAGGTTCGCGGTCGACACACGAGCCAAAAATAATCTACCAAAATAAAAATATATTATTATGCAGTATTTGATATTTTTATACCCTTCACCACTACTGTGGTACAGGGTATAATAAGTTTGTGCATTTGTATGTAACGCCAAGAAGGAAAAGTCTGACACCCATCGTTTAGTATACCGATCGTCTTAGAATTAAATTCTGAGTCGATTTAGCGATGTCCGTCTGTCTGTCTGTCTGTCTGTCTGTCTGTCTGTCTGTCTGTCTGTCTGTCTGTCCGTCCGTCTGTCTGTCCGTCTGTCTGTCTGTTGATGTATTTTTGTGTGCAAAGTACAGCTCGCAGTTTTAGTCCGATTTTCCTAAAATTTGGTATAGGGTCCTGTTTCGGCTCAGAGACGATCCCTATTGATTTCGGAAAAAATCGGTTCAGATTTAGATATATCTGCCATATATATTTTTCACCGATCTGGTCATAATTGGCGTGGATATGAACCGATCTTCCTCAAATTCCGTACATTCGAATATTTTAAGAGTCTCGAAAAACTTGCAAAATATCAGCCAAATCGGTTCAGATTTAGATATAGCTCCCATATATAGCTTTCGCCCGATTTGCACTCATTTGCCCACAGAGGCCAATTTTTTGCTCCGATTAGTTGAAATTTTGCACAGGGAGTAGAATTAGCATTATAGCTATGCGTGTCAAATTTGGTTGAAATCAGTTCAGATTTAGATATAGCTCCCATATATAGTTTTCGCCCGATTTACACTCAAATGACCACAGAGGCCAACTTTTTGCTCCGAATTCGTTGAAATTTTGCACAGGCAGTAGAATTAGTATTGTAGCTATGTGTGCCAAATTTGGTTGAAATCGGTTCAGATTTAGATATAGCTCCCATATATAGCTTTCGCCCGATTTACACTCATATGACCACAGAGGCCAATTTTTTGCTACGATTTAATTGAAATTTTGCACAGGGAGTAGAATTAGCATTGTAGCTATGCGTGCCAAATTTGGTTGAAATCGGTTCAGATTCGGATATCTCTCCCATATATAGCTTTCGCCCGATTTACACTCATATGACCACAGATGCCAATTTTTAACTCCGATTTAGTTGAAATTTTGCAAAGAGAGTAGAATTAGCATTGTTGCTATGCGTGCCAAATTTGGTTGAAATCGGTTCAGATTTAGATATAGCTCCCATATATATGTTTTTCTGATTTCGACAAAAATGGTCAAAATACCAACATTTTCCTTGCTAAATCCCCACTGCTTAGTCGAAAAGTTGTAAAACTGACTCTAATTTTCCTAAACTTCTAATACATATATATCGAGCGATAAATCATAAATAAACTTTTGCAAAGTTTCCTTAAAATTGCTTCAGATTTAAATGTTTCCCATATTTATACCCTTCACCACTACTGTGGTACAGGGTATAATAAGTTTGTGCATTTGTATGTAACGCCAAGAAGGAGTAATCACAGACCAACCTTTTAGTATACGGATCGGCTTAGAATTAAATTCTGAGTCGATTTAGCGATGTCCGTCTGTCTGTCTGTCCGTCTGTCTGCCCGTCTGTCTGTCCGTCTGTCTGTCTGTCTGTTGATGTATTTTTGTGTGCAAAGTACAGCTCGCAGTTTTAGTCCGATTGTCCTAAAATTTGGTATAGGGTCCTGTTTCGGCTCAAAGACGATCCCTATTGATTTTGGAAAAAATCGGTTCAGATTTAGATATAGCTGCCATATATATTTTTCACCGATCTGGTCATAATTGGCGTGTATATCAACCGATCTTCCTCAAATTCCGTACATCCGGATATTTTATGAGTCTCGAAAAACTTGCAAAATATCAGCAAAATCGGTTCAGATTTAGATATAGCTCCCATATATAGCTTTCGCCCGATTTACACCCATATGACCACAGAGGCCAATTTTTAACTCCGATTTAGTTGAAATTTTGCATAGGGAGTAGAATTAGCATTGTAGCCATACGTGCCAAATTTGGTTGAAATCGGTTCAGATTTAGATATATCTCCCATATATACCTTTCGCCCGATTTACACTCATATAACCACAGAGGCCAATTTTTAACTCCGATTTAGTTGAAATTTTGCACAGGGAGTAGAATTAGCATTGTTACTATGCGTGCCAAATTTGGTTGAAATCGGTTCAGATTTGGATATATCTCCCATATATAGCTTTCGCCCGATTTACACTCATATGACCACAGAGGCCAATTTTTAACTCCGATTTAGTTGAAATTTTGCACAGGGAGTAGAATTAGCATTGTAGCTATGCGTGCCAAATTTGGTTGAAATCGGTTCAGATTTAGATATATCTCCCATATATAGCTTTCGCCCGATTTACACTCATATGTCCACAGAGGCCAATTTTTAACTCCGATTTAGTTGAAATTTTGTACAGGGAGTAGAATTAGCATTGTTGCTATGCGTGTCAAATTTGGTTGAAATCGGTTCAGATTTAGATATATCTCCCATATATAGCTTTCGCCCGATTGACACTCATATGTCCACAGAGGCCAATTTTTAACTCCCATTTAGTTGAAATTTTGCACAGGGAGGAGAATAAGCATTGTTGCTACGCGTGCCAAATTTGGTTGAAATCGGTTCAGATTTAGATATAGCTTCCATATATATGTTTTTCTGATTTCGACAAAAATGGTCAAAATACCAACATTTTCCGTGTAAAATCGCCACTGCTTAGTCGAAAGGTTGTAAAAATGACTCTAATTTTCCTAAACTTCTAATACATATATATCGAGCGATAAATCATAAATAAACTTTTTTGAAGTTTCCTTAAAATTGCTTCAGATTTAAACGTTTCCCATATTTTTTTACTAATATTGTGTTCCACCCTAGTGCATTAGCCGACTTAAATTTTGAGTCTGTAGATTTTGTAGAAGTCTATCAAATTCTTCCAGATCGAGTGATATTTAAATGTATGTATTTGGGACAAACCTTTATATATAGCCCCCAACACATTTGACGGATGTGATATGGTATCGAAAATTTAGATCTACAAAGTGGTGCAGGGTATAATATAGTCGGCCCCGCCCGACTTTAGACTTTCCTTACTTGTTTTTTTTTTTTAACTTTTGTTTCTATAGAAAATTTTGCTTTTCTACAGAAACTTTGTCAAAATTTTATTTCCATAAAAAATTTCGTTAAAATTTTATTATAATAGAAAATTATGTAAAAATGTTATTTTCATAGAAAATTTTGTAAACATTTTATTATAATAGAAAATTTTGTCAAAATTTTATTTCCATTGAAAATTTTATTAACATTTTATTTTTTACAATTTTTTTTTTCAAAATTTTAAATTTGTTAAAATTTTATTTTTATACTTTTTTTAAATTATATTTTAATAGAAAATTTGTTAAAATTTTATTTCTGTAAATTTTAAAATTTTACTTCTTTGGAAAATTGTGTTAAAATTTTATTTCTATAGAAAATTTTGTCAAAAGTTTATTTCTATAAAGTTTTATTTTTATAGTATATTTTTTTAAAAATTATATTTTAATAGAAAATTTTGTAAAAATTTTATTTCTGTAAAAAATTTTGTCAAAATTTTATTTCTATAAAAATTTTTGTAAAAAAATTTATTGCTATAGAAAATTTTGTCAAAATTTTATTTCTATAGAAAATTTTGTCAAAATTTTATTTCTATAGAAAATTTTGTCAAAATTTTATTTCTATAGAAAATTTTATCAAAATTTTCTTTCTATAGAAATATTTGTCAAAATTGGATTTCTGTAGATATTTTTGTCAAAATTTTATTTCTATAAAAAAATTGGGAAAATTTCTATACAATTTATTTATTTATTTATTTATTCAGTCTATGGAATACATTCCTTACAGACTAGCAATTCTTAAAATAAATTAAGTCTAAAATAGAATTAAAACTATTTAGGGAAATTGAAAAATCTAAATCAAAGTTATTATTTAAATTATTAAATTCTTTAAGAGATCTTAAAATTGGTTCCGAAGATCCATAGTTTGTTCTATGAGCAGGAATTGCAAAAATGATCATGCTTTCGCAAACAATGTATTGGTACATTAAAACTAATCAACTCTAAAAGAGACGGACAATCTATAAATCCATTAATTATTTTATAAATAAACAAAACTGTGGTCAACATTTTATTTCTATAGACAATTTTGTTAAAATTTGATGTTTTTGGAAATTTTGTCAAAGTTTTATTTCTCTAGTAAATTTTGTGAACATTTTATTTCTCTAGAAAATTTTGTAAAATTTATTCCTCTAGAAAATTTTGTCAAAATTTTATTTTTGTGGAAAAGTTGGTCAAGATTTTATTTCTGTAGAAAATTTTATTTCTATAGACAATTTTGTCAAAATTTTATTTCTATAGAAAGTTTTGTCAAATTTTTATTTCTTTAGAAAATTTTGTCAAAATTTTATTTCTATAGAAAGTTTTGTCAAATTTTTATTTCTTTAGAAAATTTTGTAAAAATTTTATTTCTATAGAAGTTTTGTCAAATTTTTATTTCTTTAGAAAATTTTGTCAAAATTTTATTTCTATAGAAAATTTTATCAAAATTTTATTTCTATAGAAAATTTTGTCAAAATTGTATTTCTATAGAAAATTTTGTCAAAATTTTATTTCTATAGAAAATTTTGTCAAAATTTTATTTCTGTAGAAAATTTTGTCAAAATTTTATTTCTATAGAAAATTTTGTCAAAATTTTATTTCTATAGAAAATTTTGTCAAAATTTTATTTCTATAGAAAATTTTGTCAAAATTTTATGTCTATAGAAAATTGTGTCAAAATTTTATTTCTATAGAAAATTGTGTCAAAATTTTATTTCTATAGAAATTTTTGTAAAAATTTTATTTCTATAGAAAATTTTGTCAAGATTTTATTTCTACAGAAAATTTTGTAAAAATTTTATTTCTATAGAAAATTTTGTCAAAATTTTATTTCTATATAAAATTTTACCAAAATTTTATTTCTATAGAAAATTTTGTCAAAATTGTATTTCTATAGAAAATTTTGTCAAAATTTTACTTTTATAGAAAATTTTGTCAAAATTTTTTATCTATAGAAAATTTTGTCAAAATTGTATTGCTATAGAAAATTTTTTCAAAATTTTATTTCTATAAAAATGTTATTTCTATAGAACGTTTTGTCTAAATTTTACTAATACAGAAAATTATGTAAAAATTTTATTTCTAGAGAAAATTTTCAGAGTGGAAATGAGTTTTTCAACTCAACTATTTCAAGAGATACAATGAGAGAAGTATGTTTACTCGTCCAGACATGCTATTAAACTTTAGGTAATAATGCAGGGAAATACTTTCCTCATGGGCCATGTCCATGTATCCAAGGTGGCTTATATGTAAAATTTCAAAATTTCAAGGGCCGATGTTGAATGTGACCACATATAAACGCCAAGTTTTTCCCGAATTTTATTGGATATTTCTCTATGTCAGACTTACTCAATTTGAACCATGGACGTCATGAATGGGCAGAAAGGTTCCAAGAAATGGCAACAGTGGATGATCAATTTTCGAAGAAAATCATCTTCAGTGATGAGGCACATTTTCACCTCAGTGGATTCGCCAATAAACAGAATTGCAGCATTTGGGTGAATGAGAATCCAAGAGTGATTTTCTAAAACCCAATGCACACACAAAGAGTGACTGTTTGGTGCGGTTTATGGGCTGGCGGCATCATCGGGCCGTATTTTTTCCAAAATGAGGCCGGTCAGGCAGTTACTGTGAATGGTGTTCGCTATCGTGAGATGATAACGAACTTTTTATGGCCCGAATTGGAAGATATGGATGTGGACGATATGTGGTTTCAGCAGGACGGTGCCACTTGCCACACAGCTAACGAAACAATGGTTCTTTTGCGCAACAAATTCTATCAATTCTGTTCTACTTTATTATAGGTTGTAGGTTTACATTCGCCAGAAGGAAAAAAGGAACAGATCCATGGCGTCTTCAACAAAACTAACACTTTCTTGTGTTCTCATATAATCTCATACTTTGCTAAATAGTTTTCATTAAGACAAACAGAACAATATTAAGATCCCCTTAAAGTATATCATAGTTCTATTCTAAATAATATCACAATTTCCTTAATCGTTGTTAGGATATGTAATATAGTCATCTCTTAATTCATCAGTTCTCTCTCATCTCTCTCTCTCTTTTACTCTTTCTACAGAATAAAGAACCCCAGGATATATATTGCACTTCCAGCACATAGATGAAAACAGGTTTTTGGTATGTTTTCCTTGCCATGTAAAAAAAATATTCTAGGCCAAAAAATTGTCCACACTAAGATAACATTTTCTAACTTGTCTTTCAAAATGTTTCGTACGTCTCCCCGTTTGCTTACTCATCAAAATACATCCTCTGGCATTTCTTTGGGTACCCTGGCTGCTGGTGAATGTCGTTCCTTAGTCTCGTTGTGACCTGCTGAACTGTGCGTGTCTTGGTGAGTGTAAGATTTT
Source organism: Haematobia irritans (assembly GCF_050003625.1). Lineage (NCBI taxonomy): Eukaryota > Metazoa > Arthropoda > Insecta > Diptera > Muscidae > Haematobia > Haematobia irritans. Next base: position 209,723,621 of record NC_134398.1, read on the forward strand.
GCCCCCAAGTGACTCTGATAAATCCCAATAAGGCATTCCAAATGGAATTGTTTTTCAATTCCGACATCTTTGTATCTTTTGTCGCCTTCAAAAGGCTGCCTGTTTTGTTTTTTGTTTGCTCTCCTTTTTGAAAACTGAGGAGGTGGTTGTGGAGAACTAAGAAACAAAATTGGCACGAAATTAAAATGCTTTTAAAAGAAAGTAAAAATAACCAAAGCATAAAAGCCTATGGGGCCTATGTTTAATAGTTATTAAGAGATATATTTTGTCGTTAACTGATGATGGTTGTTTTGGTGACCATAGATTTTTGTTGTTTTTTTTAATTGTTTTAGAGGGTTTGGTGAAATATACCTACTTCTATAGGCCACAGATATATTTGTGATGTAGATCAAGGCCATAAATAGAGGGAAATTTGGGTAATTTATGTAAAACAAATATTTGGATTATACAGATTATAAATCAGTATGCTCACGAAATTAAATAGAAGAAATTTTCTCACAATTTTATTTCTAAAAGAAATTTTCTCACAATTTCATTTTTATAGGAAATTTTGCCATAGTTTTATTTCTATAAGAAAATTTGTCTAAGTTTTATTTCTGTAGGAAATGTTCATTTCAATAGGAAATATTCTAAATTTCATTTCAGTAAAAAATATTTTTCAAAATTTCATTTTTATAAGAAACCTTTGTTAAAATTTCATTTTTATAGAAATCTTTTGTCAAAATTTCATATCTATAGAAATCTTTGACAAAATTTCATTTCTATACGAATCTTCATCAAGATTTTATTTCTGCAGGAAACTTTGTCAAAATTCCATTTATATAGAAAATTTTTCTGATAATTTTATTTCTTTAGGAACTTTTGTAAAAATTTTCATTTTGATAGAAAATTTTGTCAATGTTTCATTTCTGTATGAAATGTTCTCAAAAGTTTCTTTTCTATAAGAAATTCTCTCAAAATTTTCTTTCTCTAAGAAATTTTCTTAAGATTTCATTTCTATAGGAATCTTTGTCAAAATTTTATTTCTATACGTTCCATACGTTCCATTTTTGTAAGAAATTTTGTCAAAATTCCATTTTTATAGGAAATTTTCTGATAATATTTTTATATTAGTGGAATTTTTTGAAAAAAAAAAAATTGTAAAAATTTTACTTCTGTAGGGAATTTTCTCTAATTTCATTTCATTTCTATAGAAATTTTCTGATAATTTTATTTTTATGGGTAATTTTTGGAAAATTTAATTTTTATTGAAATCTTTGTCAAATTGTTATATTTATTGACATCTTTTTCAATGTTTTATTTCTATAGGAATCTTTGTCGAAATTTTATTTCTCTAATAAATTTTGTCAAAATTTCATTTATATAGGAAATTTTTTAAAAATTTAATTTTTATTTAGTCAAAATTCCATTTCTATAGAAAATTTCCTGAATATTTAATTTTTATAGGAAAATTTCTGACAATTTTTTTTCTATGGGAATTTTTTGGAAAATTTCATTTCTATAGGAAATTTTGTCAAAACTCTTTCCTATAGGAAATTTTCTGAAAATGTAATTTCTATTAGGAATTTTCTGGGTATTTCATTTCTATAGGAAATTTTCTGCAAAGGCTCGAAGATGGATGAGGACACGGCCAGTGGTATCTACTGCGAAGAACTGGGTATCAGCGATTCATACAAGATGGATGACGGATGCAGCATCTTTCAGGCAGAGGTGTTTGCCATTGCGAAGGCTGCAGAACTACTGTTGATGAGACCGATTTCAGGAGCGATATCAGCTACTTCATCGACAGTCAGGCAGCAATTAAGGCCTTAGGAAACCCGAACATAACGTCGAAGGTAGTCAGCCGCTCTCGTAGAGAGCTTAGAGTTCTCACTGAACAGCATAATATCACTCTGTGCTGGGTACCTGGACATTATGGAATAAGGGGAAATGAGGAGGCCGATGTGTTGGATAAAGAAGGCGCTTGCGGGACGAACAACATCGTTACGGATGTCTTCCCTCCGCTATCCTTATATACTCACAGGATCAATATAAGATACGATGATTTATGGAAGGAACGTTGGGCTTCCTCTGCGAGCAAACCAAGCTGTTTTGGGACGACAAGAGCCGCAAGAACTTTGATTTCCTGATCACCCCGCAGGGATGATCTGAGAGCATTGATAGGCATCATAACAGCACACAACACCCTTGGAGAACACATGGTAAGGATTGGCTTAATGACTGACCATTATGGAAGGAACGTTGGGCTTCCTCTGCGAACTGCGAGCAAACCAAGCTGTTTAGGGACGACAAGAGCCGCAAGAACTCTGATTTCCTGATGGCGACCCGCAGGGATGATCTGAGATCATTGATAGGCATCATAACAGGACACAACACCCTTGGAAAACACATGATAAGGATTGGCTTAATGACTGATGATATTTCTAGATGGTGTCTGGACCCAGAGGCAACAGAAGACTCCTACCATTTTTTGTGCCAGTGTCCAGCATTATCCTTTAGAAGAAAAAAGATACGGGGCTCTTTTTTCTTTCAGGATATAATGGACGTACGCAACTGCAACATGAAGGATATACTTGCCTTCATAAAGGCCTTGGGATGGAAAACCTAGGAAATCTTTCTTTGGAAGAAGAACAACAATGAGGAAACACAATGGATCAACATGGTCTAAGTGGGAGCCAGCCCTTTTTGTTACGGGCTGGTCTCATAGGTAGTTTTCTGAAATTTTTATTTATACAAGAAATTTATTAAAAATTTTATTTCTATAGTAAATTTTCTGAAAATTTTATTTCTACAGGGAATTTATCAAAAATTTTATTTCTATAGTAAATTTTCTCTAAATGTTCTTTCTATAGGAAATTTTCTCAAAATTTTCTTTCGATAGGAAATTTTCTCAAAATTTTCTTTCGATAGGAAATTTTCTCAAAATTTCATTTCCATAGAATTTTTTTTTTCAAAATTTCATTTCTATGGGAAATGGTCTGAAAATTTGTATGTCTATTGGAAATATTCTCAATTTTTTTTTTCAAAATTTCATTTCTATAGAAAATTTTGTCCAAATTTTACTACAGGAAGTTTTCTGAAAATTTTATTTATACAGGAAATTTATTAAAATTTTATTTCTATAGGAAATTTTCTGAAAATTTTATTTCTACAGGAAATTTATCAAAAATTTTATTTCTATAGTAAATTTTCTCTAAATGTTCTTTCTATAGGAAATTTTCTCAAAATTTTCTTTCGATAGGAAATTTTCTCAAAATTTCATTTCCATAGAAATTTTTTTCAAAATTTCATTTCTATGGGAAATGGTCTGAAAATTTTTATGTCTATTGGAAATATTTAAAATTTTTTTCAAAATTTCATTTCTATAGAAAATTTTGCCAAATTTTACCATAGGAAGTTTTCTGAAAATTTTATTCATACAGGAAATTTATTAAAAATTTTATTTCTATAGGAAATTTTCTGAAAATTTTATTTCTACAGGAACTTTATCAAAAATTTTATTTCTATAGGAAATTTTCTCTAAATATACTTTCTATAGGAAATTTTCTCAAAATTTTCTTTCGATAGGAAAATTTCATTTCCATAGAATTTTTTTTCAAAATTTCATTTCTATGGGAAATGGTCTGAAAATTTTTATTTCTATTGGAAATATTCTCAAAATTTCATTTCTATAGAAAATTTTGTCAAAATTTTACTTATTTAGGAAATTTCGTCAAAATTTTATTTCTATAGAAAATATCGTCAAAATTTTATTTCCAAAGGAAATTTTCTAATAATTTTATTCCTACAGTCAACGTGGTCAAAAGTTAGTTGGTCCATCTGTATATTCTTTCATTGTATAACTTATGTAATTTTTTCCTCATCATTTTTCCTTTAAAATGTACAGGCAACTATGATATAAAACAAACCAAAGAAAGTTTTTTTGACTCGAAAATTCAAATAAAATATTTGGGTTAACACCGTTAGGGTCCCTGAGTTATTTGTTTTTACTTTAGGAAGTTTTCTGAACATTTTATTTATACAGGAAATTTATTGAAAATTTTATTTCTATAGGAAATTTTCTCTCAATGTTCTTTCTATAGGAAATTTTCTCAAAATTTTCTTTCGATAGGAAATTTTCTCAAAATTTCATTTCCATAGAATTTTTTTCAAAATTTCATTTTTATGGGAAATGGTCTGAAAATTTTTATTTCTATTGGAAATATTCTCAAAATTTTTTCAAAATTTGATTTCTATGGAAAATTTTTCAAAATTTTACTTCTTTAGGAAATTTCGTCAAAATGTTATTTCTATAGAAAATATCGTCAAAATTTTATTTCCATAGAAAATTTTCTCATAATTTTATTCCTACAGTAAACGTGGTCAAAAGTTAGTTGGTCCATCTGTATATTCTTTCATTGTATAACTTATGTAATTTTTTCCTCATCATTTTTCCTTTAAAATGTACAGGCAAATATGGTATAAAAAAACCAAAGAAAGTTTTTTTGACTCGAAAGTTCAAATAAAATATTTGGGTTAACACCGTTAGGGTCCCTGAGTTATTTGTTTTTACTTTAAAAATTAGTTTAAGTTTATGTAGGAAAGTCAATGACCATAAACTTCTTTTAGTTGCCTACACAAATATTTTTCTTATTTTGTTTTCTTTTGGGTTTTACAAATTTTTGGATATTCTAACAAAATGAAATAAGGCAAAAATGAAACACAAACTGAGTTTATGTGAAGACAAGGAATTGATTTTTAAAGCCGAGAAAATTCTTAAAATCAAGAAATATATGGAAAAATTCTTACACTAATAAAGTAAAAAATTCACAATGTCATTGTTATTAGAGTCGATTCCTGATACACGTATTTTTAATTTTTCCTTATGTTTCTTGCCTTTTATTAGTGTGCATGTTGATAATTTGTGATACTTGAATTTTTCTCCATATTTTGTTTGTTGCTACACTGAATACCAAGAAATTGATTTGTTTTTGTTGTCAAACCTTAATATTGCGTGCGATGTAGCCTTTATCCACGCACCTAATCCCCTGCCAAAGCAAAGAATATAAGAGAAAATATTTAAAGTAGATTTTGTAGAATTTATGGTCGTTTGTCTTACCAACACATTTATCATTCATGCGGCACAATTTTAAGCATTTAAGCCTGTTACCCAAGTGCATGGGATTGTGTAGGGATGAGCATGATTTTCGATTTAACATCGAATATTTATTTTTGAGATTCTCTAAACATTTCTTGTGTATAGATTGAAATTAATTCGTACATATTATGGCACTTAAACTTTATGGTGAAGTAAAAGAAATTGTAAAAATTATAGAAGTTATAGAACAAGTACATAATAATAGTAATTGTGGTGGCTGCCACAACCTTTAGGTTAGCATGTCCGCCTAGCACATAAAAAGTCGTGGGTTCAATTGCACTTTCGACCAGGCCAAAAACGTTTAACCGGTAGATTAGTAGTATTTCAAAATTTCTCTATGTGATTTAACTGTAATGTGAAACGTATCTTAGCGATAGATAGTTCACCACTGTGGTATCACAATGGACTGAATAGTCTAAGCGAGCCTCAAATATAGGGAAGTCACTATACATAACCTAAGATAACCTAGCGATAGCAAGGATCTCCCTTGTCGTTCAGGTAAACAATTAATCGGGAAGCACTTATTGATAGGAAAGAAGTTTACCAATACAATGAACTAAATATTCCAAGTTAGCCTGAAATACCGGTCGTTCAATAACGTGACTTGCATCATATGATAACAGCGGTCATAGTAGGACAGATAGCGTCACTAAAAACGTATACTATTTGCAGCAATGTAACTAGATCTATTCAAAGTAAAATCTATATTTCTATAGAAAATTTTGTCAAAATTTAATTTCTATACAAACTTTTGTCAAAATTTTATTTCTATAAAAATTTTGTTAAAATTTTATTTCTATAAAAAATTTTGTCAAAATTTTATTTCTATAGAAACTTTTGTCAAAATTTTATTTCTATAGAAAATTTTGTCAAAATTTTATTTCTATAGAAAATTTTGTCAAAATTTTATTTTTATAGAGGATTTTGTCAAAATTTTATTTCTATAGAAAGTTTTGTCAATTTTTTTTTATACCCACCACCATAGAATGGTGGCGGGGGTATAATAAGTTTGTCATTCCGTTTGTAACATATCGAAATATCGATTTCCGACTATATAAAATATATGTATTCTTGATCAGGGAGAAATTCTAAGACGATATAACGATGTCCGTCTGTCTGTCTGTTGTAATCACGCTACAGTCTTCAATAATGAAGCAATCGTGCTGAAATTTTGCACAAACTCGTCTTTTGTCTGCAGGCAGGTCAAGTTCGAAGATGGGCTATATCGGTCCAGGTGTTGATATAGTCCCCATATAAACCGACCTGCCGATTTGGGGTCTTGGGCTTATAGAAATCGTAGTTTTTATCCAATTTGCCTGAAATTTGAAATCTAGAGGTATTTTATGACCGATACTCACCAAAAATGGACCGCATATAGACCGATCTCCCGATTTTACTTCTTGGGCTTATAGAAACCGCAGTTTTTATTCAATTTACCTGAAATTGGAAATCTAGAGGTATTTTAGGACCACAAATACGTGTGCCAAAAATTGTCAGTATCGGTCCATTTTTTTATTCAATTTACCTGAAATTGGAAATCTAGAGGTATTTTAGGACCACAAATACGTGTGCCAAAAATTGTGAGTATCGGTCCATTTTTTGGTATGGTCCCCATATAAAACCCGATTTGGGGTCTTGGGCTTATAGAAACCGTAGTTTTTATCCAATTTGTCTGAAATTGGAAATCTAGAGGTATTTTAGGACCATAAAGAGGTGTGCCGAAAATGGTGAGTATCGGTCCATATTTTGGTATAGCCCCCATATAGACCGATTTCCCTATTTTACTTCTTGGGTTTCTAGAATCCGATTTTTTTATCCTATTTGCCTGAAATTGGAAATCTAGAGGTATTTTCGGGTCATAAAGAGGTGTGCCGAAAACGGTGAGTATCGGTCCATATTTTAGTATAACCCCTTTAAGAACGATCTCCCGATTTAACTCCTTGGGTTTCTAGAAACCGTAGTTTTTATCTGATTTGCCTGAAATTGTAAATATTCTGTTATTTTAGGCTCACGAAAACGTGTATCGGATTAAGTTTTTATCGGTCCATTTGGTAATGCCTCCATATAGACCGACTTCACTTCTTGAGGGTGTAGAAGGCGCACTGATCATGAAAATTGCTTGAAACTCAATGTAAAATTTCCAGATTTTACTTCTACAGATTTAAGATTTCAAATCAAGACGTTATTTTATAATTTTCTTGCACACTTACAAGAGATGTTAATGATTCCTCTAAAACTCAAACAAAAATGGTTCTTATAAATCCAGAATCTGATATAGTCCTCATAGGTGAAATCTTTAAATTTATCTTCGGGAAGTGTCCTCAAGTCCTCAAGCCATCCTGAAATTTCAAAGGAAACTCTAATATTTGGTTCATGGTGGTGGGTATTTCAGATTCGGCCCGGCCGAACTTAATGCTGTATATACTTGTTTATAGAAAATTTTGTCAAAATTGTATTTCAATAGAAAATTTTGCCAAAATTTGATTTCTATAGAAAAATTTTCAAACTTTTATTTCTATAGAAAATTTTGTCAAAATTGTATTTCTAAAGAAAATTTTGTTAAAATGTTATTTCTATGGAAAATTTTGTCAAAATTTTTTTTCTATAGAAACTTTTGTCAAGTAGGACAGATAGCGTCACTAAAAACGTATACTATTTGCAGCAATGTAACTAGATCTATTCAAAGTCAAATCTATATTTCTATAGAAAATTTTGTCAAAATTTTATTTCAATAGAAAATTTTGTTAAAATGTTATTTCTATAAAAAAAATTTTGTCAAAATTTTATTTCTATAGAAATTTTTGTCAAAATTTTATTTCTATAGACAATTTTGTCAAAATTTTATTTCTATAAAAACGTTTGTCAAAATTTTATTTCCATAGAAAATTTTGTCAAAATTTTATTTCTATAGAAAATTTTGTCACAATTTTATTTCTATAGAAAATGTTTGCAGATTGTTATTTCTATAGAACATTCTTTCAAAATTGTATTTCTATAGAACATTTTTGGCATATTTTTTGCTATAGTAAATTCTTACAAAACTTTATTTCTGAGAAAATTTTTGCAAAAATTTTATTTATAACAAAATTTTGTCAAAATTTTATTTCTGTACAAGATTTTGTTAAAATTTTATTTATATAGAAAATTGTATCTCTTAATTGGAGAGAGTTTTATGGTCAAATTTTGAAAAATCGGGCAACGATATGTAAATATTAAAGATCTTTATTTTTATTTTTAAATAAAAATCTTACTGAATTAGTAACTATATATTTAAAAAAATATATTTTTATACTATTTTTATGCATTGCATAAGAATATTTTTTGTTTATGTTATCTTTTACAAATCTGAATGCATTATGTTTTTTTGTTGAAATGCATAGTTATGTGTGTTAGTTTTCTGTTCTTTGCATGAAATGAATACTTTTGTTTTTAAACAAAAAATTAGTTTGATTTTAATATTATTTATATTGCAGGTTTTTAGACGATTTTTAAAATGGAAGGGACGATTATGACGATTTCTTCGGAAAAAAGTGATGATTTTTTGTAATTTTTTTTGGCAGCCCTGGTCATCACAAATTTCTGAGATGTATTTACTATTGTCGTTATTGTAATGCAACTTGTAATGAGAGTTTTACTTCTGGTAATGTAAATTGTAATGAGTTGTCGTTAACCAGTTTTTCCTGGGATTATTCCGGGTTGATGTAGCGATCTCCGTTCGCAAATCACGCTAACTTCCGAACCCAACAAGCTGTCGACTTGAAACACGGCTTAAATAGTTGCTATTGATGACCAAATTTGGCTTGTGGGGCCTCTTGGAGGAGAACATTTCATCCGATCCCGTTGAATATTCGTACATGATGTAAGTATATCCACTAAAAAATTTGGAAGTTCTTCTAAAGGCACGACTTCAAAGTCACTTCCTAAAATGTCCTCCCAAAGATGTTCTTTATTTTAAATACACAGAAAGTTATTTTAATTAAATTTTTGTATACCCTTTACCATAGGATGGGGGTGTATTAACTTTGCCATTCCGTTTGTAACACATCGAAATATTGCTCTAAGACCCCATGGAGTATATATATTCTGGGTCGTGGTGAAATTCTGTGTCGATCTAAGCATGTCGAAATCACGCTAACTTCCGAACGAAACAAACTATCGACTTGAAACTTGGCACAAATTGTTGTTATTGATGTAGGTCGGATGGTATTGCAAATGGGTCTTATCGGTCCACTTTTACGTATAGGATACGCAAGCCAAATCTGGCTGGGATCCGCAAGCCAAATCTGGATGCCCTAAGAGAAGCAAATTTCATCCGATCCGGCTGAAATTAGGTGCATAAAGTTGGTATATGGTGTCTAACAACCATGCAAAAATTGGTCCACATCGGTCCATAATTATATATAGCCCCCATATAAATCGATCGGCAGATTTGGCTTGCGGAGCCTCTAAGAGAAGCAAATTTCATCCGATCCGGTTGAAATTTAGTACATGGTGTAAATATATGGTGTCTAACAACTATGCAAAAATTTGTTCACATCGGTCCATAATTATAAAGGGTGATTCTTTTGAGGTTAGGATTTTCATGCATTAGTATTTGACAGATCACGTGGGATTTCAGACATGGTGTCAAAGAGAAAGATGCTCAGTATGCTTTGACATTTCATCATGAATAGCCGAACGATCTGCCACAACGTCGAATTTTCAGTGAATGGGCCCTAGAAAAGTTGGCAGAAAATCCGCTTTTTTATCGACAAATTTTGTTCAGCGATGAGGCTCATTTCTGGTTGAATGGCTACGTAAATAAGCAAAATTGCCGCATTTGGAGTGAAGAGCAACCAGAAGCCGTTCAAGAACTGCCCATGCATCCCGAAAAATGCACTGTTTGGTGTGGTTTGTACGCTGGTGGAATCATTGGAACGTATTTTTTCAAAGATGCTGTTGGACGCAACGTTACGGTGAATGGCGATCGCTATCGTTCGATGCTAACAAACTTTTTGTTGCCAAAAATGGAAGAACTGAACTTGGTTGACATGTGGTTTCAACAAGATGGCGCTACATGCCACACAGCTCGCGATTCTATGGCCATTTTGAGGGAAAACTTCGGAGAACAATTCATCTCAAGAAATGGACCGGTAAGTTGGCCACCAAGATCATGCGATTTGACGCCTTTAGACTATTTTTTGTGGGGCTACGTCAAGTCTAAAGTCTACAGAAATAAGCCAGCAACTATTCCAGCTTTGGAAGACAACATTTCCGAAGAAATTCGGGCTATTCCGGCCGAAATGCTCGAAAAAGTTGCCCAAAATTGGACTTTCCGAATGGACCACCTAAGACGCAGCCGCGGTCAACATTTAAATGAAATTATCTTCAAAAAGTAAATGTCATGGACCAATCTAACGTTTCAAATAAAGAACCGATGAGATTTTGCAAATTTTATGCGTTTTTTTTAAAAAAAAAGTTATCAAGCTCATAACAAATCACCCTTTATATAGCCCCCATATAAACCGATCACCAGATTTGGCTTGCGGAGCCTCTAAGAGAAGCAAATTTCATCCGATCCGGTTGAAATTTTGTACATGGTGTAAGTAGTAAGTGGTCTCTAACAACCATGCAGGAATTGGTTCTTATCAGTCCATAATTATATGTAGCCCCCATATAAACCGATCCACAGATTTGACCTCCGGTACCTTTTGGAGAAGCAAAATTCATCCGATCTGGTTGAAATTTGGCACGTGGTTTTAGTATATGATATTTAACAGCCATGCCAAAAGTGGTCCATATTAGTCCAATATCATATATAGCCCCCATATAAACCGAGATTTGGTTTTGGAGCCTCTTGGAGGAGCAAAATTCATTCGAGTCAGTTAAAATTTGGTACATGGTGTTAGTATATGGTCTCTAACAACCATGCAAAAATTGGTCCAGATCGGTCAATAATTATATATAGCCCCCATATAAACCGATCCCCCGATTTGGCTTGCAGAGCCTCTAAGAGAAGCAAATTTCATCTGATCCGGCTGAAATTTGGTACATGGTGTTAGTATGTAATCTCTAATGACCATGCAAAAATTGGTCCACATCGGTCCATAATTATGTATGGGTCCATAATTGACCTGCGGAACCTCTTGGAAGACCAAAATTCATCTGATGATATGGTCTCAAACACCCTTGCAAATTTGGTCGAAATCGGTCCATAATTATATATAGGCCCCATATAAACCGATCCCCAGATTTGACCTCCGGAGCCGCTTGGAAGAGCAAAGTTCATCCGATTCGGTACGGCCGTATATACTTGTTTGTAGATCGTTTTTTCAACACAGTAAGAATTAATAAAAAAGAAAAAAGAAAAAAATGCTAAATCTATTCTAGAGAAATTGCGAATTATTGAAAATATTTTAAATCAAACGTTTCCGATAAGCGTTAGAATGCATTAAAGATCATAAAAAAATTATTTATTTGGCAAAATATCACAAAATTTTTTAATTCACATCCAAAATACTGAATTCGGATCACACCCAAAGAATTGATGCAAATTCAGCGCAATGACTATTTAAATGGTAGATATCCATACTATGATAAGCCCGTGTTAAGTTAATCGCTTTTGCGTCAATTTTGCACCACTTATGGATCAAAAAAGGTCGCTACTTTTTCGACGACGCTTCACACAGAGAAGGAATATGATCACCTCAAACATGTTTTAAGAGCAAAATGTTATTTTTGGGTATTGACCATGTAACATGGTTTTCGCGACCATGTTATTTTATCGGAAATCATGTATTTGATTTCGGCAAGCAGGTTATATTTGACGAGAAAATAACATTTTAGTGACAAACATGTTTCATGGTCACCATACAAAAATAACATTTTGCTCTTAAAACATGTTTGAGGGGATCATATTCCTTCTCTGCGTGTTTTATGCTGATTTGTAATACATGGAAATATGGTCTCTGGCTCCATGAAGTAAATATCCCTTGCCGTGGTGAAGACTAGAACTTGCAGTGTCGGTCCATCCGTCCATCACGCTAATTTCTGATCCGGTAGAAATTTGGTACATGATGTTAGCGTACATCTACTAATAACCGTGGTAAAATTGGTTCATATCTGTTAATAATTATTGGGATCGAACATTAAATATGTGGGTTTCTTGCAAAATCAATAGAGTTCCATTCTGACCAAAACACATATTTGTATCAAATTTGAAGGGTATTGGGCTAAACCTGCGACCTAGACTTTGATCACAAAAATGTGTTCGCAGACAGACGGACATGGGTAGATTGACTCAGGAGCCCACCCTAGCATTTTTGCCAAAGACATCATGTGTCTATCTCTTCACCTTCTGGGTGTTGCAAATATACGCACTAACTTCCCAGCAAAAAAATTTGGAAGTTCTTCCAAAGGCACAACTTTAAAAGCACTTCCAGAAGATGTACTCCCAATGATGTTCTTTATTTTAACTACACAGGAAGTTCTTTTCATTCAATTTTTTAAAACATGTTTTTGTTCATATTTTTAATGGGTAATTTTAACTTTTTTTGTTTAAAAACAGTTTAAGAGTTCGTAAAAAGGTACAAATTATTTAAATTTTGTCAAACAAATGCAAAATCCAATCTTAAAAAATTGTGCATTTTTGAAAATATTTGAGGTCAAACTTTTTAGACAAGCGTTAGAATCCATTGAAAACTATAAAAAATTATAAAAATTATTTATTTGACAAAATATCACAGAATTTTTTAAGGTACATCCAAAATATTGAATTCGGATCACACCTGAAGAAGTGATGCAAATTCAGTGCACCGGCTGTTGAAATGGAGGACTTCCGTCCTATGACAAGCCCATGTTAAATTCATCGCTTCTGCGTCAATTTTGCACCACTTCCGGATCCAAAAAGAACATTTTCATTACTTTTTGGCGACGCTTTTTTTGCTGGGTTATAATACCCTGTTCCACCGTGTGGAGCGGTTTATACTTATACGCAATCTATGGTGGAGGGCGCATACAATGTTCTTAATGGACCACCCACACACTAGCTATCTGATGACGGAAATCATATAAATAAAAAACAAATAATTTTAATTCATATGCACATAATAATGGCTTTACTTCAGTATTTCTTAGCTTCCCCTAAAATAGCTAGCTATTCTCATATTCTGATTAACTTAAGCAAACAGTGATATCTGAGTTTTCTTTCAAAATTCCAGTCGATCACAATGAAAGGAAATATAATTAAATTGATTTCATTCCATTGAATTTGATTTGGTTGGACATTGTCATTCATCCATTATATTGTCCGACACAATATGGTTTTGCATTTTCCTGGGTATTATACCCAGATAGTAGGTTGCATGAATTGAAAAAGGTCCTTTCGCCGTCACTTAATACCCCTGGGATGGGGGTATTTACATAGCGACACACACACACTAGCAGGCTCAATGCTATGTTTTGGGCGAAAACACACACTATAAAAAGGATATTGCACAGAACCATGTCAAGTCTTTTGTTCTTAATAAAGCGTATTGTAGCTAAGCTCCGACAACGACCCAGGCATAAGGTTGTGAGATAACAGAGCACACCCAAACTCTGCTCTGTCGTTGTCTCAAACCAAAGACTAACGAGACAAGCCCAAAGGATTAGAGTGAAAATCGAGTGAGATTCAAAGGAATTTGAAGATGCCATAATAATGGTGCTATTGAGGGTTTATTGTCGTTTATTTTACATTTGGGATTTTCTTGATGTTTTGTTATTGTTGTTGTTGTTTTTATTCTTTTTTGTATAAATAAAAATAGAAAGTAGTATTCTATTTGTGAATGTTCTTTGTCATTTGTTGCTATTGTTGGCTTCACATTCTTTCTGGATTTTTAAAAGATTTTTAACCTTTTACCATTTTTTTCTCTTTATATGTCAGAGGCCTTAATTCAAATTCGCATGCACATGCCAGTGTTCATCCCTTTTTGATGGTGTTTTTTGAAGACAGATATATATATTGGAGAGTTGAGGTGTGTACGAATGTGAGATTTTTGGAATTTTTACAATAGAGGGTTTTTAAATGAGATATTATCAAAAGATTTTTGTTTGGGGGTTTTGAGACAAAAAACAAGTATATACGGCCGTAAGTTCGGCCAGGCCGAATCTTATGTACCCTCCACCATGGATTGCGTAGAAACTTCTACGAAAGACTGTCATCCACAAATTTCAACTCACATGGTTGTTAAATATCATATACTACCACCACGTACCAAATTTCAACCAGATCGGATGAATTTTGATTTTCCAAAAGGCACCGGAGGTCAAATCTGGGGATCGGTTTATATGGGAGCTATATATTATTATGGACTGATAGGAACCAATTCCTGCATGGTTGTTGGATACCTTATACTAACATCACGTACCAAATTTCAACCGAATGGGAAGAATTTTGCTCTTCCAAGGTGCTCCGGAGGTCAAATATGGGGATCGGTTTATATGGGGCCTATATATAATTATGGACCGATATCGACCAATTTTTGCATGGGTGTTTGAGGCCATATATTAACATCACGTACCAAATTTCAACTGAATCAGATGAATTTTGGTCTTTCAAGAGGCTCCGGAGGTCAAATCTGGTGATCGGTTTATATGGTGGCTATATATAATTATGGACCGACATGGACCAATTTTTGCATGGTTGTTAGAGACCATATACTAACACCATGTACCAAATTTCAGCCGGATTGGATGAAATTTGCTTCTCTTAGAAGCTCCGCATGCCAAATCGGGGGATCGGTTTATATGGGGGCTATATATAATTATGGACCTATATGAACCAATTTTTGCATGGTTGTTTGAGACCATATACTAACACCATGTACCAAATTTCAGCCGGATCGGATGAAGTTTGCTTCTCTTAGAGGCTCCGCAAGCTAAATCGGGGGATCGGTTTATATGGGGGCTATATATAATTATAGACCGATGTGAACCAATTTTTGCATGGTTGTTAGAGACCATATACTAACACCATGTACCAAATTTCAGCCGGATCGGATGAAATTTGATTCTCTTAGAGGCCTCGCAAGCCAAATTTGGGGGTCCGTTTATATGGGGGCTATACGTAAAAGTGGACCGATATGGCCCATTTGCAATACCATCCGACCTACATCAATAACAACTACTTGTGCCAAGTTTCAAGTCGATAGTTTTTTTCGTTCGGAAGTTAGCGTGATTTCAACAGACGGACGGACGAACATGCTCAGATCGACTCAGAATTTCACCACGACCCAGAATATATATATACTTTATGGGGTCTTAGAGCAATATTTCGATGTGTTACAAACGGAATGACAGAGTTAATATACCCCCATCCTATGGTGGAGGGTATAAAAATCTCATAATAAATTGTCTCATATTATCAGGGATAATTATAATTATTTGAAAGAAATTAATTTTTAATTCAAAATTTTCATTATTCTATTGCCAGGCTGAAGAGATGTGTTTGGTTATTATTTGGAATATTTTCTGTGGTCCCAGTGGACGTGTGGACCACAAGTTAGGCCCTGTAGTAGTCTGTTTCCAAGTCAATCTTTACAGTGATCGGGTGGTGGTCAGAGTTCATGCTTATGTTTATGCCTATGCCAGAGGTCAGAGATAACCAAGATGACGTCAGGGGACCTTCGGCATATGGTCGTTATGCGAGTCGGTTAGGTTAGGCGAGCCGATATTTCAGGCTCATGGTGATACCACAGTGGTGAACTCTGAGTGCTGCCTGATTCTATTTTTAGCTCAATGACAAGGAATCTACTTTTTATATAGCAGAGTACGAACGGAGAAAGTACTTAGAGAAGCTGTGCAACACTCAGAAATGTCACGAGTATTACTGAGAGCAAATAATCCGCCGCTGACTAATTTTTGTCGTTCCGTTGAAACTTGGGTTGAACCCACGACCCTATGTATGCAAGGCGGGCATGCGAAACATTGCACCGCGGTGGCTGCGAGTCGGATGGTCGTCATTTAACACGTCACATCGAAGCTCTGAATACCAACCTGGCATGATGGGCATTCTGGTCAACTAACAGGATGGTTTGCTCAATTCTGAGGTATGGTCTCAGCACACAGGTTTAAATCCTGTCTTAGGCCAGAGTAGCAGGATGATCTAGAGAGACCATTGCTAGTCTCATGGAGCGCGACTTTGAGAATACCCTTCTTGTCTATGAAATCTGTAGCCAGTGGTATATTGGTGCGAATTCCTGAGGCCTGAGCACCTCAGTTATGTCGAGGTCTTGCAGCTGGATCACTGGATCGGTTTAGCTACCTTAGGGAATTTCCTTCTGTAAGCCCGGCATGACTCTGGACCAGATATACAAGAATTTACGGAAGCTCGGAATTGTTTGTAATGAAAAAGTCATGACAGGTGATGTGGGATTAGCAATCACTGTATGAGAGGGGCTCGAAACTGTGACTAAAGGCGGCCGCGGCATGGAATGGGACCCGAGCAACGCAAGTGCATCCAGTTGTGACATTCGCCGCACATCACAAGTGAACCTCCGTGCGTGAATAACCACCGATCGGTTTCGGTGACGTGTAACCTATGCGCGGAGTGGGTATACCATAATTCCAGAACTGCTCTGGCCTAACATCGCTGCGGTAGTATAGCCATACTGACTACGTGGCAGAATGCTGTGCCAACGACAGAAGCAGCGGTTCGTATGACTAAGTGAGCCAAGCGACTTTTCCCATCTGATAATATTCTCAGCCACAGCAACTAGCATGGAATATTGTTAGGTTAGGTTAGGTTAGGTTGGGTTAGGTGTATAAAGGCTCACTTAGACTATTCAGTCCATTGTGATACCACATTGGTGGACTTCTCTCTTATCACTGAGTGCTGCCCGATTCCATGTTAAGCTCAATGACAATATTGATGATGGAATATTGTTGCACCAATTCCGAAAAGTGCATCGATTTTGTAAAGGGCATTGAAGTAGGATTATTGATATTGTAGATTTCTGGAACTGGGGTGAAGGCCTGGCTTTAGATTAGGTTAGGTTAGGTGGCAGCCCGATGTATCAGGCTCACTTAGACTATTCAGTCCATTTTGATACCACATTGGTGAACTTCTCTCTTATCACTGAGTGCTGCCCGATTCCATGTTAAGCTCAATGACAAGGGACCTCCTTTTTATAGCCGAGTCCGAACGGCGTTCCACATTGTAGTGAAACCACGTAGAGAAGCTTTTAAACCATCAGAAATGTCACCAGCATTACTGAGGTGGGATAATCCACCGCTGAAAAACTTTTTGGTGTTCGGTTGAAGCAGGAATCGAACCCACGACCTTGTGTATGCAAGGCGGGCATGCTAACCATTGCACCACGGTGGCTCCGACCTGGCTTTACAATACACCGTTCTCTGCAGCTTATATCTATCTCGCTTGTCTCAGACACTAGTAAGCGGAAAATCTGGGGGTAGCAGTCAAGTCTATTTATGCCAAAATAGAGATGCACAATGTGTATATATCGTCGGTTGGTAACAGATTATAGTGCTCTCATTGGGTAGCGGTTGTGTTGACATATCCAATTGGTGCTAGAAGACTTCAATGTCCACCATGAACTTCAGTTTTCCCACCTAGATAATTACCAGAGAGGCAAAGTTTTCACAGAGAAGATGGATGACTCCACTTATTGCATGGTGAGTGAACAGACCTCCATGCCTGGTCTGATAAATGACGTGTTCTGGCAACCTATTATTTTATCGAGATCAGGCCACCTCCCTATAATTCTCTCCATTGATCGAGCTTCCGACTTAATAATCTCTCAATGCCGGACGTTTGTTAACCAAAAGAAAGCCGACTGAAACGGCTTGAGAGAATCCATCGATCGCCGCTTCGGTAACACAAACATAATATTACGGAACGGAATTCGACGAGCACAAACGGAATATTACGGTTACTGATCTGAAGCAGTTTTTAAACCACCAGTTTACTGAGCATCTTGAGCGTGATAGAGCGAACATGAGAGCTACTTGTCGAGCAACACACCACAATTTACCTAAGCAGAAGTTACCAATCTCATCAACAGCGCAAAACATTCTGGGCCGCGTCACCTAGTAGAGGTTTTCCAACAGTCAGTTTGTTGAGCATCTCGAGAGTGATCGGGCGAAAAGAAGCCATTCGCCGAGTGACACACCAAAATTTACCACAGCAGATTACCATTGTTATCAATAGCGCAAAACCAGCTGGGTCCCGATGGAATTTCTTCTGCGCTAAAACTGAAGTATGTGGAAGTAAGTATTTGACCAGACTCATTGTACCCGACGTGTGGAAAATGGGTAGAATAATTTCACTACTGAAGCCGGGCAAAGAATCGAGCAAGGGACCGATCCCCATTTTCTCGCTAGTAGCCAAGACACTTGAGGTACTATTCCTCTCTAGCATCATGGAGGATTTTCCAGGACCCAACCATCAACATGGATTTCGTAAAGTGCGTAGCACAATAACAGCTTAGCAAGCCATTACAACTTACGCAAACAGAGGACTCAACCAGTCCATGCCGTCTCACAGAATGATTCTCGTGGCTCTTAACCTACGGACAGTCATGCCAGATTCTTTAGAAACATTGAAAAGTCACCCCAGCCGGCAGGAACCAAACGTTGGGTTCTTATTTATCTGTGCAGGCGCTAGTCGTGCATGGAATTTAGAGACGTAATGTCAAGACATCTAAGATTGAAAATGTAAGCTGCCCATGGTGGGGTGATATCTGCGGCACTGTTTACTCTTTCGAGAAGTACACAGGCAGTTGAATGTTAGTGTCGTTGGCATAATAATTCCGACAAAAAAAATATCTCAAGATTCTCAGGGTCACATTCGAAAGCCTGTTTAAGTCATCTGCCCTCGCCACGGAAATTTGTGATAGGCTCCTCAGTGGAAACAAGGTCCCCAAATCGCTTGCCGGTGACTCTAAGAACATTGTTGACTACCTGTAAATTATGCCGCGGGAGTGTGACACCACAGGTAAGTTATACCCATTGAAATAACATACAGACCTGACAGCACGATGTGGTATGGTTTCAGAACTGGCTTTTATCCTGTCTAACTGTGGAGGTCAGTCATAGTCAGTGGCATGGGTCTGTATCTCACATGGACAACGAATCTACTTCCTTTCGGCACTTCTAGAGAGACAATTCCTACTGAATAGTTTATTCTCCCGAAGAGTCGCTATGGGAATACCGTTCTTGCCCATGCCCATTGCAGTTCCACCGTAGAAGGCCGCTCAATTGGTTTCTAACAGTGGAAGGGGCTGTCGGATCCTTCCCGCTTGGCTGTGTCGCAGAATGTGCTGACAAGAAATTATGCCGCGGGAGTGTGACACCACAGGCAAGTTATACCCATTGGAATAACATACAGACCTGACATCACGATGCCCTTAGAACAGCGACATGATGTTTCCGTAATACACTATTTATGTGCAGAACAATATCCTCCAAGTGAATAGTAAATATCTAAGCCATCATTGTATGTAAACTTGAGTTGATCCCCTTTATTTATAGCGCGAGATCCAGCGTTATAAAAGAGAGCCCCTAGATTAGATCGAATACAAGGCATATCAAAACAGGATTCATAAGGATACTGTAGTTGAAACGGTGAGAACCTACAAGGCCGACCACCACTTATAGCACCGGGAAAATGAGAGCTCTCTTGGCAGATTCAACGGTAGCTTTGGCCCAAATAAAATCACGCAAATGCTGGCTCTGGATACAATCTCAACGCTGTGAGGGTGATGGGAGGAATAGAGGATAAGTAGACATTCGGAGATATAACTCAGCCTTGGAGAACTTTATTCCAAGAGGATTCGATTTTCGAACCCGAAATTCCACACTCGACTGGCGTCTGATAGGCCCAACTCATCGTCCACCGACTACGAAATACACGCATTGCAGCTTGGAGAATTCATACAGGAGTCGAAAAAATTTTTCTCAATAAATAAAAAATTTATAATTATAAACGACATGCCCGCATTAGCAAATGTTTTATGTTTATTTCCCTGTTAATAACCCTTTGGATTTATGATAATATTGTCTTTTAAATACAGATTTATAAAACTGACCTCATTTGTGGTTAAACGAACGTTGAAAATTCGTTTATTTGGTTTAAATCTTATTTGTTCAGTGGTATTCAATAGAACACACACACCCATGTTATAAGTCCTTTGCTCCCTTTTTCCTCTTCCTTTTGTGTCCTTTTTCCAACGAGAGAAAATGTTTTGGGTTCTCTATTTCCTAGATCCCTTTTCTTTGTCTTGTGTTGTGAGTTATTTATGTTAGTTTGTGAAATGTTTCCTTAGGGTTTTGGACATGGCATCATTTCAATTTAAAAGCTATCACAAATCTTTCCACAGAATGGACTATGAAATACATTAGAATATGGCATATCAAACTGATGATGATGAAGATGATGATGACTTTAAACCACAGGAATTTTAGGAAAATGTTAATCGAATTAGAAATTGGGTTTATGGGAATCGAATGAAAGAATTTGCTTGAAACATTCGCTGTATTTAATCGATCGCAAATATATCACCACGGCTTGGAAACATTTTAGGGGATTTTATGTTGCCTAGACTTGTTATCTCAAAAAATCCACAGACGACTGGATCCTGCACTTATAATGGATTCAAATTTTTGTCCTCATGGGTTCAATCCCAGTTTCGACAAAATACCAAAACATTTCAACGGTGGATTATCCTCTCTGAGTAATGCTGGTGACAATACCGTTCGAACTCGGCTCTAAAAAGAAGGTCCCTTGTCATTGACCCAAAGATAGAATCGGGCAGCACACAGTGATAAGAGAGAAGTTCGCCAATTGGTAACACTATGGACTGAATAGTGCTAGTGTCTAAGAAATATCGGTCCATAAACATGTTGATGCTGACATCGTTGAAAGCTTCCTCGATGCCAATTCTTACAGCCAGTGTATACTTCTTTGCAGCAAAGGCCTCTTAATAAAATGTTAACGTGGTAGCTGATATGTATAAAATATCAACTAAATTGCTCGCCTGATATCAGATTTATTTCAGTGATAATTTTATTTTTTACAAACTGATAAAAACATTTTGATCTATTACATTTGGGAATAAAGTTATTCGTAATGGAATTCAACCGCGAAGTGATACTTTTATATTTGGCTGAAAAAAAATTGGACAAAAACAACACCAACAAGCATATACGGCCGTAAGTTCGGCCAGGCCGAATCTTACGTACCCTCCACCATGGATTGCGTAGAAACTTCTACGAAAGACTGTCATCCACAAATTTCAACTCACTCGGATGAAATTTGCTCCTCCAAGAAGCTCCAAAACCAAATCTCGGGATCGGTTTATATGGGGGCTATAAATGATTATGGACTGATATGGACCACTTTTGGCATGGTTGATAAATATCATATATTACCACCACGTACCAAATTTCAACCAGATCGGATAAATTTTGCTTCTCCAAAATGCACCGGAGGTCAAATCTGTCGATCGGTTTATATGGAGCTATATATAATTATGGACTGATAGGAACCAATTCCTGCATGATTGTTGGATACCATATACTAACATCTCGTACCAAATTTCAACCGAATGGGAAGAATTTTGCTCTTCCAAGGTTCTCCGGAGGTCAAATCTGGGGATCGGTTTATATGGGGCCTATATATAATTATGGACCGATATCGACCAATTTTTGCATGGGTTTTTGAGGCCATACATTAACATCACGTACCAAATTTCAACTGAATCAGATGAATTTTGGTCTTCCAAGAGGCTCCGGAGGTCAAATCTGGGGATCGGTATATATGGGGCCTATATATAATTATGGACCGATATCGACCAATTTTTGCATGGGTTTTTGAGGCCATACATTAACATCACGTACCAAATTTCAACTGAATCAGATGAATTTTGGTCTTCCAAGAGGCTCCGGAGGTCAAATCTGGTGATCGGTTTATATGGGGGCTATATATAATTATGGACCGATGTGGAGAAATTTTTGCATAGTTGTTAGAGACCATATACTAACACCATGTACCAAATTTCAGCCGGATCGGATGAAATTTGCTTCTCTTAGATGCTCCGCAAGCCAAATCGGGGGATCGGTTTATATGGGGGCTATATATAATTATTGACCGATGTAGATCAATTTTTGCATAGTTATTAGATACCATATACTAACACCATGTACCAAATTTCAGCCGGATCGGATGAAATTTTCCTCTCTTAGTGGCTCTGCAAGCCAAATCTGGGGATCGGTTTATATGGGCGCTATATATAATTATACACCGATTTGGGCCAATTTTTGCATGGTTGCTAAAGACCATATACTAACACAATGTACCAAATTTCAGCCGGATCGGATGAAATTTGCTTCTCTTTGAGGCTCCGAAAGCCAAATCGGGGGATCGGTTTATAAGGGGGCTATATATAATTATGGACCGATGTGGACCAATTTTTGCGTGGTTGTTAGAGACCATATACTAACACTATGTACCAAATTTCAGCCGGATCGGATGAAATTTGCTTCTCTTAGAAGCCTCGCAAGCCAAATTTGGGGGTCCGTTTATATGGGGGCTATACGTAAAAGTGGACCGATATGGCCCATTTGCAATACCATCCGACCTACATCAATAACAACTACTTGTGCCAAGTTTCAAGTCGATAGCTTGTTTCGTTCGGTAGTTAGCGTGATTTAAATAGACGGACGGATATGCTCAAATCGACTCAGAATTTCACCACGACCCAGAATATATATACTTTGTGGGGTCTTAGATCAATATTTCGATGTATTACAAACGGAATGACAAAGTTAATATACCCCCCTATCCTATGGTGGAGGGTATAAAAATTATCAGAAAAATTAAGGCAGGAATTGAGAGGGAAATTTTTCCTGTAGAAATAAAATTTTGACAAAATTTTCTATGGAAATAAAAATAATTATACTAAAAGGTCTGGCATACAATAACTACAAGAAAAATTTCGACAAAATTTTCTACAAAAATAAAATTAAAAAAAAATTCTACAGAAAAAAAAATTTAAAAAAAAATCTATAGAAATAAAATTTGTACAAAATTTTCTATAGAAATAAAATTTTGACAAAATTTTCTATAGAAATAAAATTTTGACAAAATTTTCTATAGAAATTAAATTTTGACAAAATTTTATATAGAAATAAAATTTTGATAAAATATTCTACAGAAATAAAATTTTGATAAAATATTCTACAGAAATAAAATTTTGACAAAATTTTCTAAAGAAATAAATTTTTGACAAAATTTCCAATAGAAATAAAATTTTGAAAAAATGTTCTATAGAAATTAAATTTTGACAAAATTTTATATAGAAATAAAATTTTGATAAAATATTCTACAGAAATAAAATTTTGATAAAATATTCTACAGAAATAACATTTTGACAAAATTTTCTAAAGAAATAAATTTTTGACAAAATTTCCAATAGAAATAAAATTTTGACAAAATTTTCTATAGAAATAAAATTTTGACAAAATTTTCTGTATAAATAAAATTTTGACAACATTTTCTTAAGAAATAAAATGTTGACAAAATTTTCTATAGAAATAAAATGTTGACAAAATTTTCTATAGAAATTAAATTTTGACAAAATTTTCTATAGAAATAAAATTTTGACAAAATATTCTACAGAAATAAAATTTTGATAAAATATTCAACAGAAATAAAATTTTGACAAAATTTTCTAAAGAAATAAATTTTTGACAAAATTTCCAATAGAAATAAAATTTGACAAAATTTTCTATAGAACTAAAATTCTGGCAAAGATGTGACAAAATTTTTTATAGAAATAAAATTTTGATTAAATTTTTTATAGAAATAAAATTTTGACAAAATTTTCTACAGAAATACAATCTTAGCAAAGTTTTCTTTAGGAATAAAATTTTGACAAAATTTTCTATAAAAATAAAATTTGACAAAGTTTTCTATAGAAATAAAATTGTGACAAAATTTTCTATAGAAATAAAATTTTAACAAAATCTTCTATAGAAATAAAATTTTTACAAAATTTTCTATAGAAATAAAATTGTGACAAAATTTTCTATAGAAATAAAATTTTAACAAAATCTTCTATAGAAATAAAATTTTGACAAAATTTTGTATAGAAAGAATTTTTTTTCGTTTTGTTTGTTATTGTTTTGTTCGTTATTGTTGTTTTTGATCTCAGCTTAAAGCCATGCATTGACTACACTACAAGTGTAGCTTAACCAACAGAGGAAAAGTATGCTTGTCAAATTTATTTGGGCAAAGCCCTATAGACTGCAAGATGGTTGGATGTACAGCTGTTTCGGAATTATCTGTTGGTTAAGCTACACTTGTAGTGTAGTCAATGCATGGCTTTAAGCTGAGATCAAAAACAACAATAACGAAAGAAAATTTTGACAAAATTTTCTATAGAAATAAAATTTTGACAAAATTTTCTATAGGAATAAAATTTTGACAAAACTTTCTATAGGAATATAATTTCGCCAAAATTTTCTATAGAAATAAAATTTTGACAAAATTTTCTATGGAAATAAAACTTTCACAAAATTTTCTATAAACATAAAATTTTGACGAAATTTCTATAGAAATTTTGAAAAAAAAATTCTATAGAAATAAAATTCTGACAAAGTTGCGACAAAATTTTCTATAGAAATAAAATTTTGAAAAAATTTCCTGTGAAAATAAGATTTTGACAAAATTTTTTGTAGAAATGCAATCTTGACAACATTTTCTAAAGCAATAAAATTTTGACAAAAATTTCTATAGAAATAAAATGTTGACAAAATTTTATATAGAAATAAAATTTTGACAAAATTTTTTATAGAAATAAAATTTGGACAAATTTTTTTATAGAAATAAAGTTTTGAAAAAATTTTATATAGAAATAAAATTTTATATTTCTCCCAAATTATTTCATAATTTGATCTATAATACTATAAGACTAAAATAAAAACAAACTTTTGAATGCCTAAATCTGTATTTCCGGAAATTATTAGGATTGCTTCACCTCAAGTCCCTATTCCCAAGATTCTTGTTATCTGGTGTTAGTTCGAAAAATTCTCTCACTCAAATTTCGTTTTACATTAGTTAATGAAATTTTGCTACCATATCATATTGAATACTTTTAGCTCCCAAATATGGCTTTTTATAGCCCACATTAAAATGAATTCTGGCAATGATAACCATTGTTAAATTTTGTCGGCTTTTTCAATGCCCATTATGATGAGGATAAAGCTTTTGTTAGAGGATTAACAAACGTCCCCTCTCTCTCGCTCGCTCTCTCTTTCAAAGAACATAAAAACTATAACCGCATTTCAAAAAAATGGCTTACAAAGAAAGTGTCTGAAAGACATGCGACATGGCTAACACAAAAAAAAAAAAATAAGTTCAACAATTCCTTAAATAAATTTTTTGTGTTTAGCTTACAAAAGCGCATTTAAAGCATAACACAGTTATTGTTGTCGTCGTTGGTATTAATGCAAAGGATATTATAACTGCAGTATCCTTGAATTCTTGGACGAGTGGTTTGAAGATGGTTAGTCGCCAAAAAGGTAAAATAAATATTTTTGTGAAGATTTGGGATGTCATCTAAGCGCAGTTCTTTTGTATGCCATTTTTTTGTTTTGTAAAAAGCCGTTTATACTTTTTTTGAAGGTATTACCTTGCCAACATGTAAAGATTTTGATATGATTTCGTAAATAAAAAGTTTAAATTGAATAAAATATTTAAATATACACACATTTAAGTTTATCCCCAAATTGGTATTGTAAAGACCCTAGTCAGTATTTATACAGTCCCCATACAGAAGCAAAAGCACATGCTAAAATTATCCCCATATGATAAAGTGCAGAAGTAGTTCGAATGCGTGTATCTTCAGGCAAATGCTTGTGACAAAGATATGTGCGAATATTTTCTGCTTCGTTTATCGGCTTTGATTTCAAGTGGAAACTCACATGAATTTGCATTTCTCTTCCGTTGCAGTTTTCGTTTCTTTTTGCACAACTTCTCACTATCCGATTAAGAAAATTGTGGTCATGAAACTTCGGTTTGGTGGCAATTGTCTGGATGTTGTTTTTGCTGCTATGTGTAGCGAGCAAAGCGAGAAGCTGTTAATAATTTTGTGTAGAACATTCTTAAGAGTAGGATTATCCTGACGGCATTGTTGCCATTAATTTTCTCCCAAAATGCATGTGGCTGGATGTTAGACATATTTTATGAGAAACTTTAAATTTGTCAGAAGCAAATGCTCTCGTATACACTAAGCCATGCACGAAAAGAATTTCAATGGATTGCAGTTTAGGGAGTGGAGGTAGTGGAGATACTTGGAGATATTTTGTACAATGCGGTTTAAGGCTATGAAATGTGTGCATTGCGAGTATGTGGGGAAAATCATTATAAAAAATACATATGCGCATTTTATCTTCATGTATGATAAATATGTTGATATGAATAAGCATGCTATAAAAGCTAAAGTTAGTTGAAAGATGTCCATCTCTTTTAAAAATTAATTTCAAACTACAAAATTTAGTATATATGTGTGAGAAATATTTGCATAAGTATTTAAGTAAAACCATACAAAATATTATTAAACAAAACATAATAATCATAATTATAAATTCATTTTTTATTAACTAACAGTCTATAGATTAATATGATAATACATAGATTAATATGATAATGATACATTGTATAAAATATTATCGCAAGCTGATAATATTTTTGACAAAATTTTCTATAGAAATAAAATTTTGACAACATTTTCTATAGAAATAAAATTTTGACAAAATTTTCTACAGAAATAAAATTTTAACAAAATTTTCTATAGAAATACGGTTTTGACAAAATTTTCTATAGAAATAAAATTTTGACAAAATTTTCTATAGAAAAACACTTTTGACAAAATTTTCTATAGAAATAAAATTTTGACAAAATATTCTATATAAATACAATTTTGACAAAATTTGCTATAGAAATAGAATTTTGACAAAATTTTCTATAGAAATAACAGTTTGACAAAAATTTTTATAGAAATACAATTTTGGCAAAATTTTCTATAGAAATAAAATTTTGACAAAATTTTCTATAGAAATAAAATTGTGAAACAATTTTCTATAGAAATAGAATAGAATATAGAATTTTGTCAAAATTTTCTATAGAAATAAAATTTTGACAAAATTTTCTATAGAAATAAAATTTTGACAAAATTTTCTATAGAAATAAAATTTTGACAAAATTTTCTATAGAAATAAAATTTTTACAAAATTTTCTATAGAAATAAAATTTTGACAAAATTTTCTATAGAAATAAAATTTTGACAAAATTTTCTACAGAAATAAAATTTTGTTGTTGTTTTTTGATTCCAGCTTAAAATCATGCATTGACTAAACTACAAGTGTAGCTTAAACAACAGAGGAAAATAATGATTGTCAAATTTATTTGGGCAAATCCCTATAGACTGCAAGATGGTTGGATGGACGCACGTTTCGGAAGTACCACATTTCTCATCAGCATCCTCTACTTGCAGCAAAACTGTCAACCACTTATCAGAAGAACAAAACCAACAATAACAAAACAAAACGAATGAAATAGAATTTTGTGAACAATTTTCTATAGAAATAAAATTTTGACAAAACTTTCTATAGAAAAATACTTTCGACAAAATTTTCTACAGAAACTAAATTTTGACGAAATTTTCTATAGAAATAAAATATTGACAAAATTTTCTATAGAAATAAAATTTTGACAAAATATTCTATAGAAATAAAATTCTGACAAAATATTCTATAGAAATAAAATTTTAACAAAAATTTTTATAGGAATACAATTTTGCCAAAATTTTCTATAGAAATAAAATTTTGACAAAATTTTCTATAGAAATAAAATTTTGAGAAAATTTTCTATAGAAATAAAATTTTGACAAAATTTTCTATAGAAATAAAATTTCGACAAAACTTTCAATAGAAACAAAATTCTGGCAAAATTTTCTATAGAAATAAAATTTTGAGAAAATTTTCTACAGAAAAATAAAAAATTTTAAGCAATACATTTCATAGTTTCGGCTATAGGTTGATTAAAAAAACATGGGATGAATGTTTTTATCTTCTTTTAATTTCTAATGTTGACTTCGTCAAAACGGGTTTCTAAGATTTATTCTCGTGTGCACAGCTTCACACTCTTTTTTGCCGAAGTCAACCGGAATATTGGAAATAAAAACAAGTATATATGGCCGTCAGGCCAGGCCGAATCTTATGTACCCTCCACCATGGATTGCGTAGAAACTTCTACGAAACACTGTCATCCACAATCGAATTACTTGGGTTGTGGTATCTTAAATCGTTTTCTAAATTGTGGGTTAGTCCATACGTGGTATAGTTATATTAGACAAAAAAGGTATGTGTAGGTAAGTCTACAAATACTTACGAATCGATATGGACTTTTGCAAGGTACGTAGAGAGCCAGAATTGAAATATGGGGTCGCTTATATGGGGGCTATATACAATTAAGAACTCGATATGGACCAATTTTTGATTTATCTGAGGACTATATATAACTATAGACCGATATGGACCTAGTTAGGCATGGTTGTTAACGGCCGTATACTAGCACAATGTACCAAATTTCAACTGACTCGGATGAAATTTGCTCCTCCAAGTGGCTCCAAAACCAAATCTCGGGATCGGTTTCTATGGGGGCTATATATGATTATGGACTGATATGGTATTTATAATTATGGATATATATATGATATTTATAATTATGGACCGATATGGACCATTTTTTGCATGGTCTTTAGAGACCATATATTAACACCATGTACCAAATTTCAGCCGGATCGGATGAAATTTGCTTCTCTTAGAGGCTCCACAAGCCACATCGGGGGATCGGTTTATATGGGGGCTATATAATTATTGACCGATGTGGACCAATTTTTGCATAGTTTTTAGAGATCATATACTTACACCATATTCCAAATTTCAGCCGAATCGGATGAAATTTGCTTCTCTTAGAGTCCCCGCAAGTCAAATTTGGGGGTCCGTTTATATGGGGGCTATACGTAAAAGTGGACCGATATGGCCCATTTGCAATACCATCCGACCTACATCAATAGCAACTACTTGTGCCAAGTTTCAAGTCGATAGCTTGTTTCTTTCGAAAGTTAGCGTGATTTCAACGGACGGACGGACGTGCTCAGATCGACTCAGAATTTCACCACGACCCAGAATATATATACTTTATGGGGTCTTAGAGCAATATTTCGATGTGTTACAAACGGAATGACAAAGTTAATATACCCCCATCCTATGGTAAAGGGTATAAAAACGAACATAGCACCAGCGTTGCCAGAATTGTTTCACCAAAAACCGCTAGATTTGTCCAAAAAACTAGCCAAAAAAAGCTAAAAAATGTTAAAAAATAGCTAGAAAAAAAGCTAAATTTTTTTGTATCAAAAGTCACATTTTTGATTGAAATTTAACAAACTTAAAGGCTTTATTTCACTTAAAATGCATATTATTTTAATTGTATTCATTTTATTTCCATTTCTGTGAGACTGTAAGAAAATCTATGTCATATTAGCTTTGTTTGCATACTCGATACATTTTGATTACTATCACAAGTCCTTCATTTATATTTCCTAGTAAAAAACTTTTTTCCCGGTAAACTTGCAATTATCAGCTGGTTAATCGTCAACAAGTCCAATGTCGCATAGAACTGCATTAGAAAATATCAATATATTTCGTTTTAACTGAATTAATGATAAATTCGTGAACGTGTACACTTCACCTAATATTACCCAAGAGAATAAAACCCATTCTAACTGTCTTGCAAGTTTCTACTGAATAACTTTTATTCGAAAATTTCCCATACAAACCTATTGTCCAATTTTCGTAAATGTAAATCCATTCCATTAATAAATAGCAGATTTGTTTTGATCCTATCACTACGAATTTTTTATTGCATTTTTTTGATGTTAAAAAAATAATACCACATTCAAAACTTTATTTCCTTAATTATTTCTATGTTCTGTTCCAAAGATTTTGTACACTAATGATTTTGGTATTGATTCAGAGTCAAATTTGAATTTATTCGTTTTTTTCAGCTTTTTCTTCATGAGCTATCACAATGCTTTAAAAATGTGCTAACGAAAACTTAAATTTCCAAATTCAGGCTCGACTTTAAGTGGAAATTATTCTGTGTATACGTTTATAAAATAAAATGTTGAAAAACCTCTTCTATTTTTGAACGCTATTTTGGTTTGTGGTCAAGATACAAAAACTCCACAAATTTAAAGACTATTTAATTAATTTTAAGAATTTTTTAGAATTGATCCTAGCCTTCTTTCATGAAAAGATACCCATATTTAAATTGAATCACTTAACTATAAGGACAAAACGATTTTATCGGCTTTTGGACAAGGAAAAGAGTTTATAACATATAAGAGAAATTCACAAATGCTATTATAACCAAAATTCGCGTTCGTATTTTAAAGACATGAAATCTTTGGCCTCATGACAATATTTTTTCAGTGTACAAAGCAATTCACATCCACCATTTTAATTTAGTAATATCATAATAACTTTAGAATACGTATTAAAATAACATAAAAAGGATAAACGAGTCAAATGCTATTATTCCTAATAATTTACTGACAGTTTATATAAGAAATTTGTATGGTAATAGTAGATTTAAAGTTTACGATAACTTTTATGAATACGAGAAAAAAAAACTTTACATCAAGGTGTATTTGCTGCAAAAATGCCCGCATAATGGCTGGAATAATTATTAAGGCTTCAATTGAGCTTTGAAATATGCGGAAAACCTTATTCTGGATAAAACGAAGTTTTATCCATATTTCAATAGGAACATGTCGAAAATAAAAAAAGCCAAAAATAGCTAAAAGGGTCATGAAAAAAAGCCAGAAAAAAAGCTAAAAGCTAAATGCATTTTTTCCCCGCTAAACGTCTTCAAAAAAAGCCAAATCTAGCGGGAAAAAAGCTAAATTGGCAACGCTGCATAGCACCCTCTTTTAAAATTTAAACACAGAGCTGTACTACGCTTTAGCCATCAGCAACTCGAACATAAAGAACAATAAAAAATGTTTACTAGTGCGTATACTCTATGCGAGTAGAGTATACGCACTAGTAGCAT
Organism: Haematobia irritans; assembly: GCF_050003625.1. Lineage (NCBI taxonomy): Eukaryota > Metazoa > Arthropoda > Insecta > Diptera > Muscidae > Haematobia > Haematobia irritans. The sequence continues at coordinate 209,754,913 of NC_134398.1, forward strand.
CGCATATTATACATCATAGGCCACCATGTCATATTATAAAGCTCAAGAGAACTTTATTATGAATTTATGAGAGGCTACAAGTCTGAAGATAAAATCATAAAATAATTTGTCTGAAATAAATCTAACAACAATTGTTGTTAGATTTATTTATTTAATTTGAAATCTATATTTAATTGATATCCAATTTCCGTTTTACTCAATTAATCTTTTTCTTATTTGACCTATAAAATGTTATAATAAAGATTGTAGTACAACATTAACAATTGATGGGAAAATAGATAAGGAACATTTATATTTATACGAGCTACCATTACCAATATTTCTCCTCCTCTTCCTCCACTCGATATATCGAACACACATTAAATACAAAAAAAATATCGAAAGAAAAAGTATTTGCCATAAATGCTATATTTTCTCAATTTTCATTTAATCAAAAACAACAAGCAAATTCATTATAGCTGTGTGAGAGTGATGTCTTTGTATTGCAATCACAATTCATGACCATAAATATAAAATTCGTTTTTTTTTCTACGAGTCTAAATAAAAGCGACCATAACCACAATTGTCAAAGCACCATCACAACCATAACCATAGCCCACACCATCATTATCACTACCACAAAAAAAAAATAAAATTTGATTTCGACACAGTAGCACTGAATTTGCGTGAATCTACTATCATATTTTGTTATAAGTATGTATGTCTGTGTGTGTGACCGTAAATACTGAACATGATATGTAAGTGTATCAATGATTTTTTCGCTGTGTGCCAATTGTGTTTGCTCTGTATATGTGAATGTCTCACATTTGGATAATTCTATTTTTGTTTCTCGGCCAAAAAATCCATACTCAAATAAAGATATTCAATACTCCAAATGGTAAGCGGAAAAAATTTGATGACACATTCGCTAGCTATTGACACAGTAATCGAACGAAAAAAAAAACACAATCTTGTTTAGAAAAGTACATTTCATCGGTGAGGCCTATGTCTACAGGGTGAAGCAAATGTCTATAATATAACTTAAGACAAAGTTACACGACGTTTAATAGTGGTGTAATGGTAATCATTGAAGATCAGTTCAAATGGTACAGTTTCGGAGGAAAAAACTGAAATTTCCACATCCGGAGACTACATCAAATTTTGCATTTATAAGAATAATTTTAATGAAGTTTTTGATGAATCTAAAATTTCTCGTCTAAACGTGCAAGAGAATCGCCTTGCATATGATTTGAAGACTGAATTCTGTAGATTTTTACCACCATTACCCAAATAAGAACGAGTATTCATATCTGGAAATTTTAATTTCAGTTTCGCGCCATTTGAGAAATACACTTTCTATCCTAAATGAAGGTAAATCGAAAGGCCGGTGATTCTAGAGGCTATATCAAATACTAAGCGATATAAATAAACTTTGACAATCTCTTTATGGTCAAAAAAAAAAAAAAAAAAAAAAAACACAAAAACACAAAATCTAGTAAAATTTGGAGAAAATTTTACAAAAAAAAAAAAAAAACAAACAAAAAATCTTATTGTGCAAAGTTTTATTTCTATAGATTTTTTTAACTTTATTTCTATAGCAATTCTGTCAAAATTTTTTTTTCTATAAAAAATTTTGTCAACATTTTATTTTTATAAAAAATTTTATTTCTATAGCAAATTTTGCCAACATTTTATTTCTATGGAGAATTTTGCCAAAGGTTTATTTCTATAGAAAATTTTCTCATAATTTTATCTCTATAGAAAACTTTGTCAAAATTATATTTCTATTGGAAATTTTGTCAACATTTTATTTTTATAGAAAATTATGTAAAAATTTTATTTCTACAGAAAATTTTGTCAAAAGTTTTTTCTATAGACAATTTTGTCAAAATTTTTTTCTACAGAAAATTTTGTTAAAATTTTATTTCTATAGAAAATTTTGTCAAAAATTTTACCAGAGAACTACCAAACAAAACAATCTTATTTTGCAAAAATTTATTTCTATAGAAAATGTTGCCAGAATTTTATTTCTATAATTTTTGTAAATGTTATATATATAGAAAATTTTGTCAAAATTTTATTTCTATAGAAAATTGTGTCAAAGTTTTATTTCTATAGAAAATTTTGTCTAAATTTTTTCATTAGTTTTTATTTGATTTTTGGTCGACCTTTTGTTAGAATTATAAATTAATGTTTCTTCAAGCTCGAGGTCTTGTTTTTAAATATTTTATTTATTGTTCCCAATATTTCGCGATTTCGATTTTGAAAATAGAAAATTTTGTCAAAATTTTATTTTGATAGAAAATTTTGGCAACATTTTATTTCTAATGAAAATTTTTACAAAATTTTTTCAATAGAAAATTTTATTTTTTTTATGGACAATTCTGCCAAAAGTTTATTTCTATTGAAAATTTTGCCATAATTTTATCTCTATAGAAAACTTTGTCAAAATTATATTTATAAAAAAAATGTTAAAATTTTATTTCAATAAAATTTTTTGGCAAAATTTTATTTCTATAGCAAATTTTGTCAAAATTTTGTTTCTATAGAAAATTTCGTAAAAATTTTATTTCTATAGAAAGTTTTTTTATTGCTAAAGAGAGTTTTGACAAACTTTTTTCTATAGCAAAAATTTTTTGTCAACATTTTATTTCTATGGAAAATTTTGTCAACATTTTATTTCTATGGGAAATTTTGTCAAAATTTTATTTCTATAGAAAATTTTGTCAAAATAAATTTGACAAGCATACTTTTCCTCTTTTGGTTAAGCTACACTTGTAGTTTAGTCAATGCATGGCTTTAAGCTGAGATCAAAAACAACAAAATTTTATTTCTATAGAAAATTTTGTCAAAATTTCATTTCTATAGAAAATTTTTTCAAAATTTTATTTCTATAAAAAATTTGGCCAAAACTTTATTTCTATAGCAAATTTTGTCTAAATTTTGTTTCTATAGCAAATTTTGTCTAAATTTTGTTTCTATTGAAAATTTTGTAAAAATTTTATTTCTATAGAAAGTTTTATCAAAATTTATATCTAAACAAATTTTTTCTATAGAAATTTTTCTTTTTTGTCAACATTTTATTTCTATAAAAATTTTGCCAAAATTTTTCCAAAAATTTTTTTTATAGAAAATTTTATTTCTAAGGAAATATTGCCAATATTTTATTTTTAAAGAAATTTTTTTCTATAGAAAATGTATGAAGTACCTCCTAGTTGGAGAGGTATATTTTAAAAAATTTAGCAAAACATCATGAATTCTACCAATTTACCAAACAGTAAAAAAAAATCTACCGCTGGAAAAATCCATAGTACATTTTCGCTTGGCCGCTCCTCGGCTGCTCCTCCACATATGACCAACGTAGTTAAAAATTTACTTGAAATTTTTCCAAAGAGAGTACGAAAGAAATTTTAGCTATGTGTGCTAAATTTGGTAAAAATCGGCTCAGATTTTGCTAAAAATTGAAAAAATATACAGATTTTCCAAAATCGTTACTACTAACATAAGTCGTAATCTTATAAAAATGACTTAAATTTTTCTTCACAAAAAGAAGTAAACTACATTATGGTAAAAATGAACTATCTCGTGCGAAAATTGATCTAAATTGTATTCCAAATTTTGAGGTTTGACGAACATTTTCCAACATTTTTGGATTTTTAACTACCATTTGCGAAACGCATCTTTCTCGAAAAGCAAAAAATTAACTAAAAATAAAGAAAAAAAGCTTAGGCGCCGCATCATTCCCATTTTAATCACGCTGTAGTTCATTCTTACTTTTTTTGAGAACTGTACGAAAAACTTCTTCTGTTTCAGTTAGATGTCAGTGACATTTTACTGCCATTTAGTTCACACATTTTTGGAGATATAATTGGAATAACGAAAAAATCGTTGGGGAAAATTTCTTAAAAAATTTTAAAAATGAACTAAAACAAAATAAAATGTTTACAATAATTATTTGTTCATTGTAGCATCAGTTTTACAATAGACTGTTTTTTCTGTGTATAAATCTAATACATATTATCGACTGACAAACCATACATTAATTTTGCGAAGTTGTCTAAAAATTACTTTAGATTTAAATAATGGGAAATATTTTTTTTTTATTAAAAAAATTTATGTCTATAGATTTTGTAGAAGTCTCACAAATTTTGTCCAGATCGGGTCATATTTAGATATTTGTATATGAGAACATAAACCTTTGTACAAAGCACCTAACCATTTTGAAGGTTTTGAGATGATATCGAAAATGTAGATCTACAAAGTAGCTCTGGGTATGTTATAGTCGGCCGCGACCTGCTTTAGACCTTTCTTACTTGTTTTTTTTTTATTTTTACTTCAATGTTTTACTTTAGTCGAATAGTTTGCGGCAAAAAAAAATGGTGCATGTTCCCCATTCAAAATACAATTTTGCTCTAGGAAGTGAACAGATTCCTTCTCTGCTTGCAGTAGAAGGATGATGTACCTACTATACATAGATCTAAAGAAATGCAACAATATCAAAGAATATATAACCTAGAGAACTTTTTAGATGTGTTTCATTTTTGAGATCTGATCAAATTCCATATTCTCTAGATCTCTCCAAATCTAAACATATATTGGTTCAGATCTACCTATATCAAATCATATATCCAATTTTTACTGTGGTAGTTAAATTTTCACATAAAGATTAAAATGGCAATCCGATTTGATTCAGGCCCACTTAGACTATTCAGTCCATTGTGATTTCGTTTATTATGATATGCAAACTTTTGACGCACACTGCAATTTTTCGCCTTATTATTTCATGTGATAACAAATGGCATGGTTTCCCCTTGTTTTCTTGTCAGATCTTCGATGTGTGTTTATGTAGAGACAAATTTACATTCACGTCCATGACAACCCCAAATAATCGTGGATATATGAAATTTGTTGTCATTGGTAAATATCAAAAAAAAAAAAGAAATAAAAAATAATATGAGAACAAGAAAACGACGGCAGTGAAAAAAAAAAAAACAACAAAACAAAATATAACCGTGGCTGCTACATCATCTAGGCTCAAGCTCAAATCGAAATCGATTCACAGTAAATATGTTTGCAACGATTTTTGATATTATCCTAATACGTTTGTTTTCTTTTTGTGTCGATTTGTATAAGCATAGACAAATAATAGGTTATATGTTTGTGATAGAAAGCTTCCTGATCACTTAAAGAGCTTTGCTTGGCTTCAATGCCTTTAAATCGTGACAAATAACAAGGGGAGTCGTTATATGCTTACAGGATTAAATTTAGTTGTAGATGGAATGGAAAATTAGTATGATCGTAGTTGAGCCAATTGTCTGAAATTTTTTCTATAGAAAATTTTATTTTTTGCCAACATTTTATTTCTATAAAAATTGTTCCAAAATTTTTTTTTATAAATAATTTTGCCAGAATTTTATTTCTATAGAAAATTTTGCCAAAATTTTATTTCTATAGAAAAAATTTCAAAATTTTATTTCGATAAAAAATTTTGGCAAAATTTTATTTCTCTAGAAAACGTATGGATCACCTCCTAGCTGAAGAGGAATATTTTACAAAATCTACCAAAACATCATGAATTCTACCAATCTGGCAAACATTAAAAAAGAAAGTAAGAAAGTTTTGGTAGAAGTCCACCAACCGTGATAGAGTTGCATATGAGTGTATTTGTGTCGCTTTGTCCAGGCATTGACAAATAATAGGTTATATATTGTGATGGAAAGCTTCCTGATCACACAAAGAGTTTTGCTTAGCTTCAATGGCTTTAAATCTTGACAAATTAGAAGGGGAGTCGTTATATGCTTACAGGATTAAATTCAATTGTGGATGGAATAGAAAATTAGTATGATCGTAGTTGAGCCAATTGTGGTCTATATACTTGGAGCTGTAATACTGTAAATTCGTAAAATAGCTACATTTAAATCTACAACGATTTATGTTATGTGTGTCACTTGTTGATTCCAAGGACGAAATTATGGAATTTACAGAACACCTATTTCCGCATTGATCTATCTCCCAGACCTTATCACATCCTTACTGGTCTAAATTATTTTCAAAATAAAGCTTAACTTTTTCATATCCTCCACCTTAGGATGGTGGTATATTAACTTTGTCATTCCGTTTGTAACACATCGAAATATTGCTCTAAGACCCCATAAAGTATATATATTCTGGGTCGTGGTGAAATTTTGAGTCGATCTGAGCATGTCCGTCCGTCCATCCGTCCGTCTGTTGAAATCACGCTAACTTCCGAACGAAACAAGCAAATTTCATCCGATCCGGTTGAAATTTGGTACATGGTGTTAGTTAGTATATGGTCTCTAATAACTATGCAAAAATTGGTCCACATCGGTCAATAATTATATATAGCCCCCATATAAACCGATCCCCCGATTTGGCTTTCGGAGCCTCTAAGAGAAGCAGATTTCATCCGATCCGGCTGAAATTTGGTACATGGTGTTATGTTAGTATATGGTCTCTAATGGCCATGCAAAAAATGGTCCACATCGGTTCATAATTATATATAGCCCCCATATAAACCGATCACCCGATTTGGCTTGCGGAGCCTCTAGGAAGACCAAAATTCATCTGATTCAGTTGAAATTTGGTACGTGGTGTTAATATATGGCCTCAAACACCCATGCTAAAATTGGTAGAAATCGGTCCATAATTATATATAGAACCCATATAAACCGATCCCTAAATTTGACCTCCTGAGCCCCTTGGAAGAGCAAAATTTATCCGATTCGGTTGAAATTTGGTACGTGATGTTAGTATATGGTGTCCAACAACCATGCAGCAATTGGTTCATATCAGTCCATAATTATATATAGCCCCCATATAAACCGATCCCCAGATTTGACCCCGGGTGCCTTTCGAAGAAGCAAAATTCATCCGATCTGGTTGAAATTGGGTACGTGGTGGTAGTATATGATATTTACAAACCATGGCAAAAGTGGTCCATATCAGTCCATAATCATATATAGCCCCCATATAAATCGATCCCGAGATTTGGTTTTGGAGCCACTTGGAGGAGCAAATTTCATCCGAGTCAGTTGAAATTTGGTACATTGTGCTAGTATATGGCCGTTAACAACCAATCACACAAAAATTGGTCCATATCAAGTTCATAATTGTATATAGCCCACATATAATCGACACCCATATCTCAATTCTGGCTCTGGCTACGTACCGTGCAATAGTCCATATCGATTCGTAATTATGTGTAGACTTGCCTATACATGTCTTTTTTGTCTAGTATATACCACGTATGGTTAACTAACAATTTAGAAAACGATGTTAAGAAGTTTTAAGATACCCAATTAATTCGATTGTGGATGACAGTCTTTTGTAGAAGTTTCTACGCAATCTATGGTGGAGGGTACATAAGATTCGGCCTGGCCGTATATACTTGTTTTGGTCTCGATTCTCTCATTTGATATAGAATCGTAATATGCATGTTTATCATAATTGAAAGTCAACAACCAATCACCCATATTAATTTAATAGGCAAATTCCCTCCTCTATTGAATTCGTATTAAATTCTATTGTATTTAAATTATAGGATTTGTGGGGCGGTCGAAAGCCTTACCATCGATTAAAATCCATAAATAATGCCACTCCCCATAAATTCATTATTCTTTTAGTGTTGCAAACAAATTTGTGTGTGAGTGTGTGTTGATATGTGAATGTATTTGCTTTTATGTTGAATGGAAGTGTGTATGTGTTTTCTTTTTGCTGGTGCTTTACGAAATTGCATTTTGCCATAATATTTGAATTGTGAGCTTTTTGTTGAGATTTGGGCCCAGCGGCATTGTTATTAACATTTCATTGTTTGTTGCTATTTTCCGATTTCGTTTTACAAAGAATTTTTGCTGCGATTGATGCTTCATTCTTTCTCAGCATTGATTTCCGACATTCTACTGGCAGTTTCACATTCAACTTTAACATCTTTTCGTGACTTGCAGTTCCCTTCGCTCTCACACTCTCTCTCTTTCTCCCATGTTTCAGTTTGTTCAAATAACACCCACTTAATATTATTGAAATGAATCGAAACGAATGAAGCATTTTGCGACTTTGCTTTTCTTCATCGATTGTATCCTGAGGGCAGTCATGGAGTCTGCTTGCTGTATGTTGTTGTTGTTGTTGGTACTATAGGTCTGCGATTCGATAGTGGAACGCCCTTTGCCGAAAACATTTCTCTCAATTGATGCTATAGTATGCTTCATTACACAAATGTTCATATAAAAATATAGTTTTTGCTTTTTGTCCCCTCTCTGGGAGATATTGACAGGGCTGTGTCTATTTTTTCTCCTCATCTCTTTACTTTGAGTTGGTATCGCCACTACAAATACAACAAATGGATGGTTATAGTTGTATTGGTGGTAGCTGTGAATTGCTTGTATGATGTTCGTTGATATGAAAAAGACACTCACTTATTCTGTCCATTGTTAAAGAAAAACGATGTAGAAAATTTGATTTTTCTCCCAATGATTCTGGGGAACAGTGGCGACTTTGGCTATAATTTTGGAACGAAAAATTAAGTTAGGTTATCGTAACATTGGGATAAAAAAGTCTTCAATTTTGACTAACTGACTTTTGCTCATTTTGAAAATTGTCAAAGGGTTCATCCCGAAATTTTCACATCTTATTCAAATCCTACAAAAAACAGGTATATATAGCAGTAAGTTCGGCCGGGCCGAATCTTAAATACCCACCACCATGTATAAAATATAATAGTTTACTTTGAAAAATCTTCGTCGTAGGGGGTTACTTGATAATATATAGAATTTTAGGGGGTTTGATGACAAATCTTCTCCCAAGTAAATCAGTTCAACTAGTACGCTTCCCGAAGAAAAAATTTAAAGATTCTACCTATGAAGACTAGATCAGATTCTGGATTTAAGAGATCCAATTTTGCTTGATTTTTAGAGAAATCATAAACATATCGTGTATATGATGAAATAACGCCTTGATTTGAAATCTTAAATCTGTACATTTTTCCGCCATTATTTAAATGAATACGATGAGTAAAATCTGGAAATTTTACTTTCAGTTTCATGCAATTTTCATGATCAGTGCGCCTGCTATATACCCTGAAAGAAGTGTTTTCTTTTCTGAGGAACGAAATTTTAGCCAGGCAAAGTTTTCTTTTGACACAAATTTTAGAGACAATCGTTGAATCGTTGAATCGCTTATCGAAAATTCGGTTTAATTAGCTCTAAACGAAAATACTTTATACGAAAGGGGAATTTCGTTTGTCTAACATTTCATTCCGGAAGAAAATATTTTTTCTTTGGGTGTACCCTCAAGACGTTAAATCGGTCTATATCGATGCCTTACCAAATGGACCGGTAAAAGTAAATGCGATACAGATTTTTGAGGGTCTAAAATTCCAGTGCATTTACATTTTGGTGCAAATCGGATAAAACTACGGTTTATAGAAGCCCAAGGAGTTAAATCTGGAGATCAGTCTACCACACCACATCTTAATGTTCCTCTAATACCTCCAGAATTCTACTTTCAGACGAATTGGGTGAAAACTACGAATTCTAGAAGCCCAAGAAGTAAAATCGGGAGATAAGGGCTATAGACATAGGGGCTATACCAAAACATGGAACGATAGGCACCATTTGCGACACATCTATTTGTGATCTTCAAATACCTCCAGATTTCCAATTTCAGGCAAATCGAGTAATAAATACAGTTTATAGAAGCCCAAGAATAAAAATCGGTCTATATGGGGGAATACCAAAAAATGAACCGATACACCTCATTTTCGGCACACATATTTATGGTCCCAATATACCTCCAGATTTCAAATTTCAGGCAAATCGAGTAATAAATACAGTTTATAGAAGCCCAAGAATAAAAATCGGGAGATCGGTCTATATGGCGGCTATACTAAAACATGGACCGATACACCCCATTTTCGACACACCACTTTAAGGTCCAAAAATACTTTCATATTTTTAATTTCAGGCAAATCGGATAGAAAATACAGTTCATAGACGCTCAAAAAGCAAAATCGGGAGATCGGTCTATATGGGGACTATACCAAAACATGGACCGATGGGCATAATTTTGGGCACACCTTTTTATGGGCCTCAAGTAGCTCTAGATTTCAAATTTCAGGCAAATTGGATAAAAACTACGGTTTTTATAAGCCCAAGACCCCAAATAGGGAAGTCGGTTTATATGGGGACTATATCAAAACTAGGACCGATATAGCCCATCTTCGAACTTGACCTGCCTGCAAACAAAAAACGAATGTGTGCCTAATTTTAGGACGATAGCGCCATTATTGAAGGCTGTAGCGTTATTACAACAGACGGATATGCTTATATCGTCTTAGAATTTCTCCTGATCAAAAATATATATACTATATAGTCGGAAATCGACATTTCGATTTGTTACACACGGAATGACAAACTTATTATATCCCCATCACCATTCTATGGTGGTAGGTATAAAAAATCAAATTTTCATAAACTTAACTAAGTGTCCTATAGCGAAAAGGACCTTAATTCGTGATCATCCTCAAACATTTGAAACTTAAAAAATCAAATTTTCATATGAAAAACTTATTTTGCTCATATCTCCTAAACTATGTCCTAGAGCAAAAATTACGTTAATTTGTAATCATCCTCAAAAATCATTTAAAACTTTAAAAAAGAAATAATTTTCATATGAAAAATTTCGTTTACTCATATCTCCTAAACTAAGCATTCTAGTGCGGCTTTAATTCGTGATCTCCTTCAGGAGACGAAATATAGTGTAATGGGTAAAAACATGGCAATAATGCTCCTGGCCGCTCCCTGAGTAGATTTAGGATGTCCCTCTGTCGATCTGTCTGTGAACACATTTTTGTAATCAAAGTCTAGGTCGCAGTTTTATTCACTTTCAATTTGGGCCAAATATGTATTTTGCGTCGGAATCGATCCCTTTTGATTTTGTAAGAAATCGGTTTTAGATATAACTCACATATATATTTCACCCGATTTAGACTCATATGGCCTTGAAGGCCAAAGTTTTTCTTTATAACTAACTTTAAAAAATGTTGTTGGGGATACAATAATTTTTTCATTTGTCTTCTATTGTAATCACGCTTCAATATTCATATGTTTGGACCAACAAGTAAATGCGAGCGAAATATTCGCCCAGACGAATCTTATGTACCCTCCACCGTGGATTACGTACAAAGTTCTACTAAAAACTGTCATCTACAATCGAATTACTTGGTATCAGTTATCGATAAAAAGGTCTATTAAACCTTCTTAATATTCCTTCTAAATTATATATTAGTCCATATGGAATCTATATTAAATCGAAAAGGCAGAATAAATACCTATACAAGCCTCTTTAGCTCATGATCGTTTTCTATAGAGGAGTCTGTAAATAACACTGTGACGCAAAACTCTTTTTTTGACCTCAAATAAAAAATCACTTATCCCAGCCGAAAGTACTAGATGAGAAGAGAAAAGTAATTTCTGAATTTTGCTAGATTGGTTGCCGTTCGTCTTTTATGAGCCTCTAAAATTTTGTCGCCAAATTCGATTTTGAGCACTTTTTTCCCAATTTTAGTATGGCCGTAGCTCGAAAAAGGCTGTGTATTCGTTTTTGATGTATTTAGCAAAAATGTAGCTCTTGACTCGGCCAACAATAATGCTGAGTATATTGGTTCGAAAAATTTTCATCTTCATGCTCAAAATCGCAAATATGTCGAAATTACTACTTTTAACCCACGATATGAACAAATTTTCACTTCAACTGGATCGGATGAAATTTGCTTCGAAGAGGTTCCGGAGCTCATTTGTAATACCATCTGATCTACATTAATAACAACTATTTGGACCAAGTTTCAAGTGGACAACTTATTTCTTCGAGAATTAGCGAGATTTCAATAAATAAACTGACAGCCGCCCTGACGAACGAATTCCGCTATTCCGCGATCGACTCAGAGTTTAAGCATGACCGAGAAGATACAGTGAGCAAAAAAAAGTATATTAACTTAGCTATCGACTTGAACATTGGCACAAGTAGTTTTTATTGATGTAGGTCGGATGGCATTGATGGCATTGGGCCATATAGGTCCATAATTATATATAGCCCCCATATAAACCGATCCCCAGATTTGGCCTGCGGAGCCTCAAAGAAAAGCAAATTTAATCCGATCCGGCTGAAATTTGGTACATGGTGTTGGTATATAGTCTCTAACAACCATGCAAAAAATGATCCACATCGGTCCATAATTATATATAGCCTCCATTTAACCTATCCCCAGATTTGGCTTGCGGAGCCTCAAGAGAGGCAAATTTCATCCGATCCGGCTGAAATTTGGTACATTGTGTTGGTATAAGGTCTCTAACAACCATGCAAAAATTGGTCTACATCGGTTCAGAATTATATATAGCCCCCATATAAACCGATCCCCAGATTTGGCCTGCGGAGCCTCAAAGAGAAGCAAATTTCATCCGATCCGGCTGAAATTTTGTACATGGTTTTGGTCAATGGTCTCTAACAACTGTGCCAGAATTGGTCCCTATCGGTCCATAATTATATACAGCTTCCATATAAACCGTTCTCCAGATTTCTCAAAATGTGTTTTCTATAGAAAATTTTGTCAAAATTTTATTTCTATACAAAATTTTGTCAAAATTTTCTTTCTATAGAAAATTTTGTTAAAATTTTATTTCTATAGAAATTTTTGTCAACATTTTATTTTTATAGAAAATTTTGTCAAAATTTTATTTCTATAGAAAATTTTTTCAAAATTTTAATTCTATAGGAAATTTTTTAATATCCCATATGGACTTACATACAATTTAGAAGACGGTGTTAGGGCGTTTTAAGATACCTTGCCATCGGCAAGCGTTACCGCAACCCAAGTAATTCGATTGTGGATGACAGTGTTTAGAAGAAGTTTCTACGGAATCCATGGTGGAGGGTACATAAACTTCGGCCTGGCCGAACTTACGGCCGTATATACTTGTTAAATATATATATATATATATATATATATATATATTTGTTATATTTTCCATATCGTTTCACAATTTATTTCATATTAGTGTACAACTTTTTTTGCTCACTGTAGATACTTTTTGGGGTTTGAGACTAATATTTCGATGTGTTGCGATCCTACACTCCAAAAAAGGATTTTGGTATTGATTACGAGCCAAAGATGAGGCTTCTTTAAAATGTAGACATTTTTTGGGAACTATGTAGGTTTAAATCTAGGATCAATAAAATTATAATTAGGATTCAAATCTCAAAGTTAAAAATGTTTTCCTAATTCCAAAAACAGTCTCTATACCAAAGATATAAAATCCTCCAACTAGGTCTTAACCTATATTTGAAGCGTTTTTGTCTTAAATCTAATGGTTCATTATTTGAGTTAATTTAAAGACTATATCTTTAAATAAAAAAACGGTTTTTTGTACTATAACGAAGATTTGACTTAGTCCAAAGAAGTACGACTTTAACGGATGGATTCAAATTTCCAAAATTTGTGTCCTAGATTTAAGGTAAAATTATTTTGAAGTATATATTATCTATTTTTTTTTAAATTAAAATTGCATTATTTTAAAGAAATTTATTTAAAGAAAACTGTGTAAATTGCGCATCCTAAAATTTAGATTACACAATCTTTAAAACAACGTAAATATTTTTTCAGTGTGTGGTGGATGGTATAAAAAAAAGTTAACAAATTCTTTGCCAAGCCACTGTACCATAATTATTTTTTTTTACAAACAGTTCCACATAAAGTCAAAGGATTTTGTTGAAAATTGTACATCACGATTTACTACATTTTTGTAGTTATGCTTTGGTACAGAGAAAAAAAATTCCGTTTGTTGTTGGCTTTTTGCCCTGAGACGGTATTTATGGAGTATATGCGTAAATTTCCAACAAAATGTAGTATTTCGATCATTTTTTCTTCGTTTGATTTTACACACGCACAGAAAAAAAATGTTTGGACATGGTTGCCGCATCCATTTAATGCTTATTTAGAGTATGTAATTGTCGCGAAAACCATGTATTTTGTCTTTGTAAAAATAATTTTCGAGCGGAGAAAAATATATGTTGGTAATAAGCATTTAAATGGTTCTCAAATGCCGCAAACATGTTCTATTATTGAAATGATAGAATTTGAGACCATTATATGGTCAGGAAAATCATGTATCTGACCATTCAATTTTTTGCAGAGAAAAAAATATTTTTATAGTTTACGTATAGACATGTCTACAACCATTACATGGCCATAAAGACCATGTACATTGTTTTCGTGACCATTTAATTTTTTAATTTTTTTGCAGCGACAAGAATTTTATAAAAACATTGAGCAGGTACACACGATTTTCATTTTGCGCGTCAGTCGTGTGTTGATTGTTTCTTGGAATGGACGGAGAATACGGAATTATTGTGTTTTGTGTTAATTTATTTATTCAGAAATGGCACGTGGTTTTATGTGAATACAAAAAAGGAAAGTGTAATTGAAACAAATGTACCTGGTTTTTGTTCTGCATTTTGACATATGGTATAATTTATTTTTATTTGCAGTTATATGATGTCTGTGTTTGTACATTTGATGGGCACGAAGTAAATATGGAATGATTTCTTATTGTTGAAATTGAACCAAACTAGAGTGTGTAAAAATATGTGATGTTTGCTTGCACGACATTATAAATACAAATAAACAATGAATTAGTTTATAAATAAATAAAAACAAATAAATAAAGTTGATTTTGTGTTTTCTTTTCTCAAGTGGCGTCCTTTTTCCGACGACGAAAAAAGTTTTTTCATAAAAATCAAAACATTTTAGGTTGTGACCATGTTCTTTTAACTAGAAGAAAAACATTTTTGACGAATAACATAACATTTTAGATCGTGACCATTGTCTTTTAATGGAAACAAAAGTCTTTTTATCAATATAATAACATTTTAGATGAGGACAATTGTATTTTTCTTAGAACCATGTTCACTGAGCCAACATGGTTGCAGGTTAAAATGTTACATGGTCGCCGCAAAAATAGCTCCTATCATATTATTTTGCTCTTCGAATATGATTGTGACAATCATGTTTCTTCTCTGCGTGCATGTATTTGAATTGCTTCGATGATGGCTTTTTTTATTTAACGCAACACATTTCACTCAATGAAATCTGAGAAATATTATATACAAATACAAATGGACACTGAAAAAAAAAATATTTAAATCGAAAATCGATTTTACAATTTTTATACCCTCCACCATAGGATGGGGGGTACATAAACTTTGTCATTCCGTTTGTAACACATCGAAATATTGCTCTAAGACCCCATAAAGTATATATATTCTGGGTCGTGGTGAAATTCTGAGTCGATCTGAGTATGTCCGTCCGTCCGTTTGTTGAAATCACGCTAACTTCCGAACGAAACAAGCTATCAACTTGAAACTTGGCACAAGTAGTTGTTATTGACGTAGGTCGGATGGTATTGCAAATGGGCTATATCGGTCCACTCTTACGTATAGCCCCCATATAAACGGACCCCCAAATTTGGCTTGCGAATCTTCTAAGAGAAGCAAATTTCATCCGATCTGGCTGAAATTTGGTACATGGTGTTAGTATATGTTCCTTAACAACCATGCAAAAATTGGTCCACATCGGTCCATAATTATATATAGCCCCCATTTAAACGGACCCCCAAATTTGGCTTGCGAATCCTCTAAGAGAAGCAAATTTCATCCGATCCGGCTGAAATTTGGTACATGGTGTTAGTATATGGTATCTAACAACCATGAAAAAAGTGGTCCACATCGATCCATAATTATATAAAGCCCCCATATAAACCGATCCTCCGATTTGGCTTGCGAAGCCTCTAAGAGAAACAAATTTTATCCGATCCGGCTGAAATTTGGTACATGGTGTTAGTATATGGTCTCTAACAACCGTGCAAAAATTGGTCCACATCGGTCCATAATTATATATAGCCCCCATATAAACCGATCACCAGATTTGACCTCCGGAGCCTCTTGGAAGACCAAAATTCATCTGATTCAGTTCAAATTTGGTACGTGGTGGTAATATATGGCCTCAAACGCCCATGCAAAACTTGGTCGAAATCGGCCCATAATTATATATAGGCCCTATATAAACCGATCCCCAGATTTAAACTCCGTAGCCTCTTAGAAGACCAAAATTCATCCGATTCGGTTGAAATTTGGTACGTGAAGTTAGTATATGGTATCCAACAACCATGCAGGAATTGGTTCATATCAGTCCATAATTATATATAGCCCCCATATAAACCGATCCCCAGATTTGACCTCCGGTGCCTTTTGGAGAAGCAAAATTCATCCGATCTGGTTGAAATTTGGTACGTGGTGGTAGTATATTATATTTAACAACTATGCCAAAAGTGGTCCATATCAGTCCATAATCATATATAGCCCCCATATAAATCGATCCCGAGATTTGGTCTTGGAGCCACTTGGAGGAGCAAATTTCATCCGAGTCAGTTGAAACTTGGTACATTGTGCTAGTATATGGCCGTTAACAATCATGCCTAACTAGGTCCATATTGGTCTATAGTTATATATAGCCATCAGATAAATCGATCCCCAATCACACAAAAATTGGTCCATATCAAGTTCATAATTGTATATAGCCCCCATATAAGCGATCCCCATATTTCAATTCTGGTTCTCTACGTATTGTCTAATATATACCACGTATGGACTAACTCACAATTTAGAAAACGATATTAAGAAGTTTTAAGATACCACAACTCTAGTAATTCGATTGTGGATGACAGTCTTTCGTAGAAGTTTCTACGAAATCCATGGTGGAGGGTACATAAGATTCGGCCTGGCTGAACTTACAGCCGTATAAACTTGTTTTAATATATTTTGATTATTTTCAAAAGTCAATTTAATTCAGTTATCAAAAGGAATCAATAATCGATTAATATCGATGGATATTAAATATGAGAAAATCAGTTATTATTTGGTCTATATGGATATGCGACAAGTACTTATTCTTATTTGTGTAGATTTCGAAATTTTCTGACAATAAGTGGGTCATTGAAAACTAATATACGATTTTTGAAAAATCTCTGCATGCGTGTCAGTGATGGCCTCCATATTAGACCCACCTTTGTGGCCTGGGAGAAATTTTTTAAGCTGGCAAACAAAATCATATCGCACAAGCCAAATTTGTTGAATACCGTAGATAGGACAGCGGTTCTTAGGATTAATCGACATTAACGATGCGGGAGATATTCTCGATGCCACTCTGATCGATGTTAAACAAAATCTTGATGATAATTAAAATCGAACGAGACGAGCAACAGAACACATCATTCAAATGTTCTTTGAAATCAGTGCGTGATTTTCTTTTAAAGCACAAATTGGGAGATCCATACATGTAAATGAATTCTTAAATTTTTTTCGAAGTGTTTAACTTCCTCATGTGTAGCAACGCACATTTCTCTCCATCGTTAAAATCTAGAATCCAATTTGTGTTGTGTTTGACTCTTTTAGCCTGCTATATCTGTGCTATGCGAAGTAATACGCTTATGTATCTTGTTCGATTGGTATTTATTTTATGACCAAATTATTATGCATATCGATATGATAATAAATTTCTATTTACGAGTTATGACCCAAACAATATCACAAGCACCAGTCGCCATTGGGGAATGTTAAGTCAATGAAAAATTATATGGAAAACAGGCTATGTTTTGATGTAAGCATCTGCCTTGGTTAGCGATATGCTGGTATTTGAATCACAAAATATAGCCCATAAAGGCAAATGGCAGTGATAGGGCCAGACAATTAGACCAGCCAGTAAAGTAGACAGCTACGATAAATTACTATGACTTTAAGCAGTTAAATATGATGATGGGTTACTTGAGACAACAAAACAAAATCAATATGAATGTCAAAAGAGATTAGCAAAACTGAAGTCATTTTAGTTGTTTTTGGCCCAAAATTCTAGTGAGAGCCTAACAAATTGGGTCCCATAAAAAAGGATATTTAAGAAGCGTGTAGAATGTAATACCTTCGAAGTCTCATTACATTTATATCTCAACCATTTGAATTGATAATTTTTATGGATCATATTAGATGAGGTAGGTTACTATGCACTTTTAAGAGTTCTGGTATAGATCGAACTTCCCCAAATTAAACTCAGAGTCAGATGAAAAATGTAACAAATAAAATAAAATTTTTACCAAATTTTCTATGAAATAAAATTTAACCAATTTTTTTATGAAACAAAATTTTATATAGAAATAAAATATTGACAAAAATTTCTATATTTCTATATTCTATAGAAATAAAATTTTCTATAGAAATAAAATGTTGACAAAATGTACTAAAAAAATTAAATTTTGACAACATTTTCTATTGAAATAAAATTTTGACAAAGTTTTCTATAGAAATAAAATTTTAATAATATTTTCCATAGAAATAAAATTTTCGTTTTGTTTGTTATTGTTGGCTACTCTTCAATCGTTATTGTTGTTTTTTTTTTTTATCTCAGCTTAAAACCATGCATTGACTAAACTACAAGTGTAGCTTAACCAACAGAGGAAAAGTATGCTTGTCAAATTTATTTGGGCAAAGCCCTATAGACTGCAAGATGGTTGGATGTACAGCTGTTTCGGAATAACCACATTCCTCATCAGCATCCTCTACTTGCAGCAAAACTATCAACCAATTATCAGAATAAATTCGGGTAATTCACTCAACCCAACGTGAACTACACTTGAACCTCCCGAAAAAGGGTTTGATAGTCGGCTACTGCCTAAACAAATTTGCCAGCATATCTCTTTTCCTTTGCCAAACTCAAATCATCGATTTGAATATATTTTGACAAAATTTCGCAATAGAAATAAAATTTTGAAAAAATTTTCTGTAGAAATAAAATATTTACAAAATTTTCTATAGAAATAACGTATTGACAAAATTTTGTATAGAAATAAAATTTTGACAAACTTTCCTATAGAAATAAAATTTTGACAAATTTTTCTATATAAGAAAAATTTTGAAAAAATTCTCTATAAACATACAATTTTGGGAAAATTTTTAAAAAAATATATTTTGAGAAAATTTTCTACAGAAATAAAATTTTAACAAAATTTTCTACAGAAATGAAATTTTCACAAAATTTTCTACAGAAATGAAATTTTACACAATTCTCTATAAAAATTAAATTTTGATAAAATTCTCTATAGAAATAAAATGTTGACAAAATGTTTTAAAAACAAGAAATACTGACAAAATTTTCTATAGATATAAAATTTTAGCAGATTTTCTATAGAAATAACATATCGACAAAATTTTCTATAGAAATTAAATTTTGACAAAATTTTCTATAGAAATAAAATTTTGACAGAATTCTCTATAGAAATAAAATTTTGACAGAATTCTCTATAGAAATAAACTTTTGACAAAATTTTCTATAGAAATAAAATTTTGACAAAATTTTCTATAGAAATAAAATTTTGACAAAATTCTCTATAGAAATAAAATGTTGACCAAATGTTCTAAAAAAATAAAATATTGACAAAATTTTCTATAGAAATTTTGGCAGATTTTCTATAGAAATAACATACTGAAAAAAAATTTTCTATAAAAGTAAAATTTTGACAAAATTTTCTATAGAAATAAAATATTGACAAAATTTTTTATAGAAATAAAATTTTGACAAAATTTTCTCTAAAAATAAAATTTTGACAAAATTTTCTATATAAATAAAATTTTAACAAAATTTTCAATAGAAATAAAATTTTGGAAAAATTTTCTATAAAAAATAAAATTTTGAAAAAATTTTGACAAATTGTTCTATATAAGTAAAATTTTGAAAAAAAAAAAATTCTCTATAAAAATAAAATTTTGAGAATATTTTCTATAAAAAATATATTTTGAGAAAATTTTCTATAGAAATAAAATTTTGGCAAAATTTTCTATAGAAATGAAATTTTGACAAAATGAAATTTTACAAAATTCTATATAAAAATTAAATTTTGATAAAATTCTCTATAGAAATAAAATGTTGACAAAATGTTTTAAAAACAAGAAATACTGACAAAATTTTCTATAGATATAAAATTTTAGCAGATTTTCTATAGAAATAACATATCGACAAAATTTTCTATAGAAATTAAATTTTGACAAAATTTTCTATAGAAATAAAATTTTGACAGAATTCTCTATAGAAATAAAATTTTGACAGAATTCTCTATAGAAATAAACTTTTGACAAAATTTTCTATAGAAATAAAATTTCGACAAAATTTTCTATAGAAATAAAATTTTGACAAAATTCTCTATAGAAATAAAATGTTGACCAAATGTTCTAAAAAAATCAAATATTGACAAAATTTTCTATAGAAATTTTGGCAGATTTTCTATAGAAATAACATACTGAACAAAATTTTCTATAAAAGTAAAATTTTGACAAAATTTTCTATAGAAGTAAAATATTGACAAAATTTTTTATAGAAATAAAATTTTGACAAAATTTTCTCTAAAAATAAAATTTTGACAAAATTTTCTATAGAAATAAAATTTTAACAAAATTTTCAATAGAAATAAAATTTTGACAAAATTTTCTATAGAAATAAAATTTTGACAAAAGTTTCTCTAGAAATAAAATTTTGACATAATTTTCTATAGAAATAAAATTTTGACAACATTTTCTATAGAAATAAAATTTTGGAAAAATTTTCTATAAAAATAAAATTTTGAAAAAATTTTGACAAATTGTTCTATATAAGTAAAATTTTGAAAAAAAAAATTCTCTATAAAAATAAAATTTTGAGAATATTTTCTATAAAAAATATATTTTGAGAAAATTTTCTATAGAAATAAAATTTTGGCAAAATTTTCTATAGAAATGAAATTTTGACAAAATTTTCTACAGAAATGAAATTTTGACCAAAATTCTCTATAGAAATTAAATTTTGACAAAATTCTCTATAGAAATAAAATGTTGACAAAATGTTCTAAAAAAATAAAATATTGACAAAATTTTCTATAGAAATAAAATTTTGGCAGACTTTCTATAAAAATAAAATTGGCAAAATTTCCTATAAAAATTAAAAAAATGACAATGTTTCTATAGAAATAAAATTTTGTGTAAGATTTTCTATAAAAATAAGTTTTGAACAAAATTTTCTATAGAATTTAAATTTCAACAAAATTTGTTGTTGAAATAAAATTTTGACAAAATTTTTTATTGAAATAAAATTTTCTATAGAAATAAATTTTTGACAAAATCTATAGAAATTACATTATATCAAAATTAAAATTTTGACAAAATTTTCGAATGAAAACAATTTTGACAAAATTTTCGTTAGAAAAAAATTTGGACAAAATTTTCTATAGAAAAAAATTTTCAAAATTTTCTATAGAAACAAAATTGACAAAATTTTCTATAACAAAAAAATTTTGAGAAAATATTCTATAGAAATAAAATTTTGAGAAAATTTTCTATGGAATTAACATTTAATTTGTTATTATTGGTTTGTACTTCAATCATTATTGTGATCTCTAAAAACCATTGAGTTGACTAAACTACAATCAAATCAATGATTTGAAATTGGCAAAGGAAAAGAGAAATGTTTGTACAAAGATTTCTTTCGGCAAAAGCCTACTATCATAACCATTTTTTTCGGAAGGTTCAAGTGTGGTTCACTTTGGGTTTGGTGAACTACAAGAATTTGTTCTTATAATTGGTTGATAGTTTTGAGGATGCTGATGAAGAATGTGGTAATTCCGAAACGTGCGTCCATCCAACCATCGTGCAGTCTATAGGGCTTTGCCCAAATATATTTGACAAATATTCGTTTCCTCTGTTGGTTAAGCTATTCTTGTAGTTTAGTCAACGCAATGGTTTTTAACCTGAGATCAAAACAACAAATATGAAATAAAATTTTGAAAAAAATTTCTATAGAAATAAAATTTGTACAAAATTTTCTATTGAAATAAAATTTGAGAAAATTTTCTATAGAAATAAAATTTTGAAAAAAATTCGATAGAAATAAAATTTTGAAAAATATTCGATAAAAATTTAATTTTGACCAAATTCTTCATAAAAATAAAATTTTTGATAAAACTAAAATTTTTGATAAAAATAACATTTTGACAAAATTTTGAGAAAATGTTCTATAGAAATAAAATTTTGAGAAAAATTTTCTATAGAAATAAAATTGTGAAAAAACTTTTTTTAAAAATAAAATTTTGACAAAATTCTCAAAAACCACAAATATGAAATAAAATTTGTACAAAATTTTCTATTGAAATAAAATTTTGAGAAAATTTTCTATAGAAATAAAATTTTGAGAAAAATTTCTATTGATATAAAATTTTGAGAAAATTTTCTATAGAAATAAAATGTTGAACAATATTCGATAAAAATTTAATTTTGACAAAATTCTTCATAAAAACAAAATTTTCGATAAAACTAAAATTGTTGATAAAAAAAATGTTGACAAAATTTTGAGAAAATGTTCTATAGTAATAAAATTTTGAGAAAATTTTCTATAGAAATAAAATTGTGAAAAACTTTTTATAGAAATAAAATTTTGACAAAATTCTCTATATTAATAAAATTTCGACAAAATTTTCTATAAAAGATATATTTTGAGAAAATTTTCTGTAGAAATAAAATTTTGACAGAATTTTCTACTGAAATGAAATTTTGAAAAAAATTTCTATAGAAATAATATTTTGACAAAATTCTCTATAGAAATGAAATTTTGACAAAATAAAATTTTGACAAAATTCTCTATAGAAATGAAAATTTGACAAAATTCTCTATAAAAAATATACTCTGACAAAATTTTCTATAGAAATAAAATTTTGACAAACTTTTCTATAGAAATACAATTTTGGCAAATATTTCTATTGAAATAAAATTTTGGCCAAGGTTTCCATAGAATTTTCTATAGAAATAAAATTGTGACAAATTATTTTTATAGAAATGAAATTTTGACAAAATTCTGTCTTAAAATATATTTTGAGAAAATTTACTATAGAAATAAAATTTTTCCAAAATTTTTGAAGAGATAATATATAAGTGCTATTTCTTTTAGAACTATCACTTTTTATAGGACATCTATAGAAATAATATTTTGACAAAATTCTCTATAGGAATGAAATTTTGACAAAATTCTCTATAGAAATGAAAATTTGACAAAATTCTCTATAAAAAATATATTTTGACAAAATTTTCTATAGAAATAAAATTTTGACAAAATTTTCTATTGAAGTACAATTTTGGCAAATATTTCTATTGAAATATAATTGTGGCCACGGTTTCCATAGAATTTTCTATAGAAATAAAATTGTGACAAAATTTTTTATAGAAATGAAATTTTGACAAAATTCGTTCTAAAAATATATTTTGAGAAAATTCACTATAGAAAT
This sequence comes from Haematobia irritans, assembly GCF_050003625.1. Taxonomy (NCBI): domain Eukaryota; kingdom Metazoa; phylum Arthropoda; class Insecta; order Diptera; family Muscidae; genus Haematobia; species Haematobia irritans. Next base: position 209,778,303 of record NC_134398.1, read on the forward strand.
AAAATTTTGCCAAAATTTTTGAAGAAATAATATATAAGTGATATTTCTTGTAGAACTATCACTTTTTATTGGACATCTGTCAATAAACATATGTATTCTAGAGATTTTACTTCTCGCCACTTTACACAGAGAATATCGCCGATCAGCTATATCATCAAAATCATTTCCATTGAGCCAATATAAATCATCTCTTGTTTTCATTAAAATTTTCGTTGCAATGCTAGATTCCAATGACAAAATCAAGATTTGTATAATGGCGTTCATTTATCAAGCCACACAAAATACAGAAAAAAACTGTGTGGCTTTATTCAAACAGTTGAATAGCAATTCTACGTTATGTTAAGACGGTTGGTCTTAGATTATCGCATCATGAAATATTTATTCGATTTCGTCGAATTTCTAAGAAAGAAATTGTGAGCAAGCCATGATGCAAGACTTCATGTGGTTTCTTTTTCATTTGCAACCCTAAAGTCAAGTAACTGTTCCTTTTTTTCAGTTTCAGTTTTTGAATGATTTTCATGGCTCTTTTCTGGTATTTTCTTTCCATTTTTATTAATAAATGGCTATCAACATAAGATTTACTGAGCTTTTTTCTTACTGGAAAGAGCGAAATATCCTTAAACTCAAAGAACTTTCCATTTCAATGCTGGATATCCTTTTCTTTGTTTTTGCTTTAGTAGATTATGGCGGTTTGATAATGGCAAATTTTCTTTTATTTTATTCCTATCGAGTATATTGTTTATAGCCTGTGAAAAACAGATTACCCAATTCATTTTATTACAATCCTCCATGCTGGATGATGACTGTTTTCAAAATTCCTTTTTCCTTTTTTTGGTTTCATGTTCTCGTTCATCTTGCAGTCCACCACGAACCAATTCCATTGTTTCAATGCAGTGATTTTTATAAGGGGTAATGTTGTAATAATTTTTAATATTTTACAATATTATAGATAATATCGATTTCTCTTTTGGATTTACGGTTGGAGTAAACGATTGGATAATATTCGAACGTGATTTATTTGTTAAAAGTGGTGATTTTCATTTTTGTTTTTTTTTTTTTTTTGGATTGCTTAACAATCCAGTGGATTAAAGGATGGTATGTTTAAAAGGCAGTACATGTTAAAAATTTGATGAATTTATTATGTCATTCATAATAATATAAATGGAAATATTTAAGTTATGTATATGGAGAGTTCCATTGTATAGCTTCTATAGCGATATTAAACATTTGATACTAGCAGAGAGAGAATATGCATCCTCTCCAAGTAAGAGGTACTTGTGATATTTTCTTAAGGAATAAAAATTTCTACAAAATCGCTGAAAAAAATATTGACCTTATATGGAAGATTATGCAACTTAAATTTTAGGACTCCAAATTTACGCAATTCCAAGGACAATTTTTAATTAATTAAAAGAAAGTTTATAATCCTTGCTTCAAAAAATTTTTTCATTAAATGTAGGACACAAATCTTGACATTTTGCGACCCTCTGTTGAAGTTGTAGATCTTTGAAGTAAGGCAAATGTTCCTTAAAATAAAGAAAAACATTTTTAACTTAAAGAAATCGTCTTTAACTCAACTGACATATTGAATTTTTAAATTTAAGATAAAAACGCTTCAAATATAGGCTAAGACTTATTTTCAGGATTTGCATCTTTGGTTTAAAGTTTTTTTTTTTAGCATTAAGAAAACCGTTTTTACTTTAAACTACTTGGCATAATTTGGATTTTGAAAGTGGAATTTATTTGTACATGAATACCTTTATTAATATATCGCAAATAGAGAATAAAAATTCGATGAATGAGATCTGTATCCAATTTTAATTTTATCGATCCTAGATTTAAAGGCAGGGAGGTCCGTAAAAAATGTCTTTATTTTAAAGAAGCTGCATCTTTGGCTCGGGATCAATACCAAAATCCTTAAAGGAAGGTCAAAATCTTTGGAACCAAGTAAACTTTTTTTTTGAGTGATGTTCTATAAAAATAACATGTTGATAAAATTTTGTATAGAAATAAAATTTCGACAAAACTTTACATAGAAATAAAATTTTGACAAAATTTTCTATAGGAATAAAAGTTGGGTAAAAATTTGCTACAGAAATAAAAAATTGACAAAATTCTCTATAGAAATAAAATTTTGATAAAATTGTCTATAAAAATAAAAATTTGACAAGATTGTCTATAAAAATAAAAATTTTACAACATTTTCTATAGAAATAAAATTTTCGATAGAGATAAAATTTTGACAAAATATTCTATAGAAATAACATTTTGACAATATTTTCTATAGAGATAAAATTTTTAAAACTTTTGCTAAAAAAATAAAATTTTGACAAAATTTTCTATAGAAATAACATTTTGACAAAATTTTCTATAGAAATAAAATTCTGACAAATTTTTCTATAGAAATACAATTTTGACAAAATTTCCTATAAAAATAAAATTTTGACAAAATTTTCTATAGAAATAAAATTTTGCAAAATTTTCTATAGAAATAAAATCTTGACAAAATGTTCTATAGAAATTAAATTTCGACAAAATTTTCTATAGAAATAAAATTGTGAGAAAATTTTCTATAGAAATAAAATTTTGAGAAAATTTTCTATAGAAATAAAATTTTGAGAAAATTTTCTATAGAAATAAAATTTTGACAAAATTTTCTATAGAAATAAAATTTTGAGAAAATTTTCTATAGAAATAAAATTGTGAGAAAATTTTCTATAGAAATAAAATTGTGAGAAAATCATCTATAGGAATAAAAATTTTACAAAATTTTTTATAGAAATAAAATTTCGACAAAATTTTCTATAGAAATAAAATTGTGAGAAAATTTTCTATAGAAATAAAATTTTGAGAAAATTTTCTATAGAAATAAAATTTTGACAAAATGTTCTATAAAAACAAAATTATGATAAAATTTTGATGAAATGTTTCTTAAGTAATATATTTTTGAGAAAATTATCTATAGGAATAAAAATTTACAAAATTTTCTATACGAATAAAATTTTTACAAAATTTTCTATACGAATAAAATTTTTACAAAATTTTCTATAGGAATACAATTTTGATAAAATTGTCTATAAAAATAAAATTTTGACAACATTTTCTATAGAAATAGAATGTTAATAAACTTTTCTATAGATATAAAATTTTGACAGAATATTCTATAGAAATAAAATTTTGACCAAGTTTTCTATAGAAATAAAATTTTTGTCAAAATTATCTATAGAAATAAAATTTTGTCAAATTTTCTATAGAAATAAAATTTTGACAAAATTTTCTATAAAAATAAAATTATGATAAAATTTTCTATAGAAATAAAGTTTTGACGAAAATTTTTCTATAGAAATAAAATTTTGACAAAAGTTTTTATAGAAATAAAATTTCGGCAAAATTTTCTATAGAAATAAAATTGTGAGAAAATTTTCTATAGAAATAAAATTTTGACAAAATTTTCTATAGAAATAAAATTTTGAAAAAATTTTCTATAGAAATAAAATTATGATAAAATTTTCTATAGAAATAAAATTATGATAAAATTTTCTATAGAGATAAAATTTTGACAAAATATTCTATAGAAATAAAATTTTGACCAAGTTTTCTATAGAAATAGCATTTTGACAAAATTTTCTATAGAGATAAAATTTTTACAAAATTTTCTAAAGAAATAAAATTTTGACAAAATTTTCTATAGAAATAACATTATGACAAGATTTTCGTTAGAAATAAAAGTTAGACAAAATGTTCTATGGAAATAAAATTTGGACAAAATTTTTCTACAGAAATTAAATTTTTACAAAATTTTCTATAGAAATAAAATTTTGACAAAATTTTCTATAATAATAAAATTTTGAGAAAATTTTCTACAGAAATAAAATTGTGATAAAATTTTCTATAGAAATAAAATTTTGAGAAAATTTTTGAAAGAAAATAATATTTGTTTAATCAAGTTATGAGCTATGTCTAGATTTGATCCGATTTCTTCCAAAGTCAATAGCGTTCGTCCTTGTGCCCGAAAAACAAGCTGTACAAAATTTCATCAAAATCTAATAATAATTGCGACCGGAATCCTGCTAACAAAAAATGGACGGAGGGACTCCAAGCTCTAGATCGACTCAGGAGGTGATTCTGAGTCGATGGGAAAACAGAAAAAATGCACGAAATTTTTCCAATTAAAGTCTTAATTGAGTTTTAGAAAATATTCAATTAAAAATTTAATGATTCAACAAGTTTTTTTAATTGAAACACAAATCAATCACATAAATTAATAGTATCAATTAATTTTTTTATTGGATCAATTAAGTTTTTAATTGATACTATCATTTCTGTGATTGAAGACATTTCAGAAAAACCCAGACCGCGATGTGGTTTAGGGTATAAAAATGGAATTTGTATTGAAATGGAAAATGTAGACTTTTTGTACTGGCAATTCTACATAAAGTCGAATGTCGCAACCTAAAATAGACTCATCATCATCAATCTTGAAATTCCATATAGGGCAATTTTGGTTGAACTTATGTTATATCATATGAACGTTGACTACAAAATAAAATATTAAGTTATTATTCAACAAAAATCTCTTTAACAAAAAAACGTAAATTTTCCTTTTGATAAATATATAACTTAAATCAGTCAATTCATCAGCGTATACGATTTTACTATTCCCTAAACTCCAATCCTCGATAAAAAAGTATTCGCCAACATATCCAGCATATTACGACGTAGTTAACCAAAAAAACCTCAATTCCCATAACGAATGGTGGGTAGGGGATAATAGGAGGAAACGATGGAACATGTGAACTGTCATTTGCTAATTTGCTGTCAATTGCCACAACGTTTATCCCCAAAAGTGGAGTTAAGCACTAAGGGCGAAAAAGGCAAATGGTTATATCACTTTTTTATGGAAAACATCATGAGGCACTGAAGTACTCACCGCAATTCTCCAGAAACAAAAAAGACAGCAAAACTGACGTAGAAAAAACAACAAAACAAACATGAAACAACAAAAGGGCCAAGTGATGAAAAACAGAAAGTGTTCCTGTTCCTGTAACTTATGTTATGGATAAAGGCAACAATATTTACATCAAGGCTCAAATGAATGTCCTAACAAAGGGCGGGCGACGAAATACGCACAATTCTAATGAAAATTTTCTCATTTGCATACAGTTTTTCACACTCACAAACACAGTTTCCATTCGTTTTTTCACATTTTCCCTTAACAAGGGGTGATTTGTGCAAAACTCAAAAGTAAAAAACCCCACCAAAAATGGCATAAAAATAATGAGATGAGAAAAATTTTAAAATATGGCCTAAAGTTTTGTTTTTGTGTTTCATATTTTTGTATAAATTAGTCTAGGGGAAGAAGTGCGTTTTTTTATTTTGGGCATTTCAACATCTAACAAAATTAATAAAAACCAGACATTGGCCAACAAAGCTAGGCGCAATGGTGTGATGCGTTCGCTTCATCTGGCTTACAGTGAGGGTATTTATTCTGGTTATATGGTTTAGAAAAATATTAGAACCATGTTTTTTTTTTGTAAAAATTTCTACACGAAAAAGAAACTAAAACGTCTGAATATCAAGTTTTACGGCATTGGGCTTGTTACGTTTTTATACACACATGGTTGGGGGTTATACTAAATTTGTCCTTCCACTTGTAGAGCATCAAAAAAATCTCAGACCCCATAAAATATTCAAATTGCGAGTTGATTTATCGATGTCTGTTGAAATCACTTCCCAACGAAATAAGCTATAATCTTCCAATTTGACACGAGTATTTGCTATTAATATGGGTCAAGCGGTATTGCAAATGGGCTATACCTGGCTACTTTTAGATACAGCCCTCATATAAATCGATTTGAAACTTCTGGAGCCTCCGAGAAAAGCAACTTCCGAGCAAAAAATACTTCAGCAGTAAGAGTTAAATAGGCAGTGCATCCACACAGTATGGATCGTTGGAAATAACGTAAACGAGTAATCAAACTAGTTTATGATCATTCGCTTACGTTATTGCAACCAATTCGTGCAGTATAGATACATGAAAGGTAGTGCTGCTTTCCTTCACGCCAACAATGCTACACTCAAGATTATATATCACTTCTGGGCAATATTTCTATTAAAATGAGCAATTATAACAGTGCTATGTAGAAACGGCTCTAAATCGGGACATCGCCCACAAAAATCAGCACTGATTCGGTTGTTTTGTAAGCAGTAGGAACTGCCTCTCTCCCTTACAAACCTGATGAAATAGTATTCCATTTTTTGCTGGGTTTCATCACATTCGCACTGCATTGAACTGTGCCATGGGTCCAATCCGAAATTCGACCACAAACCAAAAGGTTTTTAGTGGTGGGTTGGTGTCAATTTTGTCAACATTGTATTTCTATAGAAAATTTTGTAAAAATTTTATTTCAATAGAAAATTTTGTCAACATTTTATTTCTATAGAAAATTTTGGCAAAATTTTATTTGTGTAGCAAATTTTGGAAAAATTTTATTTCTATAGAAAATTTTGTCAATATTTTTATTTGAAAATTTTGTCAAAATTTTACTTCAATAGAATTTTTTTTTTAAATTTTATTTCTGTAGAAAATTTTGTCAAAATTTTGTTTCTATAGAAAATTTTGTCAAAATTTTATTTCTTTAGAAAATGTTGTCAATTTTTTTTATACAGCAAAATTTTATCGCAAAAATTTATATATATAGAAAGTTTTCGCAAAATTTTTTTTTACAGAAAATTTTGTCAGAATTTTATTTCTATAGAAAACTTTGGCAAAATTTTATTTCTTTAGAAAATGTTGTCAAATTTTTTACACAGAAAATTTTGTCAAAATTTTATTTCTATACAAAAGTTTGGCAAAATTTTATTTCTATAGAAAATTTTCGAAAAATTTTGTTTCTATAGAAAGTTTTCGCAAAATTTTATTTCTATAGAAAATTTTACCAAAATTTTATTTCTTCAGAAAATTTTGTCAAAAGTTAATTTCTATAGAAAATTTTGTCAAAATTTTATTTCTATAGAAAATTTTGTCAAAATTTTATTTCTATACTAAATTTTGTCAAAATTTTATTTCTATTGAAAAATGTGTCAAAATTTTATTTCTATAAAAATTTTATTTTTTTTCTTTACTAAATTTTGTTAAAATGTTATTTCTATAGAAAATTGTGTCAAAATTTTATTTCTATAGAAAATGTTGTTTTTTTTTTTGAAAATTTTGTCGAAATTTTATTTCTATAGGATTTTTTTCAAAATTTCATTTCTATAGAAAATTTTGTAAAAATTTTATTTCTATACTAAATTATGTCAAAATTTTATTTCTATTGAAAATTATGTCAAAATTTTATTTCAATTGAAAATTTTTTCAAAATTTTATTTCTATAGAAAATTTTGTCAGAATTTTATTTCTATAGAAAATTTTGTAAAGATTTTATTTCTATTGCAAGTTTTGTCAAAATTTTATTTCTACAGAAAATTCTTTCAAAATTTTATTTCTCTGGCAATTTTGTGTCAAAATTTTTTTTCTATCGATTTTGTAAAAAATTTTGTAAAAAATTTATTTATATAGAAAATTTTGTCAAAATTTAATTTCTATAGAAAATTTTGTCAAGATATTATTTCTATAAAAATTTTGTCAAAATTTTATGTCTATAATTTTTTTTTTCAAAATTTTATTTCTATAGAAAATTGTGTAAAAATTTTGTCAAAATTTTATTTCATTATTGTTGTTTTTGATTTCAGCTTAAAACCATCCATTGACTAACCTACAAGTGTAGTTTAGTCAAATGGTACTTCTAGGTACAAAATTCTGATCCCACATTGGCAAAATTTTGGAAACAAAAACATAAATCGTAAGACCGAACAATTAGAGATATTACCACGAGCACGCAACCTGTCCACCAAAGAAAAAATTATTATAATCGGTTCATTGCTGCGGATTTAGTAGCTAAATAACATTTCATATACCCGAGTTGACCTACTTTAGGCCAACCTATGAACCCACAATCAGCCAAACTTAGAAAGCATTGAAAAGTTGCCGAATTATTTCCATTTTAGGATATTATAAAGAAATTTTAGAATACCTTGACATCGGTAATTGTTTCCTCAGTCCAATAAAATCGATTGTAGCTGGAAGTCTTTAGTACAACTTTGTACGAAATTCATGGTAGAGGGTACATATGGTTCGGCCCAACTTAAATTTCTGCTGTATCGTTTAATCTAGATTATGTGACAAAAAAATTCAATAAATTTGGAAATTACGAAGTAATTAAAATTTTGTCCGGGGGAAAGTTATTTTTCTTTTCGGATACTTACTACCCCGCCTGGCCAAAAAATTCAATGTTATTTACTTGCTATAGTTAAACATTTTCTATAGCAGCTCCGTACCCCTTCAATATTACGCCATACTTACTAATTTTTACTTCATATGACTTCATATAAAATTTCTTCACAGATTTTTAAGAACTATCTTTCAAGTAAGGCCAATAACTTTGCGAGTTTGTGTTTGTTATTTCAGCATACGAAAGCACTTTTGCATAATTTTCGTTAATAGCACTATCAAGAAAATGTGAAAAAGTGCGTGGAAAATGTGAAAAAGAAAAAAAACACAAAGAGTTCTCTCCGATAAAATTCAGATATCGTTTAATACAAAAAAAACACGCAGGCGAAAAACAAGCAAACGAAAGGAAAACTAATTTCCCAGAGGGTAAAACGCATAACATTCATCGCACACACAGACACTTTAGCACTACACATACACATAACCACATTTAACCACATTTAACCACATCTATCCGCTTGCCAATCTGTGTATCCGCCAATGGATGTACGTGCACACATACATAGCCAGGGCCAGATACACAAATACAACTACATAGCATCAATTCATCCATAGGCATCACATTTTTCGAAGGCCATAGGAAAAGCATGCAAGCATCTAGGACACGTTCCTACATGCATAACTTCGGAATATCCGTTTTTAGAAGTCAAGGAAGGCATTTTCGATCATAAATGTAACATCACCACCGCCACAACCGCCACCATCACCACAAGCGTCACCTTTGGTATGCTCAAGTTTATAAGATGATTCATTATATTTAGGCCTTGAGGAAGATAAGGCCTCAAATTTATACAGCAGAAAGATCACCCAGACTGAATCTTATGTATACTAAAATCAATCATCCACAATCGAATTTCTTGGTGTGTGTTAAAAGTTACCGATTGCAAGGAATCTTACAATTTTTTAACTCTCTCTCTCTCTCTCTCGCTAATTATAAGTTAGTCTGTATGGAATTTATTTTAGATCAAAAAGGATCGTCCTGTAAGGACATACAAATCGCTTGAATTTTAATATTAGTTAGTATCAGAGACATTCAAGAAGACTCAATAATTCACAAAATATTTTTCCATTAATAACTACACACAAAATTTTTTTCCGATTCAGACACGTAATTAACTGATCCAATTAATTTTTTAATTGAAATGTCTTCAATCACAGAAATTATAGTATCAATTAAAAATATAATTGAAAGTCAATTAAAAAATTAATTCATCCAATTAAAAACATAATTGATAGATACTATTAATTTTTATGATTGAGTTTTGTTTCAATTAAAAAAATTGTTGAATCAATTAAATTTTTAAATGAATATTTTTTAAAATTCAATTAAGACTTAAATTGGAAAAATTTTCGTGAATTTTTTTTTTCTGTGCAGAGGCCTTGTATAACGCCCCCATATCCTTGCCATAACATCACTGCTCACACAAAGATTATGTATGGATGTGTAGGTCTATGTCAGTTTGTTCATGTATTGGCTAGATTGCCAAGGAAGGAAATGAGCTGGTTTTGCAGACATCCAACTTAGCTCGTAAAAGTCAATTTTGATTGCGTTTAAATGCAACCTTGTTAACATTGTGTCGGTCGTGCGCCTTCAATCTCATCGAATGATGAGGATTCAGCCTTTAGGCATGATGAACGCTATGTTTAAACGTTGTCCTATTGGCAAGTAGATCTACGAGTATATATGCTCTAGAATGATGTGCTGTGGTGTAGTGTGTAAAAAAGGAAATCCAGTGACACGATTTCTAACAAACCATCAGTAAATATGTGGATGATGTTAGAAAAAAACTACAGCAATACGTTAAAAATTAGTTTTGTTGAATCCATAGGTTATTTACAAAGAAGGAAAAAAATTGAAAATAAGTTTAAAAAGATACATGAGGTAGTAGTAATGTTAAATAAAAAATGCAATCAAAGTAAATCAGTTGCTTACTCCATTATTGCAGATTTTCCAATAAATAGAATAGGCAGGCATTTAGACGGTCTGTAGCGATTTCCTGTCGTTGAATTATATCCAACTCCCTAAGAAAGCTAAATTGTTGACAAACAAAATTCTCTTTTGTTATAACATATTTTCTTTAAGACAAAAATTAAATTTGGCTTATCTAAAATTTCGTTTCTCTGAAAATAAGACACTTCATTCAGTGAACAAGGAAAATGTATAAATTCCCTGATTGGGAAATTTTTGCAAATTTTATTCCTATAAAAATTTTTGTCAAAACATTATTCCTATACAAAATTTTGTCAAAATTTTATTTCAATAGCAAATTTTGTCAAAATTTTATTTCTATAGAAAATTGTGTCAAAATTTTATTTCTATAAAAAACTTTGTTGAAACTTCATTTCTATAGAAAATTTTGTCAAAATGTTATTTATATAGAAAATTTTGAGAAAATTCTATTTCTATAGAAAATGTTTGCAAATTTTAATTCTATAGAAAATGGTATCACAAAGGACTCAATAGTATAAGTGAGCCTGAAATCTCGGGCTGTTACTATACCTGCCATAACTTATAGAAAATTTGTGCAACATTTTATTTCTATAGAAATTTTTGCAAAATTTTATTTCTATAGAAAACTTTAGCAAAATTTTATTTCTTTAGAACATTTTCTAAAACTTTCATTTCTATGAAAAATTTTATCAAAATTTTATTTCTATATAACATTTTGAGAAAATTCTATTTTTTTTAGAAAATTTTTCCAAAATTTTATATCTATAGAAAATTTTGCCAAAATTTTATATCTATAGAAAATTTTGCCAAAATTTTATATCTATAGAAAATTTTGGAAAAATTTTATATCTATTGAAAATTTTGCCAAAATTTTATATCTATAGAAAATTTTGCCAAAATTTTTTTCTATAGAAAATTGTTGCAAATTTTTTTTCTATAAAAATTTTTTGCAAAATTTTTTCTACACAATATGTTGTCAAAATTTTATTTCTATAGAAAATTTTGTCAATATTGTATTTCTATAGAAAATTTTGCCAAAATTTTATTTCTACAGAAAATGTTTTCAAAATTTTATTTTTTATAGAAAATCTTATCAAAATTTCATTTCTGTAGAAAATTTTGCCAAAATTTTATATCTATAGAAAATTGTTGCAAAATTTTATTTCTATAGAAAATTGTTGCAAATTTTATTTCAAAAGAAAATTTTATTTCAATTAGAAAATTTTGTCCAAATTTTATTTCTACAGAAAATGTTATCAAGATTTTATTTCTATAGAAAATATTGTCAAAATTTTATTTCTATAGAAAATTTTGTCAAAATTTCATTTCTATAAAACATTATGTCAAAATTTTATTTCTATAGAAAATTTTGTCAATATGTTATTTCTATAGAAAATTTAATCAAAATTGTATTTTTTTAGAAAATTTTGTCAAAATTTTATTTGTATAAAAAATTTTATCAACCTGTTTCTACAGAAAATTTTGTAAATATTTTATTTCTATGGAAAATTTTGTGAAAAATTTATTTCTATAGAAAATGTTGTCTTCGAAAAATGTTTACTTGCACAGGACTCCAGCGATAGCTACTTGTGAATGGTCACTGGAATAACTCCGTCAACTCTCAGTAGAGCGGTTTGTAAATGATAACTTGAATTTGGTTCAATACATATCAGTTCCACTGTAGTTATACCATGACACCACATAATAAATGGTAAAAAAAATATATATCTAAATTTTGTAATGCTTTTGTTACCAATCATTGTTAGAAGAATTTGGTACGCAATTCATAAAGGTGGTGCACACTGTTAGTAAAATTGTTCAAGTCGTGCACACGGTTTTGATCGTCAGCAGCATTGCCACAATTAATTTTTATTGTGGAACAACATTTTTCCAAAATTGGACCATAATTCGTACCAGCGGACCATTTTTCCAAATTACATTAATATAATTTAAAAGTTAAATATGTTCCAAAATTTTTTTCTTCGATAGAAAATTTTGTCAAATTTTTATTTTTATTAAAAAATTTCATTTCTATTTAATTCTGTAGAAAATTTTGTCCAAATTTTATTCTTATAGAAAATTTTGTCCAAATTTTATTTCTATAGAAAATTTTGTCAAAATTTTATTTCTATAGAAAATTTTGTGCAAATTTTGTTTCTATAGAAAATTTTGTCCACATTTTATTTCTATAGAAAATTTTGTCAACATTTTATTTCTAGAGAAATTTTGTCAAAATTTTATTTCTATAGAAAATTGTGTCAAAATTTTATTTCTATAGAAAATTTTGTCAAAATTTTATATTTATAGAATATTTTGTCAACATTTTATTTCTATAGAAAATTTTGTCAACATTTTATTTCTATAGAAAATTTTGTCAAAATTTTATTTCTATAGAAAATTTTGTCAAAATTTTATTTCTATAGAAAATTGTGTCAATATTTTATTTCTGTTGAAAATTGTGTCAACATTTTATTTCTATAGAAAATTTTGTTCAAATTTTATTTCTATAGAAAATTTTGTCAAAATGTTATTTCTATAGAAAATTTTATCAAAATTTTATTTATATAGAAAATTTTGTCAACATTTCATTTCTACAGAAAATGTTGTCAACATTTTATTTCTATAGAAAATTGTCTCAAAATTTTATTTCTACAGAAAATTTTGTCAAAATTTTATTTCTATAGAAAATTTTGTCAAAATTTTATTTCTATAGAAAATTTTGTCAAAATTTTATCTCTATAGAAAATTTTGTCAAAATTTTATTTCTATAGAAAATTGTGCCAAAATTTTATTTCTATAGAAAATTGTCTCAAAATTTTATTTCTATAGAAAATTGTGCCAAAATTTTATTTCTATAGAAAATTGTGTCAAAATTTTATTTCTATAAAAAATTTTATCAAAATTTTGTTTCTATAGAAAATTTTGTCAAAATTTTATTTCTATAGAAAATTTTGTCAAAATTTTATTTCTATAAAAAATTTTATCAAAATTTGATTTATATAGAAAATTATGTCAAAATTTTATTTCTGTAGAATTTATTTCTATAGAAAATTTTGTTCAAAATTTATATCTATAGAAATTTTATGTCGAAATTTTATATTTACAGAACATTTTTTCAAAATTTTAAAAATTTTGAAAAATTTAATTTGACGATTTAATGAAAATGGTCCGACCATCGGACCAAATATTAAATTTAATAGTTTTTTTGGACCAAAACGGCAACCCTGATCGCCAGTTGTATTATTCCGGACAAATCATCAATGTATGTGTGTATGCACGAAAACTCTGACTACAAACTGGAGATGTTTAGAAGCTAAAGAGGATAAGAGAGTATAACTAAGCCAAGCAAGTAGAAAGCTTCTCTAGGTGAGATCACTACGTTTCGTGCCCCGAGTCTTTGTTTTGTGCTATTTGGAGATAGGCTTGAATTTGTGTGTTTTTCAGAGACGCATGTATCAAAGTACGTGTTTGGGTATTTATGTAGGATTTCTTAAGAGAGTATTGCAATGTATTGGGCACAGTGCAAAACAGTTGAGGCATCTGTAGAATAAAAAATAGACACTCCCTTTAATTTGCTCAGAGTGTCATTGGCTACAGATACAATTACTCCTACTATTCTCCAGTGTCATGACACTAGGTTAGGTGAAAGTATAGTGACAGCCCGATAATTCAGGCTCTCTTAGACTATTCAGTCCATTTTGATATCACAGTGGTGAACTTCTCTGTTCTATGTTATGATCAATGACAAGGGGCAAGAGTCTTGACACTAAATGCTATAGAAGTCAAATACATTTGGGCAGACCTTTAGTTCATAAGCCGAACTTTCAAGCCGTTTGTACTTGTAATAAATGCAACTATAAGATACAACAGAGCTTCATTCATTTCAGATTGGCTTGAAATGGACTACCAGATTACTGTCCCATATGGTATTAACAACTGGTGAGTACAGCTACTATGCAATAAATTTCACTGCTGTCCACATTTCTAGTTTCAATATTTGTTTCAAAGTTGATATCAAATTTACTACCAGTGACATACGTTTTTTTCCTCAATTTTTTAAGAGTAAGTATTTTTTTATACTCTCCATTTATTTTCTGTAATTTTGGAATGTCATCTATTGCGAAAGTTATTAAAAAATTCTGGGAAATATTCACACAGTTATTCTCTTTTTTTTAATTCGCAAAATCTCTCATAGTTCTACCGAAAAAAATAAATAAAAAACTTTAATAAAAAATTTTCATAAACTTGCATTGTGAGCAAAGTTGTATTTCGTCGAGTATGTAGGAGGCATGACCTTAATTCCAAAACCTTAGTGGCTGCAATAGCTTTTTGTTGTTCAACAAAGCAAACTTTGCAGACTATTTCCGCTTTTGGAAAGCCTATGCTATACGGAATAAATGAATGAATACAAAAAACGCAAAACAATCGTTTGGAATTAAGTGAATCATAATAAAGTAAACGAACTTATTTTAGGCCACAGAAATATTTCCCAATGGTTTCACACCGTGACCGTAAACATTTATCATGGTCCACAAGAAGAACTAAAAAAACCTAAAATAAAAAGAATAATGCTATAGACACCAGGGAGGGCCTTACATGTCCGCCCACCACTAGGGTGAGTCAGGAACAAAGTTTTCCTTTTCTTTAGTAGTGGCATGGCAATGTGATTCAAATTTTGTGGCAAAAATAATCCGCCCTTAAAAAAAGCTATTAAAATTTTTTCTTGTTTTTGTTTTTGCTTTTGCTCATAAAGCAAATATGAGCAACAAATTGCAGTTTATGCCATAATAGTAACCATGGAAATGATGGTCATTTTGGATGGAGAAGCAAATACAAAAAAAAAAAAAAAAACGCGATACTCCAACGAAATGACTCTAAAGTGTGTGATGCCATAAACTTTAGATATTTTATGGTCTTGTTTTGTTCTTTGTCTTTTGCCATTTAAACAAAGTGGATACTTTCGTAGCAACAAATTGTCTTCGAGAAATGTAATACTTCCCTTGGACATTTGAAGTGAGCTGGAACTTAGCTTAGTGCTTTTTCCATAGCGTATTATTTTCTATTAGGAAAACAAAAAATCTTAAATATACCAAAAGTGTAGAAATGTAATTTTAAAATCCATTTAGAAAACTTGGAATAACAGGTATTAATAGGCCCATATTTAATGACATGTTAATAGATTCAATTTGTTGACGAAATAACACATGCGAAAACATAGAAAAAACATTTGAAACTATCTTAGACTTTTAATTTAACATTTTATAAAAATCGAATTTAATCTGTATTTTTAAGACTCATATTAAGCCACTTTTATCGGTCGATAGGTATATGAAGATTTTATTCATTTTTAAAAGCTTTTGTTTTTGCAGTCGCGATTTTACAAAGAAATGTGGGTACTTGGGCCATATTTACTCAAATTGAAAAAAAAAAACATATATATATGGGGACTTTGCCCAAATTTGAGGCGATTTTGACAAAATTTAGTACACATTGCTAAAATGTTACCTGTAGCCTCTATGAACAAATTTAAGTTAATCGGAGTGAAATTATGACTTCCGGTCAGTGTTGTCAGTATTTTTCTGGCTTTTGTTCCCAAATTGGTACGCGTTTGTCTCAAAAAAAAAAATATATATATTATTGACAAGTTTTTATGACAAATACAAAATAATGAAAAGGGCTCTGCTGCAAAAAATCAGTAATAATTTAAACATTTAAAACAAAATATATAAAATGTTTGTCATAGCAGCTTGAGAGCTACAATAAATGAAGATTTCGAAACACAAAATCAGGAGACCGGTAAACGTATATCAAATGCTCGAGAGATGAAAATGGTAGAATTCTACAAAAAACGAACATTTCTTACTGTTCGCTAGATTGGTAGAATTTCTGATGTTTTGATAGAATTGGCAAAATATTCCTCTCCGCCTAAGATGTAGTTCACAAATTTTCAATAGAAAATTTTATAAAATTTTTATAGAAATACAATTTTTACAAAATTTTGATCAAAATCTTCAAAATAAGATTTATTCAAATTTTGATCAAATATTCTTCAAACTTTGGTAGATTAATTTCAATACGAGTGACAACCGTGGTGGTAGGTCCAAGGTTAGGTTAGGTTGTGGAATATGACATCAATTTTTATACCCTGCGCCACACTGTAGCTCCCATATATATCTTTCGACCGATATGGACTAATACGGTCCCAGAATCCAGAGTTTTACCCCAATTTGGTTGAAAGTACAATTAGTAGTGTCGTCAAGTGTGCCAAATTTTATTGAAATCGTTTCAGACGAAAGCTATATATGGGAGCTATATCTAATATGACAACAGAGGCCAATTTTTTGCTCCGATTTAGTTGAAATTTTGCACAGGGAGTAGAACCAACATTTTCCTTGTAAAATCGCCACTGATTAGTCGAAAAGTTGTAAAAATGACTCTAATTTTCCTAAACTTCTAATACATAGATATCGAGCGATAAATCATAAACTTTTGCGAAGTTACCTTAAAATTGCTTCAGATTTAAATGTTTCCCATATTTATACCCTTCACCACTACTGTGGTACAGGGTATTATAAGTTTGTGCATTTGTATGTAACGACAAGAAGGAAAAGTCTGAGACCCATCGTTTTAGAATTAAATTCTGAGTCGATTTAGCGATGTCCTTCTGTCTGTCTGTCCGTCCGTCTGTCTGTCCGTTGGTGTATTTTTGTGTGCAAAGTACAGGTCGCAGTTTAAGTCCGATCGTCCTCAAATTTAGCATAGGGTCGTTTTTTGGAACAAAGTCAATCGCTATTGATTTTGGAAAAAATTGGTTCAGATTTAGATATAGCTGCTATATATATTTATCCCCGATCTGGTCATAATTGGCGTGTTTATCAACTGATGTTCTTCAAATGTTATGAGTCTCGAAAAATTTGCATAATATCAGCTAAATCGGTTCAGATTTAGATATAGCTCCCATATATATCTTTCGCCCGGTATGGACTAATACGGTCCCAGAAGCCAGAGTATTACCCCAATTTGGTTGAAATTTTGCACTAGAAGTACAATTAGTAGTGTAGTCAAGTGTGCCAAATTTTATTGAAATCGGTTTAGATTTAGATATAGCTCCCATATATATCGTTCGCCCGATTTACACTCATATGACTACAGTGGCCAATCTTTTACTCCGATTTAATTGAAATTTTGCACAGGGAGTAGAATTAGCATTGTGGCTATGCGTGCCAAATTTGGTTGAAATCGGTTCAGATTTAGATATAGCTCCCATATATAGCTTTCGCCCGATTTACACTCATATGACCACAGAGGCCAATTTTTAACACCGATTTAGTTGAAATTTTGCACAGGGAGTAGAAATAGCATTATAGTTATGCGTGCCAAATTTGGTTGAAATCGGTTCAGATTTAGATATAGCTCCCATATATATGTTTTTATGATTTCGACAAAAATGGTCAAAATACCAACATTTTCCTTGTAAAATCAATTAGTCGAAAAGTTGCAAAAATGACTCTAATTGTCCTTAACTTCTAATACATATATATCGAGCGATAAATCATAAATAAACTTTTGCGTAGTTTCCTTAAAATTGCTTCAGATTTAAATGTTTCCCATATTTTTATACCCTCCATCATAGGATGGGGGTATATTAACTTTGTCATTCCCTTTGTAACACATCGAAATATTGCTCTAAGAACCCATAAAGTATATATATTCTGGGTCGTGGTGAAATTCTGAGTCGATCTAAGCATGTCCGTCCGTCCGTCCGTCCGTCTGTTGAAATCACGCTAACTTCCGAACGAAACAAGCTATCGACTTGAAACTTGGCACAAGTAGTTGTTATCGATGTAGGTCGGATGGTATTGAAAATGGGCCATATCGGTCCACTTTTACGTATAGCCCCCATATAAAGGGACCCTCAGATTTGGCTTGTGGAGCCTCTAACAGAAGCATATTTCATCCGATCCGGCTGAAATTTGGTACATGGTATTGGTATATGGTCTCTAACAACCGTGCAAAAATTGATCCACATCGGTCCATAATTATATATAGCGCCCATATAAACCGATCCCCAGATTTTGGTTGCGGAGCCTCAAAGAGAAGCAAATTTCATCCGATCCGCCTGAAATTTGGTACATGATATTGGTATATGGTCTCTAACAACCATGCAAAAATTGGTCCACATCGGTTCATAATTATATATAGCCCCATATAAACCGACCCCCAGATTTGGCTTGCGAAGTGTCCAAGGGAGGCAAATTTCATCCAATCCAGTTGTAATTTGGAACATGGTGTTTGTATATGATCTTTAACAACCGTGCCAGAATTGGTACTTATCGGTCCATAATTATATATAGCCCCTATATAAAACATTCTCCGGAGCCTCTTGGAGGAGCAAAATTCATCCGATCCGGTTCAAATTAGGAACGTGGTGTTAGTATATGGTTGCTAACAACCATACCAAAATTGGTCCAATCACACAAAAATTGGTCCATATCGGTTCATAATCATTGTTGCCACTAGAACCAAAAATAATCTACCAACATTTTATTTCTATAGAAAATTTTGTCAAAATTTTATTTCTATAGAAAATTTTGTCAAAATTTTATTTCTATAGAAAATTTTGTTCAAATTTTATTCGGTTCATAATCATGGTTGCCACTCGAGCCAAAAGTAATCTACCAAGATTTTATTTCTATGGAAAATTTTGTCAAAAGTTTATTTCTATAGAAAATTTTGTTAAAATTTTATTTCTGTAGAAATTTTTGTCAAAATTTTCTTTCTATAGAAAATTTTGTCAAAATTTTTATTTCTACAGAAAATTGTGTGAAAATTTTATTTCTATAGAAAATTTTGTTAAAATTTTATTTCTGTAGAAAATTTTGTCAAAATTTTATGTCTACTTTGTCAAACTGAATTATATACAGTATGTCAAGAAAGTATTTTGACATTGCCAAATATTTCAAATTCCAGAAATAATTGCATTTGAAATATTTTATATTTTTTGCAGCAATGCTGTGTACGTATGTATACTTTGCAAACTACATAATAAAATATTTTTTAAAATTTCATTATATTTAATTTTGGAACAAAACACAATTTTAATCTTATTGTCAAAACACTTTCTTGACATACTGTACGTATTGGATCGATCTTTTTTTATTTAATATATACCACGTATGGACTTACATACAATTTAGAAGATGGTGTTAGGAGGTTTTAAGATACCTTGCCATCGGCAAGCGTTACCGCAACTTAAGTAATTCGATTGTGGATGGCAGTGTTTAGAAGAAGTTTCTACGCAATCCATGATGGAGGGTACATAAGCTTCGGCCTGGCCGAACTTACGGCCGTATATACTTGTTTTTTACTAACATTGTGTTCCACCCTAGTGCATTAGCCGACTTAAATTTTGAGTCTATAGAGCTTGTAGAAGTCTATCAAATTCTGTCCAGATCGAGTGATATTTAAATGTATGTATTTGGGACAAACTCTTATATATAGCCCCCAACACATTTGACGGATGTTATATGGTATCGAAAATATAGATCTACAAAGTGGTGCAGGGTATTATATAGTCGGCCCCGCCCGACTTTAGACTTTTCTTACTTGTTTATGATGAAATTGATGTCCACTTAGACAAGTATAGGTTCATTGTGATTCCTCGATGTGAGTTTTCCATCTTCTTGCTTCCGATGCGGTCCGCTTTGTCCTAGAGCTTCCTCCTGCTCGTTCTCTTTGAAAGAAATCTCAGAACAACCAACCACAGGCCCTGATGAATGCAAGTATGTTCCTTAAGCTGCACTCCCGCAGATTTGTGAGAACCTGAAAGAAAAAGGAGCACAGTATCTTGTTTCTTCTAAACGATAAAGCTGGACACTGGCACAGGAAGTGGTACGAGTCCTCCGTAATCCAAGCACCATCTACAGATATCATCGTCTTTAAGTCCTATTCTTAGCATGTGTTTCCCAAGTGTGTTATGTCCTGTTATGATACCAATCAGTGGCCGCAATTCTTCTCTGTTCATCGACATCAAAATTTCGCAGTTCCTACGTTTCTTTTCGTCCCATATCAACTTGGTTTGCTCGCAACCAACCGAAGAAACCCAGCGTCTTCGCCATAGTTCGTCATATTTTACCTCTATTCTGTAATGATGAAGAAGACAGTGGAGGTCCAAGGTGAGGGTGAACTATTTTCATCATTTCTACTCAATAAATATAGAAATGATGAAAATAGTTCACCCTCATATGTCCAAATCAGTGAAGGGGCAAAATTTTGGCACGAGCCCTCACGAAATGATTTCGCAGTTGTAAAACTATGTCTTAGTAAAGCTGAGTGAAGGGAGCATACACAAACAGTTTTTCAGCGGAGGATGGTCCCACCCCAGTAATGCTGGTGACATTTCTGAGTATTTCAAAGCTTCTCTAAGTAGTTTGACTGCAAGGTGGAACGCCGTTCGGACTCAGCTTTAAAAAGGAATCGGGCAGCACTCAGTGATAAGAGAGAAGTTCACCAATGTGGTATCACAATGGACTTAATAGTCTAATTGAACCTGATTCATCGGGCTGCCACCTAGCCTAAAGCTGAGTAAAATTCCAAAATTAGCCCTTGGGCGCCCACAATAAAATTCTGTGTCTGCGTCTATTCCAAAACCTCCACTTGTGCCCTCCATGTATGCCGTGGTATAAAGAGGAGCAATGTATGCCTATTTTGAAAATGTAGAAATAAAACGAACTTATTGTAGAGCCGATTTATTATACTGAACTGTTTTCCCTAGAAAAAATCCCCACAAAACTTCCCACCAAATCCCCAAGACCCCAACTCAAAAGTTTCGTCCCCAACCACGAAAAAAATCCTCAATTTTGGAATAAATCCCCAATACTGGCGACACTGCTTCCGGTGGTCATACAAGTCTAAATCGGTAATTTGGTGTGTTAATTCTAATCCTTGTGCAAAATTTTTCGTAAATCAAAATAAAACTGTGGCCTCTGTAGCCACATATGGGTCTAAATCAGGCGAAATGTATACATGGGAGCTATGTCTAAATCTTAACCGATTCCAACCAAATTTGACACACTTTACGACACTATCAATTGTACTCCTTGTGCATGTTTGAAGTAAAACGGACTAAAACTTTGGCTTCTGAGGCTGTATAAGTCGATTGGACTAAAACTGCGGCCTGGACTTTGATCACAAAAATGTGTTCACATATATGGACATGGCTATATCGACTCAGGGACCAGCCCTGAGCAATATTGACCAAGACTCCTGGGTGTTGCAAATATAGGACATACATATGTGGCCCAGGGTATAAAAATAAGGGATTAAGTTACCGAAAATATGTGACATTTATAGCCCTTGGAAATTGTCTATTATATCTACTCTCCTTCGACCAAAGATACAAAAATAAATGGCTCTTTATGTCTAAAGTATTAACACAAATTTTGACGTTCCTCATTATTCTCTTGCCATATGGGATTTTGCAAGATCCAAAGATGAAAATCTTTCCTCTAAGAACATCAAACACCAAATTCAACTCATTACCAACGTTTGTTTGCATGACATTGTTGAAACGCCTCCCAAACATATCTTCCCGCAATATATCCATCATGCACACTATTCCATTTCCTGTCCCAGACACTTGCTGGGTACTTTGAAATTACCCAAAACTAGTCATCTGGGGTAATCTCTTGTTTTCGTGATCTATGGGAATATAGCCCAAAATAAAAATTGGAATTGGTGAGCTGGCATTTCACTTTTTCTCCCAGATGCTTTTGCATCTGTATGGGTTTGCCAATGACTTCCGTGCCATACTCAACTACAATATATTGCTGGCACGAATATAGATATTGTGCTTCCTTTGAGAATTCATCACTGTGTGCTGGATGCTATTCATCCGGTTGTGATTCTTTGACATTCAATATTTAATCTCTACCCTATCATTCATACTCCAACCTAGATGAAGCCATCGAGAAGCGATCAGCTTCAAACTATTTCCAGATGCATGAAGATAGCTACTGCTATGGCAACTGCGGCAATGGTGGGACAAGTAGTGGTGGTGGCATGCCATGGTTTTCATGGATAACGCAAATTCCATTGAAAGACTTAGTATGTAAGCACATTGTATCCAAAGACCTCTAGAGATTTTACCATGAAACGATTAAGTATATAAGAAGACAGATACTCGTACGTACTAGTACATCACATATGATTTTTCTAATATTGCAGGTTGTGAAGACCAGGATGTTTACCAAAGAGATTAAATTAATTGAAATTGTAAGTAAATTTGCCATTAGACATTTCCATGGGTATCTTATGCTTATTAAAAGAAATAGAAATAGAAGAAATTGAGTATCATTTTGAAATATTAAAATCTTTAGCAAAGCGGTAAAATTAAAGATTTTTTAGATTTTAAAATTAAAAAAATAAGGAAAGTCTAGTCTAGGAAGCCACCATTGTGCAATGCTTAGCATGCCCGCTTTGCATTGAGATGTGGGTTCAATACTGGTGACATCTCTGAGAGATTTAAAGCTTCAATTTGCAAAGCCGTTCGCACTCGGCTGTTAAAAGAAGGTCCCTTGTTATTAAGCCAAAAATAGATTCGGGCAGCACTCAGTGATAAGATTGAAAATATTTTATTATAGATCATGGTAGCTAGAGAACCTATTAATACATCGTATGGCGAAATTAAACTAGCTCAAATGATAATTGCAGCCACTGGAGGTTCTAGATACCAAATTGTTTTTTTTTTTGTAATCATGTAATTATTATCATAGAAGGTATCGGAGCCCAAATTTCACGTGTTATCTTCTCCTCGAAGAATCTCAAGAATTCAAATATGGGGATAAGTTTATATGGAGCCTATTTATAATTATGCATTTGCTCGAAGGCATATACTGACATCGCATACCAAATTTTAATCGGATCTGTTGAACTAAGAAATGAACAACAATTTGCATTAGGGCAGTATCTGACATACGAGTATATTTTTCGATGGCAGTTAGGATAGGATAGGTATAGTGGAAGCCCGATATTTCAGTCTCATTAAGACTATTCAGTCCATTGTGATACTCTCTTATCACTGCGTGCCGGCCGAATCTATGCTAAGCTCAATGACAACGGACCTTCTTTTTATAGCCGAGTCCAAACGTCGTTCCACACTGCAGTGAAACCACTTAGAGAAACTTTGAAGCACTCAGAAATGTCACCAGCATTACTGAGGTGGGATAATCCACCGTTGAAAGCTTTTTTGGTGTTCGGCCGAAGCAGGAATCGAACCCACGACCTTGTGTATACAAGGCGGGCATGCTAACCATTGCACCACGGTGGCTCCCTTGGATGGTAGTTAAAGGATAAATATGCATATAACATGTCTACTTTCACCCAAATCGATTGAAAATTGCGGAGGTTCAAGAAGTCAAATCCGGGAATCGGTTTATAAGGGTGTATGACCAAGGGTGCCACATATGATAAAATTCTACCTAACATGGTCGATTTTTTTACTGTTCAGTAGATTGGTAGAATTCTTGATGTTTCGTTAGATTTCGCAAACTATTCCTCTCCAACAAATAACTACTTCAAAAAATTTTCTATAGAAATAAAATGTTGACAAAAATTTTCTATAGATACAATTTTTTCAAAATTTTCTATAGATATAAAGTTTTGGCAACATTTTCTATAGAAATAAAATTTTGACAAAATTTTCTGTAGAAATAAAATTTTGACAAAATTTTCTATACAAATAAAACTTTGACAAAATTTTAGATACAAATAAAATTATGGCAAAATTTTCTATAAAAATAAAATTTTAATAAGATTTTCTATAGAAATAAATTTTGATAAAATTTTCTATAGAAATAAAATTTTGACAAAATTTTCTATCGAAATAAAATTTTGATAAAATTTTCTTTGGAAATGAAATTTTGATATTATTTTCTATAGAAATAACATTTTGACAAAATTTTCTATAGAAATAAAATTTTGACAAAATTTTTGAAAAATTTTTATAGAAATGAAATTTTGACAAAATTTCTACATAAATAAAATTTTGAGAAAGTTTTGCCAAAATTTTCTATACAAATAAGATTTTGACAAAATTTTCTACAGAAATGAAAATTTTACAAAATTTTCTATAGAAATTAAAATTCGGCAAAATTTTCTTTAGAAAATAAGTATGGGAAAATTTTTCAATAAAAATAAAATTTTGACAAAATTTTTATTAGAAATTCTATAGAAATAAAATATTGACAAAATTTTCTGTAGAAATAAAATTTTGTAAAATTTTTACAAAATGTTCTATAGAAGTAAAATTTTGACAAAATTTTCGATAGAAGTAAAATTTTGACAAAATTTTCTATAGAAATAAAATTTTAATAAAATTTTCTATAGAAATAAAATTTTAATAAAATTTTCTATAGAAATAAAATTTTAATAAAATTTTCTATAGAAATAAAATTTTGACAAAATTTTCTATAGAAATAAAATTTTGATAAAATTTTCTTTGGAAATGAAATTTTAACATTATTTTCTATAGAAATAACATTTTGACAAAATTTTTTATAGGACTAAAATTTTGTTAAAATTTTCTATAGAAATAAAATTTTGACAAAATTTGTCTTGGAAATGAAATGTTTATAGAAATGAAATTTTGACAAAATTTTCTACATAAATAAAATTGTAAGAAAGTTTTGCCAAAATTTTCTACATAAATAAAATTTTTTACAGAAATGAACATTTTACAAAATTTTCTATTGAAATTAAATTTCTACAAAATTTTCTATTGAAATTAAAATTCGGCAAAATTTTCATTAAAACAAAAATTTGGGAAAATTTTTCAATAAAAATAAAATTTTGACAAAATTTTCATTGGAAATGAAATTTTGACAAAATTTTCTATAGAAATAAAATTTTGGCATAATTTTCTATAGAAATAATTTGTGTAGAAATAAAATATTGACAAAATTTTCTGTAGAAATAAAATATTGACAAAATTTTCTGCAGAAAAAAAATATTGAAAAAATTTCCTATAGAAATAAAATATATATAAAATTTTCTCTAGGAATAAAATTTTGACAAAAGTTTCTATAGAAGTAAAATTTTTACAAAATGTTCTATAGAAGTAAAATTTTGACAAAATTTTCTATAGTAATAAAATTTTGACAAAAATTTCTATAGAAATGAAGTTTTGTTAAAATTTTCTTTTGAAAAAAAAAGGGAAAAGAGAGATGTTTGTGTGAATTTATTTAGGCATAAGCCGCTATCATAAACCTTTTTTTTGCAAAATTTTTATATAAAATTAAATTTTGACAAAATTTTCTACATAAATAAAATTTTGAGAAAGTTTTGCCAAAATTTTCTACATAAATAAAATTTTGACAAAATTTTTTACAGAAATGAATATTTTACAAAATTTTCGATTGAAATTAAATTTCCACAAAATTTTCAATAGAAATTAAAATTCGGCAAAATTTTCTTTAGAAAATAAATTTGGGAAAATTTTCCAATAAAAATAAAATTTTGACAAAATTTTCATTGGAAATGAAATTTTGACAAAATTTTCTATAGAAATAAAATTTTGACATAATTTTCTATAGAATAATTTGTGTAGAAATAAAATATTAACAAAATTTTCTGTAGAAATAAAATATTGACAAAGTTTTCTGTAGAAAAAAAATATTGAAAAAATTTCCTATAGAAATAAAATATAGACAAAATTTTCTCAAGGAATAAAATTTTGACAAAATTTTCTATAGAAATAAAATTTTGACAAAATTTTCTATAGAAATGAGGTTTTGTTAAAATTTTCTATAGAAATGAAAAGGAAAAGGGAGATGTTTATTTCGGCATAAGCCGGCTATCAAACCCTTTTTTCGGAGCGTTCAAGTGTGGTTCACTTTGGGTTTAGTGAACTGCCTGAATTTATTCTGATAATTGGTTGATAGTTTTGCTGCAAGTAGAGGATGCTGATGAGGAATGTGGTAATTCCGAAACGTGCATCCATCCAACCATCTTGCAGTCTGTAGGGCTTTGCCCAAATAAATTTGACAAACATTATTTTCCTCTGTTGGTTAAGCTACTCTTGTTGTTTAGTCAAAACAATGGTTTTAAAGCTGAGATCAAAACAACAAATATGAAATAAAATTTTGACAAAATTTTCTATAGAAATAAAATTTTGACAAAATTTTCTATAGAAATGAAATTTTGAAAAACTTTTATATAAAAATAAAATTTGGACAAAAATTTCTATGGAAATAAAATTTTTAAAAAATTAATTATATATAAAATTTTGACAAAACTTTCTATAGAAATAAAATTTTGAGAAAACTTCCTATGGAAATAAAATTTTAACAAAAAATTTTTTAAAAATGGAATTTTGACAAAAACAAAAAATATTTTGTTTGGACCAATCCTGAAAATACATTTGCTTGAAGCAGGATGTGTGTAGTGGTGTTTGTGATGGTGTATATATTGTAAGGTATAATATTAGTTGTCATCATATACCGAATTATATCTAGTTATATCAAATTCTATCTCATCACATCTAGCTATACCTTCTCGTAACTAAGGGGCCAATTTTGAAATCTAATTCTATCTAATGATTTTCCCCAATTTTTACATGGGTAGTTAGTCTTGTGAAATTCATATCTGGCGTTTTCTTTTTAATAGCTTGATAATCAATCAATTCCTTAATCTTCATGTCCAATAAGCTAAAAACTCCAACAAATATGAACCGATTGCCTTGAGTTAGGGGTATGTTCCATTAATTTCACTTGAACTTAAAATATTACATGTATGGTCTCAAATGTTTTTAATAAAGTCCTTCTATATATGTAACCATATATATATACAATAAATGTATAGTAAACTTTAAACCTAATTTCCCACATAAATTATTTCTATAAACTGTCAATTAAGTGTTTTGTGTGCTGGTAATAAACTTTACTACCAGCTCTATATCTGATGGGTATTAATGCTACATTGAAATGTATGGACAATTTGTAAATTTTATACTCACGTTTACGTTATACAATTTTTGAGACATAATTTTTATAAGGAAAATTAAAAAATTTTTTTTTTTGAAATAAAAATAGTTTAAATTTAGCATCAGTTTAACAATGAACTTTTATTTTAATAGGTTATGATAATAAGCAACGTACACATATTTACTTAATCCTTATTCCGTAGCCATGTACTACCTATATTACTTTGTTCTGCCCCAAGTGTCAGACTAAAACAGAATGCGCAATATGAATGACAGTCTGTAAAGGGATAAATTGAACTTCCTAATTATTTTTCTATGATGACATGGCATTAGTGACAAGGAAACAGTAACTCTGATTGATTAAGTTGTTTTTTTCTACGTTTTATTTACTTAGTTTTTATGCTCCAAATAAATGGCGTATTTCTCATCTATTGTTTCCGTTTCATGCTGCTATCGTTTCATTATTTTTCATTTGCACACTATGCATTTTTCTTTTCATTTTTGCTATTTTCCATTGTTTTTTTTTTGCATATTTCCTGCTTTTATTATGATTTACGATTGTAGTGAAAATTAGATGTCGACCATGATCTCATACTTGGCTATAATTTACTTTAGTCTTTAAATTTGTTTGCTAGAATAATATTTCATTAATTGAAAAGACACTGGGTAAATTTTCTTATGGAGGAGAGTTAATAATAGGATTTTAAAAGTGTGCATTTTAGGCTAAATTAGGTGTGGTCGCAGCCCGTTATTTCAGGCTCACTTGGACTATGCAGTCCATATCACAGTTGTGATCTTCTCTTTTATCATTTAGGGCTCCCCGTTTCAATGTTTAGCTCAATGACAAGGGACTTCCTTTTTAAAGTCGAGTCCGAACGGCGGTTCACATTACGGTGAAACCACTTAGAGTAGCTTTGAAACAGTCAGAAAACCCACCGCTTCAAAACTTTTTGGTGTTCCGGCGAAAATGAAGTTGAACCCATGGTATTTTGTGTGCCAGACGGTCATGCTAAACAGTTAGGCCCACGGTGGCTCCCATGGTTTTTATACCCTGCGCCACACTGTGGAATACGGTATTATAAGTTAGTGCATATGTTTGTAACACCGAGAAGGAGACGAGATAAACACATGGTGTCTTTGGCAATAATGCTCAGGGTGGGTCCCTGAGTCGATATAACCATGTCCGTCTGTCCGTCCGTCCGTCAGTCCGTCTGTCTGTGAACACAATTTTGTGATCAAAGTCTAGGTCGCAATTTAAGTCCAATCGCCATCAAATTTGGCACATGTTCCTAATTTGGGTCAGAATAGAACTCTATTGATTTTGGAAGAAATCGGTTCAGATTTAGATATAGCTCCCATATATATCTTTCGCCCGATATGCATTAATATGGACCCAGCAGCCAGAGTTTTATACCGATTTGCTTGAAATTTGTCACAAATATAACACTTAGTCGTATGGCCGAGTGTGCAAAATTTGATTGAAATCGGTTCAGATTTAGATATAGCTCCCATATATATCGTTCGCCCGATTTACACTCATATGACCACAGTGGTCAATATTTTCCAAAATCGCCACTGCTTAGTCGAAAAGTTGTAAAAATGACTTTAATTTTCCCAAACTTCTAATACATATATATCGAGCGATAAATCATAAATAAACTTTTGCGTAGTTTCCTTAAAATTGCTTCAGATTTAAAAATATCCCACATTTATTCCCTGCACCACACTGTGGAACATTACTAACATTGTGTTCCACCCTAGTGCATTAGTCGACTTAAATTTTGAGTCTATAGGTTTTGTAAATGTCTATCAAATTCTGTCTAGTTCGAGTGATATTTAAATGTGTGTATTTGGGACAAACCTTTATATATAGCACCCAACACATTTGACGGATGTGATATGGCATCGAAAATTTAGATCTACAAAGTGGTGCTGGGTATAATATGGTCGGCCCCGCCCGACTTTACACTTTCCTTACTTGTTATACCCTCCATCATAGGATATATTAACTTTGTCATTCCGTTTGTAACACATCGAAATATTGCTCTAAGACCCTATAAAGTATATATATTCTGGGTCGTGGTGAAATTCTGAGTCGATCTGAGCATGTCCGTCCGTCCGTCCGTCCGTCTGTTGAAATCACGCTAACTTCCGAACGAAACAAGCTATCGACTTGAAACTTGGCACAAGTAGTTCTTATCGATGTAGGTCGGATGGTATTGAAAATGGGCCATATCGGTCCACTTTTACGTATAGCCCCCATATAAAGGGACCCTCAGATTTGGCTTGTGGAGCCTCTAACGGAAGCATATTTCATCCGATCCGGCTGAAATTTGGTATATGGTGTTTGTATATGGTCTTTAACAATCATGCAAAAATTGGTACACATCGGTCCATAATTATATATAACCCCCATATAAACCGATCCCCAGATTTGGCTTGCGGAGCCTAAAAGAGAAGCAAATTTCATCCGATCCGCCTGAAATTTGGTACATGGTGTTCGTATATGGTCTCTAACAACCATGCAAAAATTGGTCCATATCGGTCCTTAATTATATATAGCCCCCATATAAACCGATCCCCAGATTTGGCTTGTGGAGCCTCTAAGAGAAGCATATTTCATCCGATCCGGCTGAAATTTGGTACATGGTGTTGGTATATGGTCTCTAACAATCATGCAAAAATTGGTCCACATCGGTCCATAATGATATATAGCCCCCATATAAACCGATCCCCAGATTTGGCTTGCGGAGCCTCAAAGAGAAGCAAATTTCATTCGATCCATATGAAATTTGGTACATGATGTTGGTATATGGTCTCTAACAACCATACAAAAATTGGTCCACATCGGTCCATAATTATATATAGACCCCATATAAACCCATCTCCAGATGTGGCTTATGGAGCCTCTAAGAGAAGCAAATTGCATCCGATCCGGCTGAAATTTGGTACATGGTATTGGTATATGGTCTCTAATAACCGTGCAAAAATTTGTCCACATCGGTCCATAATTATATATAGCCCCCATATAAACAGATCCCCAGATTTGGCTTGCGAAGTCTCCAAGAGAAGCAAATTTCATCCAATCCGGTTGTAATTTGGAACATGGTGTTTATATATGATCTTTAACAACCGTGCCAGAATTGGTCCATATCGGTCCATAATTATATATAGCCCCCATATAAAACGTTCTCCAGATTTGACCTCCGGAGCCTCTTGGAGGATCAAAATTCATCCGATCCGGTTCAAATTAGGAACGTGGTGTTAGTATATGGTCGCTAACAACCATACCAAAATTGGTTCAATCACACAAAAATTGGTCCATATCGGTTCATAATCATGGTTGCCACTAGAGCCAAAAATAATCTACCAAATTTTATTTCTATAGAAAATTTTGTCAAAATTTTATTTCTATAGAAAATTTTGTCAAAATTTTATTTCTAGAGAAAATTTTGTTAAAATTTTATTCGGTTCATAATAAAATTTTCATCATAGTCAAAATTTTATTTCTATAGAAAATTTTGTTAAAATTTTATTTCTGTAGAAATTTCTGTAGAAATTTTTGTCAAAATTTTCTTTCTATAGAAAATTTTGTCAAAATTTTTATTTCAATAGAAAATTTTGTGAAAATTTTATTTCTATAGAAAATTTTGTTAAAATTTTATTTCTGTAGAAAATTTTGTCAAAATTTTATGTCTACTTTGTCAAACTGAATTATATACGTATTGGATCGATCTTTTTTGATTTAATATATACCACGTATGGACTTACATACAATTTAGAAGATGGTGTTAGGAGGTTTTAAGATACCTTGCCGTCGGCAAGCGTTCCCGCAACATAAGTAATTCGATTGTGGATGGCAGTGTTTAGAAGAAGTTTCTACGCAATCCATGATGGAGGGTACATAAGCTTCGGCCTGGCCGAACTTACGGCCGTATCTACTTGTTTTTTACTAACATTGTGTTTCATCCCAGGGTGTTAGACGATTTAATTTTTAATTCTAGCGATTTTCTAGAAGTACGAAAAATTTTCTCCAAATGGTTTCAGATATAAATATTTGTATATGGGAATATAAACCTTCATAGTTACTCCAAACAAATTTGAAGGAGTTGAGATAGTAACACAAATTTTGGTGTACATAGTGGTGAAGGTTATAATATAGTCGGCCCGCCCGACTTTAGAATTTACTTACTTGTTTTTTATTTATGAAAAAAACTTCTTATGTGGTTAAAATAAAGAACCAAAGATGTTCTGGAGGACATTTTTGAAAGTGTTTTTTTTTGGTGGGTCATGCTGAAGGTGGACAATTTAAAAAATCTAAATTATTCTTTTTTCTTGATTTTATTGTTTTATTGCAAAAATTGCGTTGACTAAATTTTAATGAAATTTTTCTTTGTGTATAGTTCATGCTTTCCCATAAAACAGATCTTATATCAAAAATATTTTGCTCTATATAAGCCAGATATTTTCTGTACAGCATCTGATATCTTTAATTTCAATTGTTTGACATTTTCTTGAAATTATATCTTTTCACATCTTGATTTTGTGTCTTCGTTTGACATCCGTCAAGTGTTTGTTGTGATTCGATCCTAAAAGAATTTTTCAATGATGCCATTCGTCATCATCAAAAACGATGAAATTTCATCGATTGTAGTTGATGAACGTTTGTAGCCGAAGAAATGAGTGCAAATGATTTGTGGCCCTTTTGGATAGATGATTTGCTTTTCTAATTAAACGAAGGAAATTAATTTGTCTACTTGTTTGAATACACTGTTGATTATTGATTAAACACTTGAGAGACATCAATGATTGAATAGACAATAATGGTTGAATGGTCCATGACATTGACTTATATGTCGTTTCTAATTACAATTGGAGTACTTTGATTTTGGAATATTTTTATTGTTAACGTATAGAACATAATCAAGGATCTCTAAAATTACATAAAATAATGCTTTAACATGAAGACGTTTTAATGTCAGGTTATTTTAATATTTTTTCAAAAAATTAATAAAAAAAAACTATTTAACAATTTTCGGTCCGCAAGTCCCAAGATATTTTTTTTATGCTGCGATGACTTTGATTTAGATTTGCTGAAAATCTTAGGTTCGTATACACCCTCCTCTGACCGTTGTCAATATTTGCTTTAACTTTGGGCAGTACCCTTTTCGCCACTGGTAGGTAGTCCATGGTATAATTAAACACCAAAATTATTATTTCGCCATTATCACTTCATTAAACCCTTTCTTCATTTTACAAATCTATTACGTGACAATTCCAAATAATAAACGTTGTACTTCTTTATCTTTGAATTTGTGAATAAATATTCCGGAAGTCATAAAACTCTTAGACATTATTGTAATCAAAACAGAGTTATTTCCTTATGCCACTAAAGAGCCATGGCATTCAGTCTACTGCCCAATATCATGGCAGAAACCATCGTAGCTCGTAGATCGTTCACTAGAACACTTAATTACATTTAATTTTATTTCTTTCAAAACTTTTAATTATATCAAATGATTAAACCAATATTTCACAGTTTGTTATCAATTTCACTGGCTAGCGAGAGAACGAGAATCGCTTGCATTCAGTTTTAGTGGTGGTATAAAATGCTAGCCACCTCTAGACTTGGTAAAAACCAACACAGTAAAAAATAAAATTATTTGTCAATTACGAAATTTTTATTATTTTTTATATATATATATTTTTTAATTTGAAACGTAAATTCTATTATTTGCTAGTCGAAAAAAAAACGTATTTCTAATCAAAATTCAATTAGTTTTTAAAATGCACCACCATAGGATAGCGATGGGTGTTTGCTCATGAGTTGCAAATATCGCGAGAACTGCTGCAATACAAATCAAATTTAAATGAAAACAATTAAATACGCATCTAAGTTCAGCCGGTCCGAATCTTAAATATCAATATCATGATCCTTTGAATACGCATCGTTGGTTTACTTCTGAGCACGGTTGTCACTTGAGCTAAAATAACCAACAAAATCGGTAGAAAATTTTATCAAAAAATTACCAAACAACAAAATTTTATTTCTATAGAAAATTTTGTTAAAATTTTATTTCCATAAAAAATTTTGTTAAAATTTTATTTCCATAAAAAAGTTTGTAAAAATTTTAAGTCTATAGAAAATTGTGTCAAAATTTTATATCTATAGAAAATTTTGCCAAAATTTTATGTCTATAGAAAATTTTGCCAAAATTTTATGTATATAGAAGATTTTGCCAAAATTTTATGTCTATAGAAAATTCTGCCACAATTTTATGCCTATAGAAAATTTTGTCAAAATTTTATTTCAATAGAAAATTTGGTCAAAATTTTATTTCAATAGAAAATTTGGTCAAAATATTATTTCTACAGAAAATTTTGTCAAAATTTTATATCTACAGAAAATTTTGTCAAAATTTTATCTCCATAGAAAATTTTGTCAAAATTTTATCTCTATAGAAATATTTGTCAAAAATTTATTTCTATAGAAACATTTGTCAAAATTTTATTTCTATAGAAAATATTGTCAAAATTTTATTTCTATAGAAAATGTTGTCAAAATTTCATTTCAACAGAACATTTTGTCAAAATTTTATTTCTACAGAAAATTTTGTCATAATTTTATTACCACAGAAAATTTTGTCAAATTATTTCTTTTGAAAATGTTGTCAAAACTTTATCGCTATAGAAAATTTTGTCAAAATTTTAACTCTATAGAAATATTTGTCAAAAATGTATTTCTATAGAAAAATTTGTCAACATTTTATTTCTATAGAAAGATTTGTCAAAATGTTATTTCTATAGAAAATGTTGTTGTTTTGTCAAAAGTTTATTTCTCTTTATTTGCAAAATCTACCAGAACGTAAAGAATAAAAAATCTACCATTTGTGATTGAATTATACACAATGTGACAACCGTGTCGATCTAGCCATGTCTGTCCGTCTGTGAACTCATTTTTGTGATCAAAGTCTAGGTCGCAGATTTTTTTCAATCGACTTAAAAATTGGCATAATTATGGTATTTTTTAAGCTCAACATAGAGTCCTGTTGTTTGTGGAAGAATTCGGTTCAGGTTTAGACATATCTCCCATGTATATCTACCCCCGCTATGCATATTTAAATTTTAAGTCGAAAGATTTTTTAGAGGTGTGTCAAAATTGTGTCCAAATCTTTTCAGATTTAAATATATGTATTTCGTAAGGTAGATCTACAAAGTGTAGCAGGGTATATTATAGTCGGCCCCGCCCTACTTTAGACTTTATTTATTTGTTAATATTTCAATTCTATTTATTAAATTACTAGCGTCAAAATTCTATTTCTATAGAAAATTTTGTCAAAATTTTATTTCTATAGCAAATTTTGTCAAAATTTTATTTCTATAGAAAATTTTGTTAAAATTTTATTTCTATAGAAAATGTTGTCAAAATTTTATTTCAATAGGAAATTTTGTCAAAATGTTATTTCTATAGACAATTTAATTTTTGCAGAAAATTTCGTCACAGTTTTATTTCTATAGAAAATGTCAAAATTTTATTTTTATTGAAAATTTTGTCAAAATTTTATTTCTATTGAAAATTGTGTCAAAATTTCAGTTTTTAAAAAATGTTGTCAACATTTTATTTCTAAAGAAAATTTTGTCACAATTTTATTTTTATAGAAAATTTTGTCAAAATTTTATTTCTATATAAAATTTTGTCAACATTTTATTTCTATAGAAAATTTTGTCAAAATTTTATTTCTATAGAACATTTTGTAAACATTTTATTTCTATAGAAAATTTTGTAAAAATTTTATTTCTACAGAAAATTTTGTTAACATTTTATTTTGTCGATTTTTTATTCTATTTCTGTAGAATATTTTATTTCTATAGAAAATTTTGTCAGCATTTTATTTCTATAGAATTTTTTTTTTCAAAATTTTATTTCCATAGAATTTTTTTAAAAAATTTTATTTCTAAAGAAAATTTTGTCAAAATTTTATTTCTGTAGCAAATTTTGTCAAAATTATATTTCTATAGAATATTTTGTCAAAATTGTATTTCTATAGAAACTTTTGTCAACATTTTATTTCTATAGAATTTTTTTCCAAAATTTTATTTCTATAGAAAATTTGGTCAACATTCTATATCTAAAAAAAATTTGTCAAAGTTTTATTGCAATTTTATTTCTATAGACAATTTTTTTAAAATTCTATTTCTATAGAATATTTTGTCAAACTTTTATTTCTATAAAAAATTTTGTCGAAATTTTACTTCTGTAGGAAATTTTGTCAAATTTTATTTCGAAAGAAAATTTTGTCAAAATTTTATTCTATAGAAATTTTTGTCAAAATGTTATTTCTATAGAGAATTTTGTCAAAATTTTATTTCTATAAAAAATTTTGTCAAAATTTTATTTCTATGGGAAATTTTGTCAAAATTTTATTTCTTTAGAAAATCTTGTCAAAATTTTATTTCTTTAGAAAATCTTGTCAAAATTTAATTTCTATAGAATTTTTTTCCAAAGCTTTATTTATATAGAAAATTTTGTTAAATTTTTGTTTCTATAGAATTTTTTTTTTTTTCAAAATTTTATTTCTATAGAAAATTTTGTCAAAATTTTATCTCTATAGATATACTAGCGTAACCCGACCCGCTTCGCTGCGCCTTCCGAAGCGTATTTGGAGGATCATTTTGCATTAACTTAGGGGAGAGGGTGTACCCTTTCCTCCAAATTTTTTTAATAATGTTCTGTATTCAAGTAGTTGGACAACCTTCTATATTTCTTGTGAATTTTAAGTGGGGTTTGTCAAGGAAAGGTATCCTTCTCCTCAACATATCTGAAAATTAAGCACTATATTATAAAAACATACAAAGAATTACTGTTTCCCATCCAATAAATCGGAAAAAGCAAAAGTAGTAAAAAAATTTACCACATTAACATTTGCTAAAATGTTGGAAAATGATGCACCCTCTACGTTGGCTGCCAATTTCATGTAAATTTAAGTTCTTTACTAAAAAGAAGTCTGGCAGAAGCCTGTACAAAAATCATAAAATTATGTACCGAGTTCCCATTTATGGACAACCCTCGACTTTCAATTTCAGGAAAAAAAAACGGGCAAAAGGGAACCCTCTCTTTACTAAAAAGAAGACTAAAAAGAAGTCTGGCAGAAGCCTGTGCAAAAATCATAAAATTATGTACCGAGTTCCCATTTACGGACAACCCTCTACTTTCAATTTAAGAAAAAAAAAAACGGACAAAAGGGAACCCTCTCCCCACCTTCGCTCCACTCCGACCTGATATCGGACTATCACGTACCCTATATTAATTTCGCAACTACTCAATGGTCCCTATAAATTCTATCGAAGTAAATCGATAAAGTTTATTTCAATTTTCCCCTTCCCCAACCAGATATCGAAAAATCATATACTAATTTAAAAATTATGTATAAATTTAATCACCTCCTGCCACGTCCCTGTAAATTTCAAGTAGATCGGAGATGTTTAAATTTTGCTCTATTGTTTTAAAGGGACTTCACTTTCCCCGATACAATATCGACCCTGAAAACTCTTGAAACTTTCTTTCAAGTGTGGGGCAAGGAAGGTTGCCTCTTCGTTCATAACCTTCCCCCACTGCTTTTGTAAATTTCAAGAAAACTTAAATTTTTTTGTAGTTTTAGAGGAGGACCTCCTCCCCGACCAAATGTCGAAAAGCGTATCTTTTGTAAACGTCCCAGAAAATGTCAAGCAAATTATAAGCCTAAAGGGGCGGCCTCTCTTCCGTCCAAATATCACAAAATCAGGTATCAACTATTACGGTTCACGGAGGTTACGATCTCTCCCCAGTCCTCTGTAAATTTCAAGTAACTCGGTAAAGTTTAATTGTTTCTCTCTATGTACTGAAGAGAAGCGGATGTCTCCCTATGCCCTTTTATTTTTATTAAAAAATCAGGAACCTGATATAAATTTCGTAACCCATGTTTACTATAAAATTTCAGTCGGG
The DNA here is from genome assembly GCF_050003625.1 of Haematobia irritans. Taxonomy (NCBI): domain Eukaryota; kingdom Metazoa; phylum Arthropoda; class Insecta; order Diptera; family Muscidae; genus Haematobia; species Haematobia irritans. The sequence goes on from NC_134398.1 coordinate 209,815,546, forward strand.
GGAGTTTAGTTTTGTTTGAACTTTCAAAAAAAAAAACAAAATTGGGCAAAGGGGTGGTCCCCCTCCCCGACCAAATATCGAAAAATAATGTAGCGGATTTTTGTCTACATGCCAACCCCAACATTCAATGAAAATTTCAAGCAAATCGCATAATTTTGTTCCAAGTTTCAAAAAGTAGATCAAGGGGGAGGTCCCCCTCCCCATCCACATATGAAATCATCAGGTACCCCATATTAATTCCATAACTTCACCACATATTCTCTGTAAATCTCAGATATTTTTGAGAATTTTAGTTTTTTCACTGTACTTTAAAAAAAGTCGAACAAAGGGGAGGTCCCCCTCTGCCACCAAATATCGAAATATAAAGTAGCGGATCTTTGCCTAGATGTCAACCCCAACCTTCAATGAAAATTTCAAGCAAATCGGTCAACTTTGGTCCAATTTTCAAAAAGTCCGACAAAGGCGAGGTCCCCCTCCGCGACCAGGTGTCAAAAAATGAGGTACCCTATTTTCACCACATGAACGCCCCCTACGATCTCTGAAAGTTTCAAGTAAATCGGTTCAACCGTTTCGGAGCCATCTCGGAACATACATACAAACAATCAAACAAACAAACAAATAAACAAACATAGATTGAATTTTATATATATAGATTTTTATATCATCACACATAACTTTGTGGTCTGTGCTATTATAACGTATTTTTCGCTCGGTGTACTTGCTTACTCCTTTGGCAACGTGTTTCTTTCACTTTCCATCGATGTTTCATCCTTACTTCTGGTTGCAGTTTTGTTGGCATTTGTTACCATAAAGGAGTTTTCGTCTTCAATGTTTCATGATTTTGTGATTTTATTTTCTACTTTGGTATTTTCTTTCTAATTACTTTCGAAGAATCTATAAAGAAGTTTCGGTTTGAAAGATTTCTATCTTGATGCAAGCAGATTTTACTAAATAAAATTGTCAATAGTTGTAATGGAATTAAATGGGTAAGAAGGAAAAATGAATAAAAGATACATTAACCGGACATGATATTATGGTTGCACTAAACAGCTAAAGGACTTAAGAAGGATTTAAATTTAAGGAAATTATTATGAATTTATAAAATCGTGACTCTCGTCTGATCCGCATGAAAATTGTCACGTGCCGTTAGAATTTAACCTAAACAAAATTGTTTTAATATTGTTCTACCAATGTGGCCAAATAAACTGACTGAGCTGAAAAACTTATATGTTTTTCATAGAGCCAATTAACAACTCTGAGGGATTTTTGTAAATGCTAATCACTTCTTCAACAGGTATATTTTCTCGATCCCATCCTGAAAGTATTTCTATTGCAAGGATATTTTCAGATTTTTTTTTAGTATCAATCGTTCTGAAATGAAATAATGCAATGGGTCATGACATTCACACCATCAACATCATTTGTGAAATCACGATTACTTCCACAATTCAATTCAATGTTATTTTTGGGATAGTTCAAAGTTCGGATATGTTTCAACATCTGTGGTAAATATCCGTTTATGTGATGCAAGCTTTCACAGCAGATTAACGTCAATTTAATACAATCAAATACCTTACCAATATTTTCTTTGGGATTTCCTTTCTATTGCTCTTGGTACACCTTCCAGACGAACACATATTTGATGTTGTCTTCGATTTTGGGCAATTTCTATTTGCTGCTGCAACCAATGCCAACTAGGAAAACTTAGCAGACCATAACCCACACAAAGCGTAAGAAACGCGAATTGAACTCTTCTTCGTTTAGTTTTCTTTTTGTTTAGTATGAGCAAAAATCCTTTGAAGTATATGTATTTTGGGTGTATATATGGGGGAATAAGTGAACGGATGCAGAAGAGAAAACAGGAGTTTATCCTGCATCCTGTTTATACATATCCTCTTGGTTTGAATATAACTGATTCAATTTACCAAAAGGGAGAAATTTCTTTTTCTCAAAGGAATATTGGTAAGCTTATTCTAAGAACTGTAGAAAATTATAGGAATATATGAATAGTTCTAATATTTGAAAAACGTTTATACCCACCAACGTAGAGTATAAACGGATGAAATTTGCGATATGGGTCAAATTTCTCCAGCCAAATCTAGAGATGGGTTTATAAGGAGACTATACCTACATTGTAGTGCAATTGTCAGCATGTCCGTCTTGCATACATAGGGTCGTGGGTTCGAACCCAGTTCGTCCAAACACAAAAAAGTTGCAGTAAAAATGAAATCTTTGGCCTAACGATAATATTTTAATATTTAAAAGTTGTACGATATGGCTCATTTGCAATTACGGTCGCCACAGTTGGTAGAATTCTTCCAAAAATGATAGGTCTTTTACTGTTTGGTAGATTGGTAGAATTGTTGATGTTTTGATAGATTTTTTCAAAATATTCCTCTCCACCCAAGAGCTACAAACATTTTCTATAGAAATCAAATTTTGAGAAAATTTTCTATAGAAATAAAATTTTAACAAAAAATTCTATAGAAATAAAATTTTGACAAAGTTCTCTACAGAAATAAAATTTTGACAAAATTTTCTATAGAAATAAAATTTTGAGAAAATTTCCTACAGAAATAAAATTTTGCAAAAATTTTCTATAGAAATAAAATTTTGCGAAAATTTTCTACAGAAATAAAATTTTGACAAAGTCTATTGAAATAAAATTTCGACAAAATTTTCTATTGAAATAAAATTTTGACAAAATTTTCTAAAGAAATAAAATTTTGATAATTTTTCTATAGAAATAAAATTTTGACAATATTTTCTATAGAAAGAAAAATTTTACAAAATTTTCTATAGAAAGAAAAATTTTACAAAATTTTCTATAGAAATACAATTTTGACAAAACTTTCTATAGAAATAAAATTTAAAAAAAAAATTAGCAATAAAACTTTGACAAAATTTTATATAGAAATAAATTTGGAGAAATTTTTTTATAGAAATAAAATTTTGACAGAATTTTTTATTGAAATAAAGTTTTGACAGAATTTTATATAGAAATAAAATTGTGACAAAATTTCCTAAAGAAATAAAATTTTGTTTTAATCTTCTATAAAATTTTGACAAAATTTTATATATAAACATAATTTTAACAAAATTTTCTATAGAAATAAAATTTTAACAAAATTTTCTATAGAAATAAAATTTTGACAAAGTTCTCTATAGAAATAAAATTTTGACAAAATTTTCTATAAAAATAAAATGTTGAGAAAATTTTCTATAGAAAAAAAAATTTGAGAAAATTGTCTATAGAAAAAAATTTTGAGAAAATTTTCTATAGAAAAAAAATTTGAGAAAATTTTCTATAGAAATAAAACTTTGACAAAAATTTCTATAGAAATAAAATTTTGACAAAGTTCTCTATAGAAATAAAATTTTGACAAAATTTTCTATAGAAATAAAAAATTTGAGAAAATTTTCTATAGAAATAAAATTTTGACAAAAATTTCTATAGTAATAAAATTTTGACAAAGTTCTCTATAGAAATAAAATTTTGCCAAAATTTTCTATAGAAATAAAATTTTGAAATAATTTTCTATAGAAATAAAATTGTGACAACATTTTCTATAGAAATAAAATTTTGACAACATTTTCTATAGAAATGAAATTTTGACAAATTGGAGTTGTCCCCATCGACCAAAACAAATTGAACTTAATTTAGTGGATATTATGGAAATAGCATTAAAATTGGGAGGAATTTCAAACATTTTCTTTAGAAATAAAATTTTGAGAAAATTTTCTATAGAAATAAAATTTTGAGAAAATTTTCTATAGAAATAAAATTTTAACAAAAATTTCTATAAAAATAAAATTTTGACAAAGTTCTCTATAGAAATAATATTTTGACAAAATGTTCTATAGAAATAAAATTTTGCGAAAATTTTCTATAGAAATAAAATTTTGACAAAAATTTCTATAGTAATAAAATTTTGACAAAGTTCTCTATAGAAATAAAATTTTGACAAAGTTCTCTATAGAAATAAATTTTGCCAAAATTTTGTATAGAAATAAAATGTTGACAAAAGTTTTCTATTGAAATAAAATTTTCACAAAATGTTCGATAGAAATAATCTTTTGGTAAATTTTTCTATAGAAATAAAATTTTGACAAAATTTTCTATAGAAAGAAAATGTTTACAAAATTTTCTATAGAAATAAAATTTTTGACTCCCCGACCAAAACTCGAACTTAATTAGTGGATATTTGTCTAGAGGACAACTGCCGACAAATTTTGACAAAATTCTCTATAGAAATAAATTTGGAGAAATTTTTCTATAGAAATAAAATTTTGACAGAATTTTTATTGAAATAAAACTGTTGCAAAATTTCCTAAAGAAATACAATTTTGATTTAATCTTCTATAAAATTTTGACAAAATTTTACATATAAACATAATTTTGACAAATTTTTCTATAGAAATAAAATTTCGACAAAATTGGAGTTGTCCCCCCGACCAAAAAATTGAACTTAAATTAGTGGATATTATAGAAATAGAAATAAAATTTGGATAAACTTGTCTATAGAAATAAAATTTCGACAAAACTTTCTATAGAAATTAACTTTCGACAACAGTTTTTATAGAAATAAAATTTTGACAAAAAGAAATAAAATTTTGACAAAATTTTCTATTGAAATAAAATTTTGAAATAATTTTCTATAGAAATAAAATTTTGACAAAATTCTCTATAGAAATAAAAATTTGAAATAATTTTCTATAGTAATAAAATTTTGAAATAATTTTCTATAGAAATAAAATTTTGACAACATTTTCTATAGAAATAAAAGTTTGACAAATTGGAGTTGTCCCCACCGACCAAAAAAAAAATGAACTTAAGTTAGTGGATATTATAGAAATAGCAATAAAATTGGGAGAAATTTCAAACATTTTCTATGAAATAAAATTTTGAAAAAATTTACTATAGAAATAAAATTTTGAAAAAATTTTCTACAGAAATAAAATTTTGAGAAAATTTTCTATAAAACTAAAATTTTAACAAAAAATTCTATAGAAATAAAATTTTGACAAAGTTCTCTACAGAAATAAAATTTGGCTAAATTTTCTATAGAAATAAAATTTTGAGAAAATTTTCTACAGAAATATAATTTTGCGAAAATTTTCTATAGAAATAAAATTTTGACAAAAATTTCTATAGCCATAAAATTTTGACAAAGTTCTCTATAGAAATACAATTTTAACAAAATATTCTATGGAAATAAAATTTTGACAAAATTTTCTAAAGAAATAAAATTTTGATAAATTTTTCTATAGAAATAAAATTTTGACAATATTTTCTATAGAAAGAAAAATTGTACAAAATTTTCTATACAAAGAAAAACTTTACAAAATTTTCTATCAAAATAAAATATTGACAAAACTTTCTATAAAAATTATCTTTCGACAAAATTTTTTATATTTACAAATAAAATTTTGACAAAATTTTCTATAGAAATAAAATTTTGACAAAATAAATTTGGAGAAATTTTTCTATTGATATAAAATTTTGATAGAATTTTTTATTGAAATGAAGTTTTGACAAAATTTTATATAGAAATAAAATTGTGACATAATTTCCTAAAGAAATACAATTTTGATTTAATCTTCTATTTTGACAAAATTTTATATATAAACATAATTTTGCAAATTTTTCAATAGAAATAAAATTTTAACAAAATTTTCTAAAGAAAAAAAAAAAAATTAACAAAATGTTCTAAAGAAATAAAATTTTGACAAAATCTTCTACAGAAATAAAATTTTGACAAAATTCTCTATAGAAATAAAATTTTGAAATAATTTTCTATAGAAATAAAATTTTGACAACATTTTCTATAGAACAAAAATTTTGACAACATTTTCTATAGAAAAAAAATTTTGACAAATTGGAGTTGTCTCCACCGTCCAAAAAAAAAATTGAACTTAATTTTGTGGATATTATAGAAATAGAAATAAAATATGGAGAAATTTCTATAGAATAATTTATTTCTATAGAAATAAAATTTTGACAATGTAATGACAATGTAAAACGTTCTATATGAATTAACTTTCGACAAAATTTTCTATAGAAATTAAATGTTTTATTTATACAATTTTGATGAAAATAAAATTTTGACAAAATTTTTTAAGGAAATTAAAATTTTTACAAAATTTTCTACAGAATTAAAATATTGACAAATTTTTCTATAGAAATGAAATTTAGGCAAAATTGATGTGGTCCCGCTCCCCGACTAAATAGTCGAACTTAAATTAGTGTATATTTGTCTAGGAGTCACCACCCTGAAAGTTTCAAGCAAATCGGCGAACTTAAGTCCAAGTTTGTTATAAGTTTGTGAAAGAGGATGGTCTCCAGAATGGTCAGAAAATCATATAAATTTCATAACCTCCCCCAAGTTCTATATAAATTTCAAGAAAATCGGAATGTTTCGGGGATAGCCCCAAAAAAGTCTAAATTTCCGAAGATAAATGGTCTCCAGAACGTTTAAGTTTCAAAAAATCATATAAATTTCATAACCTCCTCCAAGTTCTATATAAATTTCAAGAAAGTCGGAAAGTTTCGGGGATAGCCCCAAAAATAGTCCAAATTTCCGAAAATAAAATACCCCATATAAAATTCCTAACCCAACCTGAAAATAAAGTTAGACGAAGAGAACGTACCCTTCCCCAATTATATATCAAAATGGACTTTTGTCTAGATCCAATTTGGAAATTTCAAGCACATTGCAAAAATTCAATTTTAAAAAAGTCAAACAAACAGGAGGTCCCCTCTCCAATGAAATAACAAAAAAATTAGACTGTTTTCTCACCACGAGATTATCCTGTGTATTCCCCCAAAATTTAAAGCAAATCGATTTTTGTTAAATCAAAAACTTTCGTTTTTGTGTCCTATATATCTTGAGCTAGGTAGACGGACGGTTTGGAAAACTAGCGTTGGATCACCTTAGGTGGTGATTCTAGAACCCATTGTTCTCATAGCCATTGTATCGTACGATATCAGTTTGTATGAGAAAAAGTATCGCTCATCAAAACTTATCAGAATTTCACAAAGGTGAAACCAATATTTTTAAGTGCCTTCAATTAAATTCCAAATAAATTACATTGGTCAGCTTAAATTGGAGGTTTCAAATATGACAAAGTGGTTTCGTTTGATAACCCTTTAACAAATAAAATCAACAAAATCTCAACACATATGATGATTGTGCTAAAATCGATGTTTATGTCTGCCAGCGATTCTCTTTGTTTTTGAAACGTGTTTAACAAAGCGTAAAGTCTCCCCGTTTGCCCCATCCTCTACAGCTTCCTTCCACTTGCGTACAACTCACTACAATCCCTAGGTCTTTAAAAAGACTTTATTTATTCTAAACAATCATTTGCTTTTGTAAATAAACAACAATTTAACTTGTCCTAGTCCCCAATTTCGAGCTTTCCCTCTCTCCCTCACTCTTTCGAGTTTTCTTTTTTCCTGGAAAAGTGAATTAAAAGAAATCTATTGATAGTAAATTCAGTTAAGATTTTATTCCAAACGAACGGAAGCCAAAGTGTTTTGTGTGATTGTCGTTGTCAATCGATAAGAGAAGGCCAATGGAAATCGAAACGGAAACAGAAACTGAATGAGATTCATCCAAACTCTTTTGTCGACTCAAAATAGAAAAGGAGAAAAAGGTAGAAACATAAAAGCCCAAAACACACAAAAAACGAATCCTTACATCGAATCGATTGAGTAGTAGCCTCGAAACAAGTTATTGTAATGGCCATATTGTCGTTATCATCGCATTAATCCTTAAATCCTTTGTGACAACAAGGACAATGGCCATTAGAGGCCGCATTTAAAAGTCAATGAAATACAAAAGGGACTTTATTCTTCGGAAGAAGCAAAACAAAAAACAAACAAACAACAAATATTGTTAAAGAGCTTCCCCTGATTGTGAGCATAGAGCGAAAGGATACAATCCATTCACTATGATGATGATGATGTGGTGATGGTCAATGCTCTTAACTCATCTTAAGTGGTTATAGCATGTGTGTAGGATACAGTCGTTGGTCTTTTGGGAGAAATTAAATAACATCAAAGTTTGGAAATATTTCTAGATCTCATATTGTGTGAAGGAAATGAGGTAGGTCTAATACGGTTACAGGAGTTGTAAAGAAAACGGAAACCATTAAGAATATGGGTTAAGTATTTGTATAGAAATTCTATGTCTATAAATGGAATAAATTATTAAGTATATAAGGCAAAAAATCAGTTTCACAGAAAAAAGATTCATTAAAATTTAGACAATGGGATATTTTCATCGACATAACAAAAACTGTACATTGTGGTAAAAAAATTTGGAAAAATACCAAAGAATCTTCTATAGCAAATTTCGCCCAAAATTTAATGTCTATAAAAACTTTTCTATAGAAAATTTTATTTTTATTTCTATAGACAATTTTATTTCTATAGAAAATTTTGCCACAATTTAATTTCTATAGAAACTTTTTCCATAATTTTATTTCTCTAGTAAATTTTGCCAAAATTTTATTTCTATTGAAAATCTTGCCAATTTTTTTTTTCTATAGAGAATTTTGCCAAAATTTTATGTCTATAGAACATTTTGCCAAAATTTAATTTCTATAGAACATTTTGCCAAAATTTTATTTCTATAGAAAATTTTGCCAAAATTGTATTCCTATAGAAAATTTTGCCAAAATTTTATTTCTATAGAAAATTTTGCCAAAATTTTATTTGAATAGAAAATTTTGTTTATTTCGTTAGAAAATTTTGCCAAAATTTTATTTCTATAGAAAAATTTGCCATAATTTTATTTCTATAGAAACTTTTGCCATAAATTTATTTCTATAGAAAATTTTGCCAAAATTTTATTTGTATATAACATTTTGCCAACATTTTATTTCTTTAGAAAATTTTGCCATAATTTTATTTCTATAGAAACTTTTGCCATAATTTTATTTCTACAGAAAATTTGGAAAAAAAATTATTTCTATAGAAAATTTTGACAAAATTTTATTTGTAGGAAATTTTGCCATAATTTTATTTTCATAGCAAATTTTGCCAAAATTTTATTTCTATAGACAAATGTGCGAAAATGTTATTTCTATAGAAACTTTTGCCATAATTTTATTTCTATAGAAAATTTTGCCATAATTTTATTTCTATAGAAAAATTTGCCAAAATTTTATTTCTATAGAAACTTTTGCCATAATTTTATTTCTATAGAAAATTTTGCCATAATTTTATTTCTATAGAAACTTTTGCCATAATTTTATTCCTATAGAAAATTTTGCCAAAATTTTATTTCTATAGAAAATTTTGCCATAACTTTATTTCTATAGAAAATTTTGCCAAAATTTTATTTCTTTAGAAAATTTTGTCAGAATTTTATTTCTATAGAAAATTTTGCCAAAATTTTATTTCTATAGAAAATTTTGTCAAAATTTTATTTCTATAGAAAATTTTTTTCAAAAATTTTATTTCTATAAAAAATTTCGTCGAAATTTTATTTCTATAGAAAATTTTGCCAAAATTTTATTTCTACACTCAGAAAAAAGTGAACTATCTATTTCACTAAAGCCATATTAACTTTATATTAGTTCATAGAATCATTATGTTTGGAAAAAGTTTATTTTAGTCAAATAATTTTTTGCGTATGTTAGTTAAATGAACTAAAAAACGGGAAAATTATACACAAATAAAGCATAAAGATTTCCTAATTTCGTATTTCTTACAAAATAGTTCATTATTTCTTTAAATTTGTAAATTTTACCAAAAATGTGTCCATCGTGAACTTCGTATGTCACTAAAGACATTCTTGCAATTTTGAACTCCAAGATTTCTCTTAAAATTACAAAATTTTCTTTAACTACTGAAAAAAATTAGTTATGTGTAATAAATTTTTTTGAATTTGTCGAAAAATATTTACTTATTTTTGCCATATCGGAGTGATGCCAGCGCTACCGTTTAGTTAAAATTTTCTAAAAAAGTTCCAAATTTTCTAAAATTAATCGAAAGTTATCTTTCCTGGTGGGTTCACTGTTTTTTCAGTGTATAGAAAATTTTCCCATAATTTTGTTTCAATAGAAAATTTTGCCAAATTTTATTTGTAGAAAATTTTACCAAAATTTTATTTCTTTCGAAAATTTCGCCAGAATATTATTTCTATAGAAAATTGTTTACCAAAATTTTATTTCTATAGAAAATTTTGTCAAAATTTTATTTCTATAGAAAATTTTGTCAAAATTTTTATTTCTATAGATAATTTGCCAAAATTTTATTTCTATTGAAAATCTTGCCAAAATTTTATTTGTATTGAAAATCTTTCCAAAATTTTATTTCTATTGAAAATCTTGCCAAAATTTTATTTGTATTGAAAATCTTTCCAAAATTAATTTTTCTATAGAAAATTTGGCCAAAATTTTACTTCTATAGAAAACTTTGCCAATAGTTTATATCTGTGGAAGATTTTGTCAACATTTTATTTCTATGGCAAATTTTGTCAAAATTTTATTTCTATAGAAAATGTTGTTAAGATTTATTTCTATAGCGAATTTTGTCAAAAATTTATTTCTATAGAAAATTTTGTCAAAATTTTATTTCTATAAAAAATTTTTAGAGAGGAATATTTTGCAAAATCTACCAAAACATTCTACCAATTTACCAAACTGTTAAAAGATTTACCATTTTTGCTAGCATTCTACTGCGGTAACGAGAGGGTGCGATCACGCATCCTTACGGCGGCCCACACCACTACTATGGGTGGCGCTTGTGTTCCTCGTTAGGAAGTATCATTTTGTCCGACCATTTTATTTTTACACAAACTGTTCAATTAGCGATGGCTTCTACAAATATGAAAAATAAATAAATAATTTTTTGACAACGTTTTCTATAAAAATAAAATTTTGACAAAATTTCCTATAGAAATAAAATTTTGACAAAATTTTCAATAGAAATAAAATTTTGACACATTTTTCAATATAAATAAAATTTTGACAAAAATTACAGTAGAAATAAAATTTTGACAAAAGTTTCTACAGAAATAAAATTTTGACATAATTTCCTATGGGAATAACATTTTGACAAAATTTTCTATAATAATAAAATTTTGGTAAAATTTTCTATAGAAATAAGATTTTGACTAAATTTTTTTATAAAAATAAAATGTTGGACAAATTTTCTAGAGAAATACAATTTTCTATAAAAATAAAATTTTGACAAAATTTTGTTTAGAAATAGAATTTTGACAAAATTTTGTTTAGAAATGAAATTTTGATAAAATTTTCTATAGAAATAACATTTTGATAAAATTTTCTATAGAAATAAAATTTTGGCAAAATTTTCTAAGGTAATAAAATCTTGGTAAAATTTTCTAAAGAAATAAAATGTTGACCAAATTTTCTATAGAAATAAAATTTTGACAAAGTTTTCTATAGAAATTAAGTTTTGACAAAATTTTTAAAAAATTATTTTTGACAAAATTTATAGAAATAAAATGTTGACAAAATTTTCTATAGAAATAAAATTTTAACAAAATTTTGTATAGAAATAAAATTTTTAAATACACGACATATGACTACTTTATAAATAATTCCGAAATATTCAATAAGAACATAAAATAGAAAAATCATGGCCTTATTAAAAAAATCTTACACCTATATTTCTGCCCACATGTGTATATGTATTTAAGATATAGCTTCCATCTATATATTTCATATTATATATCCATTTTCAACGGGATGTTACTTGAATTGATTTGATACTTTACACAGAGAATATATTTAACGTTCTATTTAAGTATGTCCAATATAATCCAATTCTGTTCAATTTTCGATGAGCCTCGGTATATATGTTCTTCCCGTTTAGCAAAATGTGTCCAAAATATCCACATTTTACACACAAAATTCTGTGATGATTTACTCATATTGTAGTCATATCCTACACACTAATGCCAGACTTTCCACAGAACGCTTAAGACTTAGATAAGGCTCCGACTTATGTGCATGTTGGTCGATCAGGCCAAATATTGTCTCAAAACCCACAATTCACCTCTTGTCTTGGAGATCTAGCTCATATTCTTGTTAAATCGCAACTGTTAAATAACAAAACATCTAAAAATCGGTCAAATTTACCTATATGTCTAATAAATATATATCGCCCGATAAATGATATTTGCACTTTTGCCTGAAAATGGCTTGCATGATAATGGCTTTTTTTTTAAGCTGTAAATATTTACCGTATATGCTTACTAACATTGTGTTTCTTCCCAGGGCGTTAGCCGATGTTTATTTTAAGTCTAGAAACTTTTTAGATGTTTAAATATGTTTGTTAAAATCGCTTCAGATTTAAATACATGTATATGGGAATATAAATATTTATGTAGCTCTCACAATAAATTTGAAGGCTATAAGATGATACAAACGGTTTGATCCAAAAGTGGTGAAGAATATAGTATAGTTTCCCCCGTCCAACTTTATACTTTCCTTACTTGTTTTCGCTTGAATTGTTTCTGTTTTATCAACCAAATTGTGACATTTCCACTTTATCAATAAAGCTTATGGTCAATGAGTAAGTTTATGCTTAGGCCCAATGGAATTAACGTATTCTATAGAATTGACAAAAGTTTTCAAAGCCATAAACCACAACCATGACAAGTGGGAAATATCCTCATACTAACTTAATGAAATACTTTTGAATTTCCAGACACTACCCCTTAAACCATAGCTACTTGATTCCTTTACAAAAATTCTTTAAAGAATTAATTTTTTACTTTCACTTCAAGGAAAAATGAGACAATGGTAACAGAAGGCAAGTGTTGCCATATTATTAAAAAATTTGTTAGTAGAAAAAGCAGAAAAATCTGCTAAAAAAGCCACCTAAAAAAACAGGCATAACTGCAAGTAAAATGTTATCTGATCGCATTTAGAACCCTCAAACGGTGTTAAAAGGTACGAATATACAAAAAACTATCTTTGGTTCATAAAAATACTTTAGGTAAGATTTTGTTACCTAAAAATTTTACAAATTGTTAGTAGTTAGACTATGAAGTACAAAAATGTAACAACATATACCAACTGCTGTTTATTTCAGACTATATAAAAATATATTTGATTATTAACCAAGTGACGAATCTGTTTTCTCTTCTCGTGAAAATTAAGATCTTGTTGATATAGTATTACGTATTATACAACCTAAATTTTCGGACACGTACTCCATATAATGTTGAGGACATATTTATTGAAAATATATAAATATTAATTGAATAAAAGCTATTAGATTTCTCTTTAAAATTAAAGCCCCCCCTTATAATCGTTATCTTTGAAGTAAAGTAAATTTTCCTAGAATTAAAAAAAACATTATTTTTGGTTTTATGAAATAATCTTTAAAACAATAGAAATATTTAATCTTTGGATTAAATAAAAAATGTTTTGGTTTAAATAAAAAAACACAGCTATATTTAAATTTAAGTATTTTTACTTTACATTTTAATTTGCAGAGCCAGACGTCATTATTTTGAAGACACCGTAACTTTGGCTCCGCATCAGCACTAAAACATTTAAGCTAAATTTAGCTTATTTTTATTGCAAAAAAAAAACTAGTTTGTACTTAAATTTAATTTTTTTTTTTAATTTTCAACAACCCAATGAAATTTTCCTTTTTTATACCCTCCACCATAGGATGGGGGATACCACCCATCCTAACTTAACTTTGTTATACCATTTGTAACACATCGAAATATTGCTCTAAGACCCCATAAAATATATTCTCGTCGTGGTGAAATTCTAAGGCGATATGCCTTGTCTGTCTGTCTGTCCGCCTGATGAAATCACGCAAACTTCCGAACGAAACAAGCTATCAAATTGAAAACTTGGCACAAGTAGTGTTTATTGATTTAGGTCGGATGGTATTGCAAATGGGTCATATCGGACCACTTTTACGTAAAGCCGCCTTATAAACCGACCCACAGATTTGGCTTGCCCAGCCTCTTACACACAAAATTTTTATACCCTCCACGCTAGGATGGGGTATATTAACTTTTTCATTCCGTTTGGAACACATCGAAATATTGCTCTAAGTCCCTATATAGTATATATATAGGGTCGTAGTGAAATTCTGAGTCGATCTGAACATGTCCGTCCGTCCGTCTGTTGAAATCACGCTAACTTCCGAACGAAACAAGCTATCGACTTGAAACTTGGCACAAGTAGTTGTTATTGATGTAGGTCGGATCGTATTGCAAATGGGCCATATCGGTCCACTTTTACGTATAGCCCCCATATAAACGGACCCCCAAATTTGACTTGCGATTGCTCTAAGAGAAGCAAATTTCATCCGATGCGGGTGAAATTTGGTACATGGTGTTAGTATGGTCTTTAACAACCATGCAAAAATTGGTCCACATCGGTCCATAATTATATATAGGCCCCTATATAAACCGATCCCCAGATTTGACCTCCAGAGCTCCTTGGAAGAGCAAAATTGTTCCCATTCGGTTGAAATTTGGTACGTGATGTTAGTATAGGGTATCCAACAACCATGCAGGAATGGTTCATATCAGTCCATAATTATATATAGCCCCCATATAACCGATCCCCAGACTTGACCTCTGGTGCCTTTTGGAAAAGCAAAATTCATCCGATCTGATTGAAATTTGGTACGTGGTGGTAGTATATGATATTTAACAACCATGCCAAAAGTTGTCCATATCAGTCCATAATCATATATAGCCCCCATATAAACCGATCCCGAGATTTGGTTTTGGAGCTTCTTGGAGGAGCAAATTTCATCCGAGTCAGTTGAAATTTGGTACATTGTGCTAGTATATGGCCGTTAACAACCATGCCTAACAAGGTCCATATCGGTCTATAGTTATATATAGCCCTCAGATATATTGATCCCCAATCACAAAAAATTGATCCATATCAAGTTCATAATTGTATATAGCCCCAATATAAGCGACCCCCATATTTCAATTCTGGCTCTCTACGTATCGTGCAAAAAGTTCATGTCGATTCGTAATTATTTGTAGACTTACCTATACATAACTTTTTTGTCTAATATATACCACGTATGAACTAACTCACAATTTAGAAAATTAACGAAGTAATTCAATTGTGGATGACAGTCTTTCGTAGAAGTTTCTGCGCAATCCATGGTGGAGGGTACATAAGATTTGGCTTGGCCGAACTTATGGCCGTATATACTTGTTTTTTTTTTTTCTTTTTTGATTCAATCACGAAATTGAGCCAATTATTTTTTTGAATGAAATGTCTTCAACCACAGAAATGATAGCATCTATTAAAAATTAATTGATCAATTTTTGCGATTGATTTTCGTTTAAATATTAAAAATTTAAAAAATAAAAAAGAAAATAAAAATTTTTTGAATCAAGAAAATTTTTAATCGATTTTTTTTTTAAACTCAATTAAGACTTTAATTGGAAAAAATTTTGTGAAATTTTTTTCTGTGTAGAGAAGCAAATTTCATCCGAATAGGTTTCAAATTTGGTACGAGGTGTTTATATATGGTTTAGAAAAATTGGTCCATATATATTGGCTATATATAAAATATAGCCCACATATAAACTCATCCCAAGATCTTGTTTGCGGATCCTCTTGTTGGTGGAAAATTCTTCCGATCCGGTTGAAATGTTGGTACCTGATTTTAGTATATGGTCTCTAACAACCATTCTAACATTTTTCCATATAGGTCCATAAATATATATAGCGCCATATAAACGATGTCCAGATTTGACATCCGGAGCCCCTTGGAGGAGCAAAAATCAGCCAATCATGTTAAAATTTGGTACGTGGTGTTAATATATGGTCCCTAACAACCATGCAAATTTTTTTCTATATATCAGTCCATAATTATATATAGCCCCCATATAAACCGATGCCCTGATTTGACCTCCGAGGCCTCTTTGAATAGCTAACGTAAATTCATCCGGTCTGGTTTAGTTTGGTACGTGCTGTTAGTATATGGTCTCTGTATCCATATCGTTCCATAATTATATATAGCCCCCATATAAACCGATGCCCAGATTTGACCTCCGGAGCCTCTTGGAGTAGCAAAATTCATCCGATTCGCTTGAAATTTGGTACATTGTGCTAGTATATGGACGTTAACCATCATGCCAATCTTGGTCCATATCAGTGTATAGTGATATATAAATAGACCCAGATCCCCAATCATACAAAAATTGGTCCATATCGGTTCATAATTGTATATAGCCCCCATATAAAGCGACCCTAATGTTGCACTTCTGTCTCTCTAATTATGTTAAAAAGTTTTAAGATATCTTGCCATCGGTAAGTAATACCACAACCCAAGCAATTCAATTGAGGATTACAATCTTTAGTAGAAATTTTTACCCAATCCTTGGTGGAGGGTACACAAGTTTATATACTTATTTAAGTATGTCTCAACTTTAATTAACTATTTCACATTTCTTCTAAAAAGTACACCAGTACATTAAATTTTTTGTGGATATCGCAAAATGTGGAGTATAATTTAGTTCAATTTTCGCAGGAGGTAGTTCAATCTTGCAATAAAATAGTTTATCTTTTTTCCGTGTAGGTTTCTGATTTATAGTTATGTTACCACATTTCATCGCATTTAAGAACGGTTTTAATAATATTGAAGGTTTATTTACAATTTGGTTTATGTAAAAACCTTCATATTCAAGACGAATTTTAACTCTACTGAAGAAACATCTTCAGTGAAAAGTTTTTCGCCTATTGGTCAACGAGATCAATTTAATATCAGAGAAATGCGTTTTTAATTCATTTAAAGGACAATACCATAAATCTGCAGTGTACTGTCTGTAAATGTTTCATAATTTATCCTCCTTATATAAAAAGTCAATAGTAGACATGTTTCGAAAACGCATCCAAACTGTCATTGATTTAGCAGTCATAGCTTGATGTTTAAACCTCGAATATTTGTATTCATCTACAACACAATGTATATAATTTTTGCAATGTGATATTACAGTTCTGTTAACACTAATCTTCAAAGCCTTCAATCGTTTCGGGTCAAACAAAGTTTAATATCGATTCTCTGTATGTTTTAAATCTTCGTAACTACAACAATTTAACAGCTCTGGCAACACAGCTCCATACCCACATACAACAAGGACATGACATTTGTGATTTAATTTTTTGGAAAATTTCTGATTATGAACTTTGAAAAGTTTTCCAAATACTTTATATTGTCGAACTTTGGAATGCTTGGTAATGTCGTTTGTTCATCTCATAATGTTGTAATTCAATTAAAAATTTTATCCCCCTACCTCTGGTATACATCACAAGGTTTCCATCACCATTATTATCATCATCATCATGAGAGGATGATGAGAAGGACGTCACACAATTACAATTACATGCCATGTCATTTCATTTAGGCTGGCAGGCAGGCACAACCAGAAATAACCAAATCCAATTGGATGTCACACATTAATTTTCAAATATTACCTCTTTAAATGAAAAATTCAAACAAGATGTCATTGTTCCCTCTACTTGTGTTATGAAAGAGATAGAAGATTCCCAGTGGCGCCAAATACTACTTAAGAGGCTTGATTTGCTAGGTGTTGATTTTGAGAGTATTGACTTTGAGAGCATTCATATAGGATGATGGGATGTAAAAGATATTTACATCATCGAGTAGGCGTGAATTTTTTTATAAAGTCGTTTATAATTTTTTTTTTGAAATTACGTTTATTTCAATTAAGAAAATTAATAGAAGAATAAAATATTGAACATTAGGTCTGTGTCGTAGTACCCACGCGGATGATTTAGTACCTTTTGTGTAGAAATTTTTTACAAATTTGGCAAGACAGACAAGTTCAAGGAAGAATATCTCGATTTTGTAAAAGCCACAGTAAAAAACAAGATTTTCTTGAATTTCAAGAATGTTTTAGTCAAACAAAGTATATACGACCGTACGTTCGGCCAGGCCGAAACTTATGTACCCTTCACCATGGATTGCGTAGAAACTTATACGAAAGACTGTCATCCACATTCGAATTACTTGGGTTGTGGTATCTTAAAACTTCTTAACATCGTTTTCTAAATTGTGAGTTAGTCCATACGTGGTAAAGATAAAGAAATTTTGTTCAAATTTTATTTCTATAGAAAATTTTGTCCAAATTTTGTTTCTATAGAAAATGTTGTCCAAATGTTGTTTCTATAGAAAATTTTGTCCAGATTTTATTTCTATAGAAAATTTTGTCCAAAATTTATTTCTATAGACGATTTCGTCAAAATTTTATTTCTATACAAAATTTTGTCAAAATTTTATTTCTATAGAAAATTTGACAATATTTTATTTCTTTCCAAAATTTTGTCAAAATTTTATTTCTATAGAAAATTTTGTCAAAATTTTATTTCTATAGAAAATTTTGTCCAAATTTTTTTTCTATAGAAAGTTTTGTCCAAATTTTATTTCTATAGACAATTTTGTCCAAATTTTATTTCTATAGGCAATTTTGTCAAAAGTTTATTTCTATAGAAAATGTAGACAACATTTTATTTCTTTCGAAAATTTTGTCAAAATTTTGTTTTGTTATTGTTGGTTCTGTTCTTTAAGCATTGTTGTTGTTTTTTCACTTCAGCTTTAAACCATACATTTCAACTTAAAACCATATATCTTAACCAACCGAGGAAAAGAATGTTTGTTTAAACTGAAATGAAAAAACAACAGCAATTTTATTTCTGTGGAAAATGTTGTCAAAATTTTATTTCTTTAGGAAATTTGGTCAGAAATCCATTTCTTTAGGAAATTTTGTCAAAATTTTATTTTTATAGAAAATTGTTTCAAAATTTTATTTCTATAAAAAATTTTGTCAAAATTTTATTTCTATAGAAAATGTTGTCAAAATTTTATTTCTATAGAAAATTTTGTCCAAAATTTATTTCTATAGACGATTTCGTAAAAATTTTATTTCTATGTAAATTTTTTTCAAAATTTTATTTCTATAGAAAATTTTGTCCAAATTTTGTTTCTATAGAAAATGTTGTCCAAATTTTGTTTCTATAGAAAATTTTGTCCAGATTTTATTTCTATAGAAAATTTTGTTCAAAATTTATTTCTATAGACGATTTCGTCAAAATTTTATTTTTAATCAAAATTTTGTCAAAATTTCATTTCTTTAGGAAATTTTGTCAGAAACCCATTTCTTTAGGAAATTTTGTCAAAATTTTATTTCTATTGAAAATTTTTGTCGTAATTTTATTTCTATAGAAAATTTTGTCAAAATTTTATTCCATAGAAAATTTTGTCAAAATTTTATTTCTATAGAAAATTTGACAAAATTTTATTTCTTTGGAAAACATTGTCAAAATGTTATTTCTATAGAAAATTTTGTCAAGATTTTATTTTCGTTGAAAATTGTGTCAAAAATTTTTTCTATAGAAAATTTTGGCAAAATTTATTTTTATAGAACATTTTATCAAAATTTTATTTCTATATATAATTTTGTCAAAATTTTATTTTTATTTATCTACAGAAAATTTATGAAGCACCATGACTTCTACCAATCTATAAACAGTAGAATTTTACCAACCGTGGTTACAATACTACGGTAGTCTTTGTAAACGGATATAAAACTAAAAAAAAAAACAAAGTATTTAAAATTGGGGAGTTGAAAAACAAAATTTTATTTTCATTAATATTCAGTTCAAAGGGGCTCACGACAATAATCTTCCAATGGTTTTGTTGTTGAAATTTAGTAAATAGTACTTTTTCTCTCAACAAAAAAAAAAACCTTTTTTGTACTTTCTTAAATATTTTATTTTCTATTCCTGGTGGAGAGTAGAGATGTGCACGTGAGTAATATTTTACTCACGCTCACGCACACTCACGACGAAGAAATCTTATTCACGCACACTCACGCACGATATTTTTTTGTATGACTCACGCTCACGCACGCTCACGAAAAGAAAATTTGTACTCACGCACACTCACGCACGAAAATCTTTTAAATGTCGTGACTCACGAAAAATATCGTGACTCACGAAAAATGTCGTGACTCACGAGAAAACTCGTGACTCACGAATAATTTTATGAGTATTTTACCTATAGAACTTGACTGAAAATGTGTGTATGATTAAAATCGAGACCGTTAACACTTAGGATGTCACTAAAATTATAAATAAATTCAACTTGCAAATATTTTATGTTCGTAAGCTGGATTATTTTCGTGAGCGTGTTTTTCCGAAATTCGTTACTCACGCACACTCACGAAGATATTATTTTCGTGACTCACGCTCACGCACGACATTTGGTTGGTTAATCACGCTCACGCACACTCACGCCGTCACCATCAGCGTGACTCACGCGTGAGTCACGAAAATTTTCGTGAGTCACGACAATTTCGTGTCACGTGCACACCTCTAGTGGAGAGTATTCCAAGAGAATTAACCCTTTAGGCGGGCTTCATTTAATAAGGAAGCTTTTAGTAAAACACATCTTAAGACAACAAAAATGGGCAAAATAAAAAGAAAACTTATTTGAAACTATTCAAGAGGCTTTGCAGCATATGCTGAAGTTTACCGTATACATTTTTCTTAGTTCTCTTGCTTTTGTGTCGTTAACATTAAAAAAATTAATCAGCTGGCAAAAAAATTGGGGCATTAGAGGGTTAATTGAGAGCAAGAGAGTGGTTAAATGCAATAACCGTTATAGAAATGTACTTTGTTTATGCTATAGACAATGTGGTTGGGGGAGTATAGTGGGGAATTGGAAGTTTTAGGTGTTAAAATAATCAGATGACTGGACATTTTTGCTAAAGTCGTTTATAATATTAATTTTGATAATAAAAAAATCTTTTGTTTTCTCGTTTAAGAAAATAATGTAATATTGAAAAATAAATTATTCCATATTAATTTAAATATGAAGCTACTTTAGGGATGCCATATAGGGACATATGATTGTTGCAAGAGGGTTGTAGTTTAACTTGTTTACCCTCTGTGGGTGATTGTAATAGACATCAAGCTAAATTTGCAAATTTTTTCCCACTCTTGAAGCTTTCTACTATTAACTGGAACTGGAAATAACGATATGTCATGGCATACTCAAATTCCTGGCGACAAATTCATAACAAAAACAAAGTCTTTGCGTTCAGGCTAAAAAAGTGCTACACCATATTGTCTATGAGCTTCATTCGTCAATCCACTTATTCTTCAATACACTACAGTTTCGAGTACATTATTAGTAATCACTGTAGATAACGGATATAAGCCCATCTCATATAAGAAAAATATACATAGAGAAGGAATGTTTGTAAAAAAATCATACTTGATTCTTCTGGCGAACAAAAATTTTGAGTTTTTGAGAACTTTTGACAATGAACTTAAAATAGAATCGGGCATCATTTAACAACAGTAGGTTAGGTTGGGTGAATAACCTAACCTACTGTAGTTAAATGGCCTATAGCAAGGCATGATTTTGAGAGAATTAACCGAAGCTGCTGCTGGATTTGGTATATGAGTGAGTGTGTACTAATGCTGAGTACATGAGTGAGCGAATGTGTGAGTGGCTTGGCTGTGGATGCCATCTTCCTATCAAATTGATTAAACCTCGAACATCAGTGACACACATCTGTCACATTGATTTTGGTCTCATGATGTAGGTATTGTAGCATAGAGACAAACCCTCAATCAGTTAGACTGAAACCTCCATCCTTCACTCACTTGGTCCATATATCTGATATTCACATAGGCTGTCCTTGCCCTATGCGCAAGTTGTACATAAGTTTATCGTATAAACGAGAGCAATTGGCTTGGTTTTTTTTGTTTTTTTTTTTGAGAAGGAGTGGGTGCTTGGTTTTGAAGTGATGCGAAAATGCCATGGAAAAGCGTTTGCTATTGTGATAGCATCTAAAATCAGCATTGAAGGATTTTTTACCAAAATAACCGCTCCAAATGATGTCACTTTTAGGTATGTTGGTGATGGAGATGATACCTCTTTACATGAGAGTATGCTTGAAATTTGTTTAAGATTTTTTTTAAAATCAATTTTTGATTTAATATTAGGACATGTCAATTTTGATTTGATTTCGGAAAAATAAAGAACGCAGGTCTATATTTCACTAGAAGTTATGTTTTATAAAGCATTTTCGTAAAAATCTGTTTTTGTTTTGTTTTTTATACCCTCCACCATAGGATGGGGGTATATTAACTTTGTCATCGAAATATTGTTCTAAGACCCCATAAAATATATCGGGGTCGTGGTGAAATTCTGAGTCGTCCGACCGTCTGTTGAAATCACGCTAACTTTCGAACGAAACAAGCTATCGACTTGAAACTTGGCATAAGTAGTTGCTATTGATGTAGGTCGGATGGTATTGCAAATGTGCCATATTGGACACTTTTATGTATAGCCCCCTTATAAACCGACCTCCAGATTTGGCTTGCCTTTCAGAGCCTTTCAGAGAAGCAAATTTCGTCCGATCCGGTTCAAATTTGGTACGCGCTATTAGTATATGGTCACCAACAACCATGCAGAATTTGGTCCACATCGGTCCATAATTATATATAGCCGATCCCAGATTTGACCTCCGGACCCTCTTGGAGGCGCAAAATTCATCCGATCCGGTTGAAATTTGGTACGTTGTGTTAGTATATGGTCTCTAATAACCATGCCAAAATTGGTCCATATTGGTCTATAGTTATATATAGTCGATCTCCAATCACACAAAAATTGGTCCGTATCGCCAAATATAATCTACAAAAATTATATTTCTATAGAACATTTTGTCAAAATGTTCTTTCTATAGAAAATTTTGTCAAAATTTTATTTCTATACAAAATTTTGTCAAAATTTTATTTCTATACAAAATTTTATTTCTATACATAATTTTGTGAAAATTTTATTTCCATAGAAAATTTTGTCAAGATTTTATTTCTATACAAAATTTTGTCAAGATTTTATTTCCATAGAAAATTTTGTCAATATTTTATTACTATAGAAAAGTTTGTCAAACTGAATTATATGCGTATTTAATAGGTCTTTTTATACCCTCCATGGGGGATGGGGGGTATATTCGCTTTGTCATTCCGTTTGTAACACATCGAAATATTGCTCTAAGACCCCATAAAGTATATATATTCTAGTCGTGGTGAAATTCTGAGTCGATCTAAGCATGTCCGTCCGTCCGTCTGTTGAAATCACGCTAACTTCCGAACGAAACAAGCTATCGACTTGAAACTTGGCACAAGTAGTTGTTATTGATGTAGGTCGGGTGGTATTGCAAATGGGCCATATCAGTCCACTTTAGCGTATAGCCCTCATATAAAACGATTCCCAGATCTGGCTTCTAAGTGAAGCAAATTTCATCCGATTTGGCTGAAATTTGGAACGTGATGTTAGTATGTGATCTCTAACAAACACGCAAGAAGTGGTCCATATCGGTTGATAATTATATAGAGACCCCACATAAATCGATCCCCAGATTTGACCTCCGGAACCACTTGGACGATCAAAACTCATCCGATTCGTTTGGAATTTGGTACGTGGTGTTAGTATATGGCCTCTAACAACCATGCAAAAATTGGTCCATATCGGTCTATAGTTATATATAGCCGATCCCCAATCACACAAAAATTGGTCCATATCGATTCATAATCATTGTTGCCACTCGACCCTATAACCTATTAAAATTTTATTTCTATAGACAATTTTGTCAAAATTTTATTTCTATAGAAAATTTTGTCAAAATTTTATTCCTATAGAAAATTTTGTCAAATTTTATTTCTATATAAAATTTTGCCAAATTTTTTTTTCTATTGAAAATGTTGTCAAAAATTTAATACTATAGAAAATGTTGTCAAAAATTTAATACTATAGAAAATGTTGTCATCATTTTAATTCTATTGAAAATTTTGTGAAAATTTTATTTCTATAGAAAATTTTGTCCAAATTGTATTTCTATAGAAAATTTTGTCCAAATTTTACTTCTATAGAAAATGTTGTCAAGCTTCGGCCTGACCGAATTTACGGCCGTATATACTTGTATTGTTTAATACATATCCCGTATGGATTAGCTTACAATTTAGAAGACGGTGTTAAAAAGTTTTAAGATACCTTGCCATCGGCAAGTGTTACCGCAGCCCAAGTAATTCAATTGTGGATGACAGTCTTTAGTAGAAGTTTCTATGCAATCCATGGTGGAGGGCACATAAGATTCGTTTATACGTTGTTTTTACTTTCGCCATATATTTGTATACCCTTCGTTAAGGGTTTGTAACACATATAAACTGACTCCCCAGATTTGCTCACTGGTTGAAATACGTTTCGTGATGTTAGTTTATGCACTCTAAGAACCGTTAAAAAATTTGATTCATAATTATATTTGTTTAATAATTATATATAGCCCCCATATAGACAGACTCCCAACATCCAGACGGAGGCAAGATGGATACATTGTATATATAGCAATATTGCTCAGTGTCATATCCTGAGTCGATCTAGCCTTGTATGTATGTCCGCCTGTCTGTGAACACATTTGCTAATCAATGTCCTGACCGCAGGTTTAATTCACTCGACTTTTGGCACAATTTTTTTTTTTTTGGGTTAGAATGGAACCTTATTGACTTTAGAAGAAATCGGTTCGTAATCCTATATAGCTCCCATATATCTCTTTTGTCCGAGTTGCACTCATATGACCACAGATGTACTCCGATTTATGTGAAATTTTGCAAAGGGAGTAGAATTACAATTCTAGCTACGCATACTCCCATATATATCTTTCGCCCGATTTAGACTCATTTGATTACAGGAGGTCAACATTTCACCCCAATTTACTTTAAATTTTGCATAGAGTGTAGTATTGCCATTCTAGCTATACTTGGCAAATTTGGTGAAAATTTGTTCAGATTTAGATGTAGCACCCAGCAAATGACTTTAGATGTAAATACCTGTCACATTTCGATTACTAACATTGTGTTTTCAACCCCAAGGTTAGGTTAAGGTTAGGTTAGGTTAAAGTGGCAGCCCGATTAAGATTCAGGCTCACTTAGACTATTCAGTCCATTGTGATACCACATTATCTAAAAGTACCTATTACATATGGACACTTCTAATTTTAACCGTTGAACCTTCTTGATTATTTTCTTCTGTTGAACCAACCAGATTGTTCCAAAAACATTAGCAGACTGCTTAAGTTAACGTTTTTCAGGTCCGCCAGTAATCTGAAGCTATATGCCCCTAGAATTTGCTTTCGCCTTACACAAAATGCAGGACACTCACACAAAAGGTGTTTTATTGATTCCTTTTCCTCCGCATCATGACAGCTCATACAATAGTCATTATACTTCGCACCAATAGTTTTTGCAAAATCGCCTATCAGGCAGCGACCCGTTATAGCAGATATCAGGAGTGATATCTGGCGTCTCGAGAACACTAGCATATCTACACACAAAAAATTATCACCAAAATTTTTTCAATTAAACACTTAATTGAATTTGGAAACGGATTCAATTAATATGTTAATTGATTCAATTAATTATTTAATCAAATCCGAATAAAAACCAATTAAAAAAATGATTGATATTTGTTACGTTTCCAATTAAAATATTAATTGATTCAATCAATTTCTTAATCAATTCGGAAATAATTTTCAATTACAAACGTGATTGAAATTTTTTCCTTTTCCAATTACACATGTGATTGATCCAATCACCTTTGTGATTGAAACTGAATAATTTTGAGCAATGGAAAGAGCGAAAAGAGAACAAGAGAATGGGTATTTATTCAACAATGTATGATGGAGAGATCAGTCTGTGGAAGTAACTCGTAACGAACGGTTGGGTTTTTGTTTTTCGCGTAAATTGAAAAACATGATTGGCGACATTCTGTCTGCTGCATTCAAAATGTGTGCATAAATATTTTGAACGCAACAACAAATCATAGCAAAGGGTTGAAATAAATAAAGTGTGCAACAACAAACGGCCACGTGGTAAAGGTTTGAAAAAAATATATGACAGAACGCATTTGAAATTACCGGTGTTTGTGTGGCATTGTAAAAAATGGAAAACAATCTACGTTTATTGAAGGTAAGAAATTGTGAAATGTGAATACCGTTTTCCATTGAAGCCTGTTTACATTAAACGGACTAAAATAATATATTTTTTATTCATTTCTTTTAGTGACCAATTTTATTTCGTGAAATTGACCAATCAATCCCATCAACTCCATCATTTTATCAAATATAAAGGGTGATTCTTTTGAGGTTAGGATTTTCATGCATTAGTATTTGACAGATCACGTGGGATTTCAGACATGGTGTCAAAGAGAAAGATGCTCAGTATGCTTTGACATTTCATCATGAATAGACTTACTAACGAGCCACAACGTCGAATTTTCAGTGAATGGGCCCTAGAAAAGTTGGCAGAAAATCCGCTTTTTTATCGACAAATTTTGTTCAGCGATGAGGCTCATTTCTGGTTGAATAGCTACGTAAATAAGCAAAATTGCCGCATTTGGAGTGAAGAGCAACCAGAAGCCGTTCAAGAACTGCCCATGCATCCCGAAAAATGCACTGTTTGGTGTGGTTTGTACGCTGGTGGAATCATTGGACCGTATTTTTTCAAAGATGCTGTTGGACGCAACGTTACGGTGAATGGCGATCGCTATCGTTCGATGCTAACAAACTTTTTGTTGCCAAAAATGGAAGAACTGAACTTGGTTGACATGTGGTTTCAACAAGATGTCGCTACATGCCACACAGCTCGCGATTCTATGGCCATTTTGAGGGAAAACTTCGGAGAACAATTCATCTCAAGAAATGGACCGGTAAGTTGGCCACCAAGATCATGCGATTTGACGCCTTTAGACTATTTTTTGTGGGGCTACGTCAAGTCTAAAGTCTACAGAAATAAGCCAGCAACTATTCCAGCTTTGGAAGACAACATTTCCGAAGAAATTCGGGCTATTCCGGCCGAAATGCTCGAAAAAGTTGCCCAAAATTGGACTTTCCGAATGGACCACCTAAGACGCAGCCGCGGTCAACATTTAAATGAAATTATCTTCAAAAAGTAAATGTCATGGACCAATCTAACGTTTCAAATAAAGAACCGATGAGATTTTGCAAATTTTATGCGTTTTTTTTAAAAAAAAGTTATCAAGCTCTTAACAAATCACCCTTTATAATATGTTTGCAATAAAAAAGTCGGTACCGTATTGATCTTTTAAAATTATAAATTTTTTTCACTCCTAGTTTTCTTAAAACCAAGAGCGGTATGGGTTTGGTGGAAGATTCACCTTGAAGTTGCGAAGTAGCGTTGGCATTAAATTGCATTTTTGTTTTACCTGCCTTTTTCAGTTTGAACCCAAGTAAAGAGCAGTATATCTGGTATATAAACTAATGAGCTGAATTATGTAATGGTAAAAAAGTTCTTTCTTTTGGATTTAAAAATATGAAAAATATCCGAAAATAATAAATATATGTATTTTCCATTTATATTTTTTTCTATTTCCAGAATTTGCAAAGTATCATCAATATAATACCAAATATTACATTGCTTTCCCATTATTTTTGTCTTTGATTGGTTCAAATTTTAATAGACGTTTTTAATGTGTGGAAATTTTGGAAAGGAATTGTTACTAAAATTAAATTACCGAGCTCCTTAATACACATTTTTATGCTAAAAGACTACAACTGCGAAAGAAGATTATAAATCTGCAACCTGGAACTATGAATTGAACTTGATATTCTATGCAGGTAATGTTTAACAAAATTAACTTTTAATTGAACAAAATGAAATTCGAATTATTCTGTTTACTTTCAGAAAAACTAATTTAGCTTACAGGCTGCTGATTTATTGGAAATCTAGGCGCATCTACATATTAGAAGGAACATGCTAACACGGTTATTATTATAAGGAAGATAATGATTTATATAATTTATTTTTTCACCCTATAGTTGTTATTGATAGTAGTTGTATTTGTAAGTTATGTTAGAACAAAATACAAATGACAAGAACCAAAATTATCTGTCTATTGCATAATTCAAAAAATAATAAAATATTAAATATGTTTTATAAGAAACGCATATTTTCTTATATTTCAAAAGAAAAAAAACTAAATACGATTTTGAGGTCGCAATATATAAATTTTTTGATCGAAATTTATAGCCAATTTCAATTAATTATTTAATTGAATGAATCAAATAGTTGATTGATTTTTGTCGCGAAATTAATTAAAATTTTAATTGATTCAATTAAAACTATGATTGAATTTTATGTTAAAAATCAATCACGTTTTTAATTGATTCAATCACACAATTAATTGATTCCGTGACAAAAGTCAATTAAATTTTTAATTAAAAATCGTGTTGGTTTTCAATCAAAATGGGTGATTGATACTATCATTTTCGTGATTGAAGACATTTCAATTAAAAAAATGATTGAATCCGCGATTTTCGTGATTGAAATCAAAAAAAAAATTTTTGTGTGTAGTGTGCGGTTTAAGTTTAAATGGGGCCATATTTGCTTGGTGTCGTTACAACCCTTACAATTCTCCCATTGAACATTTGCCATCATGACAGCCTTCTCACGCAGTAAGAGCTTGCAGGTAGCCAGAGGCATACCAACAGATTCTAGTTCCCCTGGAATATGTAAGGTAGTTCCTAGCCTCGCTAGCTCATCTGCTTCGCAGTTCCCCGATATGTTCCTATGGCCAGGCACCCATATTAGATGAATATTGTGCTGCTCAGCCATCTCATTGAGAGATTTGCGGCAATCGATGGCCGTTTTCGAGTTGAGGAACACAGAGTCCAAGGATTTTATTGCAGGTTGACTGTCTGAGTATATATTAATCCCAATAGAGCTTGGAGCATTACTTCTCAGCCAATTCACCACTTCTCTTATTGCTAATATTTCAGCCTGAAAAACACTACAGTGATCAGGTAATCTTTTCGCTATTCGAAGTTCCAGATCTTTAGAATATACTCCGAAACCCACTTGGTCATCCAATTTGGAGCCATCAGTGTAGAAATCTATATATCTTTTATTCCCCGGGGTCCGTGTACACCACGCCTCACTGTTGGGAATTAGAGTCTCAAACTTTTTGTCGAAAAGTGGACTCGCCAAAGTGTAATCCACTACGTTAGGCACATCTGGCATTATTTTGAGGACCGAGCTGTGACCGTAACTTTTTCCGACCACAGCGATAGCTCGCGCAACCGCACAGCCGTTGTTGGAGCTGACTGTTTGGCCAAAATGTCCAAAGGCAGTAGATGCAGTATGACATTAAGGGAGTTTGTTCCTGTCTTGCTGAATGCTCCTGAGATACACAAGCACGCCATACGCTGAACTTTGTCTAAACTTGTCGGCTGGTGAAGTGCCGGCCACCAGACTACAACACCATATAGCATTATAGGTCTAACCACTGCCGTGTATAGCCAATGTACAATTTTTGGTTTTAGTCCCCACTTTTTCCCTATTGCCTTTTTGCACGAGTATAAAGCTACCGTTGCTTTCCTCGCCCTTTCTTCAATATTAAGCTTAAAGTTCAGCTTCCTGTCCAAAATAACGCCAAGGTATTTTGCACACTCCCTAAAGGGAATTTCAATACCCCCTAAGGAAATGGCCCTAACCGTGGGAGTTTTGCGATCTTTGCAGTACATGACTAGTTCTGTCTTTGCAGGATTTACCCCAAGACCATTTCTCAGTCATCTCTGTATAATATCTCTAACTCTTGATGGGAAATTTCCCCTGACTGCTAGCGGCACATCATCTGCGTA
The DNA here is from genome assembly GCF_050003625.1 of Haematobia irritans. Classification (NCBI taxonomy): domain Eukaryota; kingdom Metazoa; phylum Arthropoda; class Insecta; order Diptera; family Muscidae; genus Haematobia; species Haematobia irritans. The sequence continues at coordinate 209,845,275 of NC_134398.1, forward strand.
CACACAAAAAAAATTTTTTTCTGATTCAATCACGAAATTAATTGATCCAATTAATTTTTTAATTGAAATGTCTTCAATCACGAAAATGATAGTATCAATCACAGTTTTAATTGGGCATAGAAAAAATTCTTGATTAAAAAATTAATTGATTTCATTGCCAAATTTCAATTAATTTTTTAATTGATTCAATTAAAAATTTAATTGATGTTGATTGCAAAACTCAATTAATTTATTAATTAAAAAAGGTAAATATTTTCAATTACATTCTGAATTGGCTTAGAATTTTTATTTGGATTAACAATTGATTGTTTGAAAAAAAATTTTAACTAAAAATTTAAAAAAAATGTTCATCATCATCATAAACTGACTTAGTCTTCCGAATTTGATTAAAAGTTAATTGTATCAATTAACTTTTTAATTAAAAATTTTAAAATGTTCAATCATTGACTTAATTAACTTAATGTTTCTATCTTGATTAAAAAGTTAATTGTACCAATTAATTTATTAATTGAAAAAAATTTCAACTTCAATTAACTTTTTAATTGGAAATATTTTGGTGATATTTTTTTCTGTGTATGCCAGCACTTGTTCCTTTCTTTTTCTAGGGAAACCAGAAGGTCGTTTATAGCAACATTCCAAAGAAGAGGTGATAGAGCTCCTCCTTGAGGAGTGCCTCTGTTCACATACCTTTGTATGTTTACTTGTCCTAGTGTGGCTGAAATTCGTCTCTTCCTTAGAAGTTCGTCTAACAGCCTAAGTATACCTGGATCAACATTCAGAGTTGTCGGTCCATTTAATATCGAGCTCGTATGGACGTTATTGAATGCCCCTTCAATGTCTAGAAACGCCACGATTGTGTATTCTTTGACAGATAGTGAGCTTTCAATAAAGCTGACTAGTTCATGTAATGCGGTCTCAGTAGACCTGCCCTTCGAGTATGCATGCTGTCGTTTCGAGAACAAACTTGAATCGCCAATGTCATTAGCTGATTTAATGTTTAAGTAGATCAAAGGCATACGACTTTAACGGAGGGATGCAAATTTCAAAAATTTGAGTCCTAAATTGAATAAAAAAAATTATTGATTGTAAACTTCATTTTAATTAAAAGTTCATTATTTTAAGGAAATTTTTCCATAACATTTTGTAAATTAATATCACGTAAATATTTTTTTCAGTGCATGCTTATTGTTTGCTTATCCAAAATCTATTTTTTTCGATTTGAGCAATTGGGGTCCTTATCTTCCTTAAGACGAACAGATGAGTTCATCAGACTAGTTAGTCTAAAAAAAACTAAATTGATAATTGATTAAACAGCCGGGTTATCAAAAAAGCTACAAAAAATGTTTCAATTGTCTTAGAATATCACATTGTCCGATAGAGGAAACCCTTAATAATAGTAGACCACCACGCTTTCATATCACAATGTTGTTATAATAAATTATATTCTTTGTATTGTACAAGATTATTTAAAATGCGATAGTATTTAAATTATAACAAGTATATACAGCTGTAAGTTCGGCCAGGCCGAATCTTATGTACCCTCCACCATGGATTTCGTAGAAACTTCTACGAAAGACTATCATCCACAAATTTAAACTCGGATGTAATTTGCTCCTCCAAGAGGTTCCAAAACCAAATCTCGGGATCGGTTTATATATCGGGGCTATAAATGATTATGGATTGATATGGACCACTTTTGGCATGGTTATTAAATATCTACCACCACGTACCAAATTTCAGCCAGATCGGATGAATTTTGCTTCTCCAAAAGGCACCGGAGGTCAAATCTGGCAATCGGTTTATATGGGAGCTATATATAATTATGGACTGATATGAACCAATTCCTGCATGGTTGTTGGGTACCATATATTAACATCACGTACCAAATTTCGGCTGAATCAGATGAATTTTGGTCTTCCAAGAGGCTCCAGAGGTCAAATCTGGTGATCGGTTTATATGGGGGCTATATATAATTATGGACCGATATGAACCAATTTTTGCATGGTTTTGGCTCTGCAAGCCAAATCGGGGGATCGGTTTATATGGGGGCTATATATAATTGTGGACCGATATGGACCAATTTTTGCGTGGTCATTAGAGACCATATACTAACATCATGTACCAAATTTCAGCCGGATCGGATGAAATTTGCTTCTCTTAGAGGCCTCGCAAGTCAAATTTGGGGGTCCGTTTATATGGGGGCTATACGTAAAAGTGGCCCGATATGGCCCATTTGCAATACCATACGACCTACATCAATAACAACTACTTGTGCCAAGTTTCAAGTTGATAGCTTGTTTCGTTCGGAAGTTAGCGCGATTTAAACAGACGGACGGACATGCTCAGATCGACTCAGAATTTCTCCACGACCCAGAATATATATACTTTATGGGGTCTTAGATCAATATTTCGATGTGTTACAAACGGAATGACAAAGTTAATATACCCCCCATCCTATGGTGGAGGGTATACAAATTTAAATAATTCGATTTTTTTCTTGCACATCAGAACACGTGCTTACAAACTTGGTTTTCAGATCTATAGATGAATGAAAATGACTTCAAAATATAACAAATGAGAAAAGATCACATATGGTTGTATTTAAATTCGTTAGTATGCTCATTTGAATATTATTTCCGTTTCCTGTATCTTAAAAGATGATGTGTGCGTAAACAGATAGAGGTGTGTGCGTGTGTGTTTATGATTGCATGTGTGTGGAACCTTCTGTCGAACGAACGAAATTACAACCACTCAACAACTCTTAGTTGTCTTACAAAGCATTGTTATTATTTGGGATGTTCCTGTTCCTGTTCCTGTCTGTCCTTTGAATTTGTATACGAGAATTTGTCAGCAAAAGACATTTTTGGAGACACAGATGTGTCTTCATTATTCTTGCCAAGAGAGTTGGGTATATATAAGGTTCACGAATGAAAATTTTACACACTTGGTGATGGGTACAGTGTTCCACATTGATGGGGTGGTTGAATGAAATAGAAATTTAATATCTGGGGATACCTTAGATGAGAGTGGAAACTAATGTGAGAACGGTAATTAAGTTATGACATGTTTCCTCCGGTCTATGTCTATGCCAGTCTTTTGATTTGTCATACCGTCAAACCCCTTGAACCCTCACCAACTGCAGTGGGTTCATTAAAACCACTGTCTTTATAAAAGAAACCACTCTTTTAAATGCTTATTTCATTCATTAATTGAATACTAGGAAGCCTGAATGAGCATGGATGTTGCGTTCTTAACCTATATGTATGCCTTACTTACAAACTTGGAACTTTTTATTGTACAAAGTTGTTGAATTTTATTGCCAAAGTAATAATTGACAGGGAAATAGCTCTAAGTACATAACACAATAATGATGATACAAAGACTTCACAACTTGTTCCGGAACAATGGAAGTAAAGCGAAAAAATGGCAACTACAAGACATATTGGATGTCTTTGTGTTTGTACAAATGGGGAAAGTTAAAATTTGAATACCGAGATGAGGGATGAAATAAAAGGATGTGTGGCATAGAGATGTAATTCTATTGAAATATCTATGTATTGTATTCGTGTGTGTGTACCACTAGTACAGTAATTATACCCTCCACCATAGGATGGGGGGTAAAATATTGCTCTAAGACCCCACGAAGTATATATTTTGGGTCGTGGTGAAATTCGGTCCACTTTTACGGATAGCCCCCATATAAACGGACCCTTGCGGCGCCTCTAACAGAAGCATATTTCATCCCATTCGGCTGAAATTTGGTACATGGTGTTGGTATATGGTCTCTAACAACCATTCAAAAATTGGTTCACATCGGTCCATTATTATATATAGCCCCCATATAAACCGATTCCCCGATTTGGCTTACGGAGCCTCAAAGAGAAGCAAATTTCATCCGATCTTGCTGAAATTTGGTACATGGGCTTGTTATATGGTCTCTAATAACCACGCAAAAATTGGTCCACATCGGTCCATAATTATATATAGCCCCCATATAAACCAATCCCCAGATTTGGCTTGCGGAGCCTCAAAGAGAAGCAAATTTCAGCCAATCCGGTTGAAATTCGGAACATGGTGTTAGTATATGGTCTCTAACAACCGTGCCAGAATTGGTCCATATCGGTCCATAATTATATATAAAGGGTAATACGGTCAAAATTTGGTCAAGGGAAAACGCGTGTAAATCGGTGAAATCGTTTATTTAAAAAATCAAATTAAATTTCTTTTTCAAGTTCAATTAGTATAAAATTCAGGAAAAATATTCAGTTAGGCTTTCGCTTTTCGAAATCCGAATTGCTGGGCCTCACGCTTGACACCTGCCATCAGATTTTGTATAGCCACCTTGTCCATCTTCTTCACCGCAGAAAGCCAGTTTGCCTTGAACTGCTGCTCGTCCTTAGCAGTTTTTTTGGTCTTCTTTAGGTCCCGCTTGACAATAGCCCAGTATTTCTCAATTGGGCGGAGCTCTGGCGTGTTGGGAGGGTTCTTGTCCTTGGGAACCACCTGCACGTTGTTGGCGGCGTACCACTCCATGGCCTTTTTACCGTAATGGCAAGATGCCAAATCCGGCCAAAACAGTACGGAACAACCGTGTTTCTTCAGGAAAGGCAGCAGACGTTTATTCAAACACTCTTTCACGTAAATTTCTTGGTTGACAGTCCCGGAAGCTATGAAAATGCTGCTTTTCAAGCCACAGGTACAGATGGCTTGCCAAACCAGATATTTCTTTGCGAACTTTGACAGCTTTATGTGCTTGAAAATATCTGCTACCTTTCCCCTTCCTTTTGCCGTATAAAACTCCTGTCCCGGAAGCTGCTTGTAGTCGGCTTTGACGTAGGTTTCGTCATCCATTACCACGCAGTCAAACTTCGTCAGCATCGTCGTGTACAGCCTCCGGGATCGCGCTTTGGCCGTCGTATTTTGTTTATCATCGCGATTTGGAGTCACTACCTTCTTGTAAGTCGATAGTCCGGCTCGTTTTTTGGCTCGATGCACGGTTGTAGATGATACATCCAGCTTATTTGCGGCATCTCGGAGAGAGATGTTAGGATTTCGCTTGAAACTACCGGCAACTCTCTTTGTCGTCTCAAAGGCTTCCGGTTTTCGATTTCCCCCGATCCAGACTTCCTGGCTGTCGACAAACGTTCCCCAAACACTTTAATTACATTTGTAACGGTTGATTTGGCAACTTTTAGCGATTTTGCCAGCTTTGCGTGCTAGTAACTCGGATTTTCCCGATGCGCGAGCAAAATTTTGATACGTTGCTCTTCTTGCTTGGACGGCATTTTGACAACTGAAGAGTGAATTCCAAAATCAAAATAGGAGCAACATTCTACACACACGCACCTTCAAAATGAGGGGTGTTCAGGTTTTTGAAATGCAAAATTGAAAGAAATACGTCAAGTTTATATTGACCAAATTTTGACCGTATCACCCTTTAGCCCCAATAATTTTGTTGAAACTTTATTTCTATAGAAAATTTTATTTCTATAGAAAATTTTGTCAAAATTTTATTTCTATAGAAAATTTTGTCAAAATTTTATTTCTATAGAAAATTTTGTAGAAATTTTATTTCTATAGAAAATTTTGTAGAAATTTTATTTCTATAGAAAATTTTGTAGAAATTTTATTTCTATAGAAAATTTTGTCAAAATTTTATTGCTATAGAAAATTTTGTTAAAATTTTATTTCTATAGAAAATTTTGTGAAAACTTTATTTCTATAGAAAATTTTGTCACAATTTTATTTCTATACAAAATTTTGTTAAAATTTTAATTCTATAAAAAATTTTGTCAAAATTTTATTTCTATAGAAAATTTTGTCAAAATTTTATTTCTATAGAAAATTTTGTCAAAATTTTATTTCTATAGAAAATTTTGTCAAAATTTTATTCCTATAGAAAATTTTGTGAAAATTGTATTTCTATAGAAAATGTTGTTAAAATTTTATTTCTATAGAAAATTTTGTGAAAATTTTATTTCTATAAAAAATTTTGTTAAAATTTTATTTCTATAGAAAACTTTGTCAAAATTTTTTTTCTATAGAAAATTTTGTCAAAATTTTATTTCTATAGAAAATTGTGTCTAAATTTTATTCCTATAGAAAATTTTGTCAAAATTTTATTCCTATAGAAAATTTTGTCAAAATTTTATTTGTATAGAAAATTTTGTCACAATTTTATTTCTATACAAAATTTTGTCAAAAATTTAATTCTATAAAAAATTTTGTCAAAATTTTATTTCTATAGAAAATTTTGTCAAAATTTTATTTCTATAGAAAATTTTGTCAAAATTTTATTTCTATAGAAAATTTTGTCAAAATTTTATTCCTATAGAAAATTTTGTCAAAATTTTTTTCCTATAGAAAATTTTGTCAAAATTTTATTTGTATAGAAAATTTTGTCAAAATTTTATTTCTATAGAAAATTTTGTCAAAATTTTATTTCTATAGAAAATTTTGTGAAAATTGTATTTCTATAGAAAATGTTGTTAAAATTTTATTTCTATAGAAATTTTTGTGAAAATTTTATTTCTATAAAAAATTTTGTTAAAATTTTATTTCTATAGAAAACTTTGTCAAAATTTTTTTTCTATAGAAAACTTTGTCAAACTGAATTATATACGTATTTAATATATCTTTTGTGTTTTTTTTTTTTTGATTTAATATATGCCACGTATGGACTTACATACACTTCAGAAGACGGTGTTAGGAGGTTTTAAGATACCTTGCCATCGGCAAGCGTTACCGCAACTTAAGTAATTCGATTGTGGATGCCAGTGTTTAGAAGAAGTTTCTTTTCAAGTTAGGTATCAAAATAATTAAAGGAACATTAAAATTGTTTACATAAGAATGCTGCTTTCGAAGGATCGATGATAGGAGCCAAAAATTGGTTTCTTCTTTCGTTAAATTTTTTTGCTGGTCAATTTTTATACCTTTCACCACTACCAATGCCCTACTGTGCAAATGTTTGAAACACCTAGAAGAAGACGAGACTGATGGTATCTCTGGCACTAGCGCTCAGGCCGAAATCCTAAGTCGCCATATTTAGAAATTTGATAAGGTCAACTTTGTCAAATTGTTAAAAAGACAATAAACACTCTTAATGAATTTAAAAACACCCAGCGATTAATATATAATTTTGTTAGCAAACATTCACTCAGCGACCAAGCCAGAAAAATAGATTATAAAAAAACCAACTTTATTTATTGTCCTTTATTTGTTGACATAAAATCCCATGAATCATTAAATTTTTAAACACGTGTCGTTTTCAATTTGTCTTCAACAAAATTTGTTATTGCTATGGTATTGCAATAGTAAGATTCCTAAATGGTTAACAATTCAAGGAAAAATTCCTTCATAGCCTAGCAGAGATCATGGTCACTAGTTCATAAGAGCACAATAAACATCACATCTCGTTAATATTAAAAAACCAATGCAATCCCTAATGAACATTCTTCGAATTTTTTTCTAGTCCTCAGTGTTTTTCTTCTCGGTAGTCCATTTACCTGACTGAAATCATTATCATTCAATTTTCATAAAATTTTAATATTCCTAAAAATTTCCAATGTATAACAAAAAGGAAATTTCCATGAAGCCCATTAAATGAGTTTTATTGCTTTTCTTTTTTTTTTCGTTTTGCAGACATCAAAGTAGCTTATGAAGAAAATTGTGACAAAACAAAAAATATTTCTCCTTTTGAGGTTTCCTGCGAAACCTAATTGGAAAGAAATTTATTTTAACATTGTTTTCACTATGAATACTAATTGATTTTTTTTTATAGAAATGATAGATTTGAAAAAAAAAAAATATGCTTGAGTGAGATTGAGATGGGTTTGGGTTATGTTTTATTTTACATTTATTTTAATGCCAAAAGTTTATTTTCTTGCAACAAACTAACTATCTAACCTTCAAACTTTATGTAAAATCTATTGGAGACACTTTGAGGTAAGTATGTATGACCGAAAGTTCTTATTCGGAATTAGTAGAATATTGCAGACCGCCTTCTTCACATTGATATGCCAAAGATACTTTCTCCTAACACAACGCACAAGCAGCTTAATAATTCTTAACAAATTTTCTATAGAAATAAAATTTTCACTACATCTTCTTTAGAAATAAAATTATGACAAAATTTCCAATAGAAAGAAAAAAACGACAAAATCTATATATATAAAATTCAATCTATGTTTGTTTATTTGTTTGTTTGTTTGTATGAACCGAGTTGGCTCCGAAACGGCTGAACCGATTTACTTGAAACTTTCAGAGATCATAGGGGACGTTCATGTGGTGAAAATAGGGTACCTCATTTTTTGACACCTGGTCGCGGTAAGGCCTCCGCCTTGCCTTACTTTTTGAAACTTGGAACAAAATTATGCGATTTGCATGAAATTTTCATTGATTGTTGGGGTTGGCATCTAGATAAAAATCCGCTACATTATTTTTCGATATTTGGTCGGGGAGGGGGGCCACCCCTTTGCCCGACTTTTTTTAAAGTACAGTGAAAACAAAACAAAACTCCCCCGACTGAAATTTTACGGAAAAATGGGTGAGTTTATGAAATTTATATCAGGTTCCTGATTTTTTAATAAAAATAAAAGGGCATAGGGAGACATCCGCTTCTCTTAAGTACATACAGAGAAACAATTAAACTTTACCGAGTTACTTGAAATTTACAGAGGACTGGGGAGAGATCGTAACCTCTGACAACCGTAATAGTTGATACCTGATTTTGTGATTTTTGGACGAAAGAGAGGCCGCCCCTTTAGGCTTATAATTTGCTTGACATTTTCTGGGACGTTTACAAAAGATACGCTTTTCGACATTTGGTCGGGGAGGAGGTCCTCCTCTAAAACTGCAAAAAAATGGCTCTATTAACCATGTTCCTTAATCTATATCTGTCCATAAAACTCGAAAAATAATTGTATAATTAGATATAATGCATTTGGACGTCAATTGCCTGTTTCGGTATCAGGCTAACATGAAATATAAAAAAAATTAAGTTTTCTTGAAATTTACAAAGGAAGCGGGGGAAAAGGTTATAAATGAAGAGGCAACCTTCATTGCCCCACACTTGAAGGAAAGTTTCAAGAATTTTCAGGGAAGGTTAGGGTGCTATTCACTACGGTGTTTGTCGATATTGTATCGGGGAAAGTGACGTCCCTTTAAAACAATAGAGCAAAAATTAAACATCTCCGATCTACTTGAAATTTACAGGGAACGTGGGAGGAGGTGATGAAATTTATACATGATTTTTAAATTAGTATATGATTTTTCGATATCTGGTTGGGGAAGGGGAAAATTGAAATAAACTTTGTCGATTTACTTCGATAGAATTTATAGGGAGTAGTTGCGAAATTAATATAGGGTACGTGATAGTCCGATATCAGGTCAGAGTGGAGCGAAGGTGGGGAGAGAGTTCCCTTTTGTCGGTTTTTTCTCTTAAATTAAAAGTGGAGGGCTGTCCGTAAATGGGAACTCGGTACATAATTTTATGATTTTTGCACAGGCTTCTGCCAAACTTCTTTTTAGTAAATAACTTAAATTTACATGAAATTGGCAGCCAACGTAGAGGGTGCATCATTTTCCAACATTTTAGCAAATGTTAATGTGGTAAAATTTTTTACTACTTTTGCCTTTTCGGATTTATTGGATGGGAAACAGTAATTCTTTGTATGTTATTATAATATAATGCTTAATTTTCAGATATGTTGAGGAGAAGGAGACCTTTCCTTGACAAACCACACTTAAAATTCACAAGAAATATAGGAGAAGGTACACCTTCTCCCGCCGTATTTGTACCTATAAACGAAAAATCAAGTAGTCCGATTTGTTTAAAAGAATTCAAATCTTTTCGAATTTGTTTTCAGCACGAAGTTGACTAAGTTAACGCAAAATGTTCCTCCAAATACGCTTCGGAAGGCGCAGCGAAGCGGGCCGGGTTACGCTAGTTTTCTATACAAATAAAATTTTGATAAAATTTTTTACTGACATAAAATTTTGACAAAATTTTCTACCGATAAAAATGTAAACAAAATTTTGTATAGAAAAAAAATTTCCGCTCGAAATAAAATTTTAACAAAATTTTCTATAAAAATACAATTAAAAAAAAAACTTTATAAATAAAATTTTTGACAACATGTTCTATAGGAATAAATTTTTAACAAAATGTTCTGCAGAAATAAAATATTTACAAAATGTTATATAGAAATAAAATGTTTACAAAATGTTCTATAGAAATAAATTTTTAACAAAATGTTCTATAGTAATAAAATTTTCACAAAATTTCCTCTAGAAATAACATTTCGACAAAAGTTCCTGTGGATATAAAATTTTGACAACATTTTCTACAGATATAAAACTATTACAAAATTTTCTATAGAAAAAAAATTTTTATAAAATTTTCTATAGAAATAATATTTTGATAAAATTTTTCCTATAGAAATAAAATTTTGTCTAAATTTTCTACAGAAATAATATTTTGCCAAAATTTTCTATAGGAATAAAATTTTGTCAAAATTTTATTTCTATAGAAAATTTCGTCGAAATTTTATTTCTATAGACAATTTTGCCAAAATTTTAGTTCTATAGATAATTTTGCCAAAATTTTATTTCTATTGAAAATTTTGCCAAAATTTTATTTGTATTGAAAATTTTGCCAAAATTAATTTTTCTTTAGAAAATTTGGCCAAAATTTTATTTCTATAGAAAACTTTGCCAATAGTTTATTTCTATGGAAAGTTTTGCCAAAATTTTATTTCTATGTCAAATTTTGTCAAAATTTTATTTCTATGTCAAATTTTGCCAAAATTTTTTTTCTATAGAGAATTTTGTCAATATTTTATTTCTATAGAAAATTTTGTCAAAATTTTATTTCTATAGAAAATTTTGCCAAATTTTTATTTCTATTAAATTTTCTATAGAAATAAAATTTTGACAAAATTTCCTATAGAAATAAAAGTGTGACAACATTTTTAATAGAAATAAAATTTTGACAACATTTTTTAGAGAAATAAATTTTTGACAAAATTTCCTACAGAAATAAAATTTTGACAGAATTACCTATAGAAATAAAATTTGGACAACATCTTCTATAGGGATAAAACTTAACCAAACTTTCTACAGAAATAAGATTAAGACAAAATGTTAGAGAAATAGAATTTTGACAGAATTTCCTATAGAAATAAAATGTTGACAGCATTTCCTATGGAAATACAATTTAGGGAAAATTTTCTATAGAAATAAAATTTTGGGAAAATTTTCAATAGAAATACAATTTTGATAACATTTTCTACAGAAATGCATTTTTGATAAAAATTTCTATAGAAAAAAAAATTTTGAAAATATTTCCTATCGAAATAAAATGTTGACATAATTTTCTAGAGAAATAGAATTTTGACTGAATTTCCTGTAGAAATAAAATGTTGACAGAATTTCCTATAGAAATACAATTTAGGCAAAATTTCCTATAGAAATAAAATTTTGGGAACATTTGCTATAGAAATATAATTTTGACAATATTTTCTATAGAAATACATTTTTGGTAAAATTTTCTATAGAAAAAAAATGTTGACAAAATTTTTTATCTTAAAAAAAAATTGACAAATTTTTTTATCGAAATAAAATTTTGACAAAGTTTTCTGTGGAAATAAAATTTTGAAATAATTTTCCATTGAAATACAATTTTGACAAACTTTTCTACAGAACTACAATTTTGACAACATTTCTATAGAAATAAAAGTGTGATAAAATTTTCTATAGAAATAAAATTTTGACAGAATTAAATTTGAACAACATTATGTATAGAAATAAAATTTAGACAAAACTTTCTACAGAAATAAGATTAGGTCAATATTCTCTATAGAAATAAGATTTAGACACAATTTTCTATAAAAATAACATTTTGATAAAATTTTCTATTGAAATAAAAATTTGACAAAATTTTCTTTAGAAACAAAATGTTGACAAAATTTTCTAGAGAAATAGAATTTTAACAGAATTTCCTATAGAAATAAAATGTTGACAGAATTTTCTATAGAAATAACATTTTCACAAAATTTTCTACAGAAATAACATTTTTACAAAATTTCCTGTAGAAATAAAATTTTAACAACATTTTCTATAGAAACAAAATTTTGACAAAATTTTCTATAGAGACAAAATTTTGAGAAAATGTTCTATAGAAAAAATTTTTTAACAAAATATTCTACATAGAAAGAGAGATATGTTTGTACGAATTTATTTCGGCATATGCCGGCTATCATATAAAACCTTTTTTTGGAAGGTTCAAGTGTGATTCACTTTTGGGTTTAGTGAACTACCCGAATTTATTCTGATAATTGGTTGATAGTTTTGCTGCAAGTAGAGGATGCTGATGAGGAATGTGGTAATTCCGAAACGTGCGTCCATCCAACCATCTTGCAGTCTATAGGGCTTTGCTCAAATAAATTTGACAAACATTCTTTTCCTCTGTTGGTTAAGCTACATTTGTAGTTTAGTCAATGCATGGTTTTAAGCTGAAATCAAAAACAACAACAATGAGTAAAGAACAAAAACAAAACAAAACGAAATAAATTTTTGATAGAATTTCCTACGGAAATACAATTTTGACAGAATTATCGATAGAAATAAAATTTGGACAACATCTTCTACAGGAATGAAAACTGTCTACAGAAATAAGATTAAGACAAAATGTTTTAGGGAAATAAAATTTTCTATAGAAGAAATTTTGACTGAATTTCCTATAGAAATAAAATGTTGACAGATTTTCCTACAGAAATACAATTTAGACAAAATTTTCTATAGAAATAAAATTTTGGGAACATTTTTTATAGAAATACAATTTTGACAACATTTTCTATAGAAATACATTTGTGATAAAATTTTCTATAGAAAATTTTCTATATTAAGCTGAGATCAAAAACAACAATATTGATTGAAGAGAAACCAACAATAACAAACAAAACGAATGAAAAAAAAATTGGCTAAATTTTTTATGGAAATAAAATTTTGACAAAGTTTTCTGTGGAAATAAAATTTTGACAAAATTTTCCATTGAAATACAATTTTGACGAAATTTTCCACCGAACTACAATTTTGACAACATTTTCTATAGAAATAAAAGTTTGATAAAATTTTCTATAGAAATAAAATTTTGACAGAATTAAATTTGGACAACATTTTCTATAGAAATAAAATTTAGACACAATTTTCTATAAAAATAACATTTTGATAAAATTTTATATTCAAATAAAAATTTGACAAAATTTTCTTTAGAAACAAAATATTGACAACATTTTCTAGAGAAATAGAATTTTGACTGAATTTCCTATAGAAATAAAATGTTGACAGAATTTTCTATAGAAATAACATTTTCACAAAATTTTCTACAAAAATAACATTTTTACAAAATTTTCTGTAGAAATTAAATTTTAACAACATTTTCTATAGAAGACAAAATTTTGACAAAATTTTCTATAGAGACAAAATTTTGAAAAAATTTTCTATAGAAAAAAATTTTTAACAAAATATTCTACATAGAAAACGAGATGTGTTTGTACGAATTTATTTCGGCATAGGCCGGCTATCATGCAAAACCTTTTTTCGGACGGTTCAAGTGTGGTTCTTTGTTGGGTTTAATGAACTGCCTGAATTTATTCTGATAATTGGTTGATAGTTTTGCTGCAAGTAGAGGATGCTGATGAGGAATGTTTTAATTCCGAAACGTGCGTCCATCCAACCATCTTGCAGTCTACAGGGCTTTGCCCAAATAAATTTGACAAACATTCTTTTCCTCTGTTTGTTAAGCTACACTTGTAGTTTAGTCAATGCATGGTTTTAAGCTGAAATCAAAAAGCAACAACAATGCTTAAAGAACAAAACCAATAATAACAAAACAAAACGAATTCTACAGAAATAAAATGGTTACCAAATGTTCTATAGAAGTAAAATGTTCTATAGAAATAAAATTTTCGAAAGGAGTAAATTTTCAGCAAAATAAAATTTTAAGAAAAATAAAATTTTGACATAATTTCCTATAGAAATAAAATAATGACAAAATTTTCCATATAAATAAAATTGTGACAAAATTCTCTATAGAAATACAATTTTGACAAAAATTTTTATAGAAATAAAATTTTGACAAATTTTTTTATGGAAATAAAATTTAGCAAAATTTTGTACAGAAATACAATTTTTAAAAGCGGACGAATGATACATGTGGGAGGTATATCTAAATCTAGACCATTTTGGCTTATAAAGTTTGCACATTTTACGGGACTCGCAAAACATTCAGATGTACAAAATTTGAAGAAAATCGCTTCATAAACACGTCAATTTTGATCAAATCGGTGATTTATATAGAGCAGCAATATCAAGGTTAAGGTAAAGTGGCAGCCCGATTAAGTTTCAGGCTAACTTAGACTATTCAGTCCATTGTAATTAGTGTTGGAAATTTTGATTACTTGTGACTACTCGTTACTACTCGTTACTTTTGAATTGAATACTCGTTACTTTAGAGATAGATAGATATTTAAAGAAAATACATTTTCTTATTTTTCAAGTTTAGAAAAGCGGATTCCATGTTAAACTTTTATTCAAGTGTTATAAAGTTTTAGGTGGATATTTACAGGTTAGAAGCAAATATCCACCAATTTAATTTTTAAGATGAGAGCCAATGTTGAAATCTTTTAAGGGTTTTTGAATAAGCTTGGCACCTTCTATAAAAAAGAGTTTTGATGCCAACGATATTATTAATCATACTATTCGCATGAGACGTTGTTTCCAATCAACAGTTAATACATTAAATTCGAAAAGCTTCCATCTAAAGGTGAGTACTAAGTTCGTATTTAGCCGCTAAAGTGAAAACTAAATTATACACTCTTTTGGCAAATTGTATTATAACTTGATGGATAGGCCAAAGCAAATTTTCACAAAGTTTATATTCCATAAAATGTGGCTAAGCTCGAACTTAATACCCACCTTAAACTAATGAATTTTTTTTCATTACTACAATTGCTCTTCCCAAGTGGCAAATGCAAACTTTTACAAGAAATAAGTTACATTTTTCACTTTCTGTAATACTTTCTTTGAGGTGAAGTCAAATTTTGTTTTTTCTCGTCGTTTTTAATTGGGAAACCCGATTTTCCAACGCTTTAATTACTACTTTCCCAAAACCTAATGATTTTGCTTCCAATCCGCAAACTTGCTACCGTCAGAAGTAGAAATAAAATGATATTAAAGATATTGAGTACTCATTTACTGGTAACGAGTACTCAAAAAATTAGTCAGTAACAAGTACTTGTAATCAAATACTCGCTACTTTCCCAACACTAATTGTGATAGGTTAGCTATATCAATATCTGAACCGATTTTTTTGCAAAAATCAATAGCAGTTTTTTACAATATGCCACATTTTTTTAAGACGATCGGACAAAACTACGAGCTGTACCAATATACATCTACAGACAGACAGACAAACGGACATCGCTAAATGGACTCAAAATTTAAAACTAAGACGATTGGCCTACTAAGGGATAGGTCTAAGACTATTCCTTCTTGATGTGAAAGCACTAACTTATTATATCCTGTGGCACAGTAGTGGTGAATGATATAATAACAAGTATATACGGCCGTAAGTTCGGCCAGGCTGAAGCTTATGTACCCTCCATCATTGATTGCGTAGAAACTTCTTCTAAACACTGCCATCCACAATCGTATTACTTAAGTTGCGGTAACGCTTGCCGATGGCAAGGTATCTTAAAACCTCCTAACACCATCTTCTAAATTGTATGTAAGTCCATACGTGGTATATATTAAATCAAAAAAGATCGATCCAATACGTATATAATTCAGTTTGACAAAGTAGACATACAATTTTGACAAAATTTTCTACAGAAAAAAATTTTAACAAAATTTTCTATAGAAATAAAATTTTCACAAAATTTTCTATAGAAATAAAAATTTTGACAAAATTCTCTATACATATAAAATCTTGGTAGATTATTTTTGGCTCGAGTGGCAACCATGATGAACCGAATGAACCGAATAAAATTTGAACAAAATTTTCTATAGAAATAAAATTTTGACAAAATTTTCTATAGAAATAAAATTTTGACAATGATGAAAATTTTATTATGAACCGAATAAAATTTCAACAAAAATTTCTCTAGAAATAAAATTTTCTATAGAAATAAAATTTTGGTAGATTATTTTTGGCTCTAGTGGCTACCATGATTATGAACAGATATGGACCAATTTTTGAGTGATTGGACCAATTTTGGTATGGTTGTTAGCGACCATATACTAACACCACGTTCCTAATTTGAACCGGATCGGATGAATTTTGCTCCTCCAAGAGGCTCCGGAGGTCAAATCTGGAGAACGTTTTATATGGGGGCTATATATAATTATGGACCGATATGGACCAATTCTGGCACGGTTGTTAAAAATCATATACTAACACCATGTTCCAAATTACAACCGGATTGGATGAAATTTGCTTCTCTTGGAGAATTCGCAAGCCAAATCTGGTGATCGGTTTATATGGGGGCTATATATAATTATGAACCGATGTGGACCAATTTTTGCATGGTTGTTAGAGACCATATACCAATACCATGTACCAAATTTCAGGCGGATCGGATGAAATTTGCTTCTCTTTGAGGCTCCGCAACCCAAATCTGGGGATCGGTTTATATGGGCGTTACATATAATTATAGACCGATGTGGGCCAATTTTTGCATGGTTGTTATAGACCATATACCAACACCATGTACCAAATTTCAGCCGGATCGGATGAAACTTGCTTCTCTTTTAGGCTCCGCAATCCAAATCTGGGGATCGGTTTATATGGGGGCTATATATAATTATGGACCGATGTGGGCCAATTTTTGCATGGTTGTTAGAGACCATATACCAACACCATATACCAAATTTCAGCCTGATCGGATAAAATATGCTTCTGTTAGAGGCTCCACAAGCCAATCCTGAGGGTCCCTTTATATGGGGGCTATACGTAAAAGTGTACCGATATGGCCCATTTTCAATACCATCCGACCTACATCAATAGCAACTACTTGTGCCAAGTTTCAAGTCGATAGCTTGTTTCGTTCGGAAGTTAGCGTGATTTCAACAGACGGACGGATGGACGGACGGACGGACATGCTTAGATCGACTCAGAATTTCACCACGACCCAGAATATATATTAGAGCAATATTTCGATGTGTTACAAACGGAATGACAAAGTTAATATACCCCCATCCTATGATGGAGGGTATAAAAACAAAACAAAATAGCACTTTTGATTTTATAAAATCCACTTTGTAAAACAGCCTTTAACTTATGACGCTACGATTTTATGCTACGACCCAATGTAGTTGCAACGCAGCGAAAATATACACAAATCTTCTTTGACATGATATCCACGCTTAAGTGTTTCATCCGTAAAGTAAAATCTCCTGTAAATTGCCTGTGCCTTTACTTGCAGGCATATTCAGTGAAAGGGATTTAATTAGATTTCTGCTCGTACGAGCTTAACTCTTGCACATGTTTTGGTGGTGCCTGCAAATGCTAATGCATCTTCTGTAAAGTGCTTATATCTGAAAATCTGTAAATGGCGTGACCTCGAGCTTAAACACGTTCACCACTGTACTCTGTTACATATCTGGGGTATCGAACGATTGTGATTATTGTCGATTATTTCAAGGGTGTCATGTATGCCGAGGGAGAATTCAAGATAATAAATATAAGGATAGGAAAACGGTTAATTTCAACTTAGTTCAATTGGGAGGCAAATCGTTTTGTGTAAGAGAAGACAATTTAATGATGAAGGCATAAGGGTACGATGGAAAGATTTTAGGTATGGCTTTACTTAAAAATTACGAATTTTCGTAATCGAATTAATTGAATCCTTAAATTATTGGCAGTGCAATGGACTTTTATAGTCTAAGGATGTCTGTGGAAATATTTGGCCTTAATAAATTTAGCTTAACCGATTTTGTGTTAAGGCAATAAAGGATTGGAAATGGAATAAATTTCGTTATATCTCTTTTTTCAAAGAAAATATTTTCGATGAATTTTTTGAATACGCATATAAAGTTGATTTGGAAAAAAATCTCTACCCCGTCTTCCATTTTAAAGTATCCAAACATTTCAGTAAACAATTTCTGTAGTAGGAAAATAAAGATTGGTCCCTGAACCATTATAAATAAATTTCGTCATATTTCTTTTTCAAAATAAAAGTTTTTTAATGCATTTTTTTCATACGCATATAAAATTAGTTAAAACAAGTATATACGGCCGGCCAGGCCGAGCCTTATGTACCCTCCACCATGGATTGCATAGAAAGTTCTACTAAAGACTGTCATCCACAATCGAATTACTTGGGTTGCGGTAACACTTGCCGATGACAAGGTATCTTAAAACTTCTTAACACCGTGTTCTCAATTGTAAGTTAGTCCATACGGGGTATATAACATATTAAAAAAACAGTAAGGAAAGTCTAAAGTCGGGCGGGGACTATATTATACCCTGCACCACTTTGTAGATCTCAATTTTCGATACCATATCACAACCTATATATAAAGGTTTGTGCCAAATACATACATTTAAATATCACTCGATTTGGACAGAATTTGATAGACTTTTACAAAACCTATAGACTCAAAATTTAAGTCGGCTAATGCACTAGGGTGGAACACAATTTTAGTAAAAAACCAGTAAGGAAGGTCTAAAGTCGGGCGGGGCCGACTATATTATACCCTGCACCACTTTGTAGATCTAAATTTTCGATACCATATCACATCCGTCAAATGTGTTGGGGCTATATATAAAGGTTTGTCCCAAATACATACATTTAAATATCACTAGATCTGGACAGAATTTGATAGACTTCTACAAAATCTATAGACTCAAAATTTAAGTCGGCTAATGCACTAGGGTGGAACATAATGTTATTACAAAAATATGGGAAACATTTAAATCTGGAGCAATTTTAAGAAAACTTCGCAAAAGTTTATTTATGATTTATCGCTCAATATATATGCATTAGAAGTTTAGGAAAATTAGAGTCATTTTTACAACTTTTCGACTAAGCTGTGGCGATTTTACAAGGAAAATGTTGGTATTTAGACCATTTTTGTCGAAATCAGAAAAACATATATATGGGAGCTATATCTAAATCTGAACCGATTTCAACCAAATTTGGCACGCATAGCTACAATGCTAATTCTACTCCCTGTGCAAAATTTCAACTAAATCGGAGCAAAAAATTGGCCTCTGTGGTCATATGAGTGTAAATCGGGCGAAAGCTATATATGGGAGCTATATCTAAATATGAACCGATTTCAACCAAATTTGGCACGCATAGCTAAAATGCTAATTCTATTCCCTGTGCAAAATTTCAACTAAATCGGAGCAAAAAATTTGCCTCTGTGGTCATTTGAGTGTAAATCGGGCGAAAGCTATATATGGGAGCTATATCTAACTCAGAACCGATTTCAACCAAATTTGGCACGCATAGCTACAATGCTAATTATACTCCCTGTGCAAAATTTCAACTAAATCGGAGCAAAAAATTGGCCTCTGTGGGCAAATGAGTGTAAATCGGGCGAAAGCTATATATGGGAGCTATATCTAAATCTGAACCGATTTGGCTGATATTTTGCAAGTTTTTCGAGACTCATAAAATATTCGGATGTACGGAATTTGAGGAAGATCGGTTGATATACACGCCAATTATGACCAGATCGGTGAAAATATATATGGCAGCTATATCTAAATCTGAACCGATTTTTTCCAAAATCAATAGGGATCGTCTTTGAGCCGAAACTGGACCCTATACCAAATTTTAGGACAATCGGACTAAAACTGCGAGCTGTACTTTGCACACAAAAATACATCAACAGACAGACAGACGGGCATCGCTAAATCGATTCAGAATTTAATTCTAAGACGATCGGTATACTAAACGATGGGTCTCAGGCTTTTCCTTCTTGGCGTTACATACAAATGCACAAACTTATTATACCCTGTACCACAGTAGTGGTGAAGGGTATAAATATGGGAAACATTTAAATCCGAAGCAATTTTAAGGAAACTTCGCAAAAGTTTATTTATGATTTATCGCTCGATATATATGTATTAGAAGTTTAGGAAAATTAGAGTCATTTTTACAACTTTTCGACTAAGCAGTGGCGATTTAACAAGGAAAATGTTGGTATTTTGACCATTTTTGTCGAAATCAGAAAAACATATCTGTGGACTTTTGGCAAAACAACATAAGTCGAGATATGACAATTTGCATTTTTTTTAATCATATGGGTGATTTTTGAAGGCGCATCTTTTGGTCTAGTCAGCGTCTTCCTACGATATATAGATCGGAAGATATAAACATCGAAAAATCAACATAAGTCGTGTTTTTACTTATTTGCATTTGACAAAATAACTTATTTCAATTAAGTTGAAAAATCGATCAATTTAAAAAAAAAAGCTGATATCAACATTTGACAAAACAACGTATTTCGACTTGTCAGTCAGTGTTATTTTATAATTTGCTTTTTACAAAACAACATATTTCGACATATGTTCTTTTGTCAAATGTAGATATTGAAAACCCGCTTTCATAAGTGGAATTATGTTGATTTTCTTCATACGAATGTTGCGATTTATTAATTTGACAAAACATCATATGTCGACGTAATAGGTTTTGTCAAAATCAAAAGAAAAGAAACCGTGTTCTCATCTCTACATATGTGCTTTTGTCGTGTGCATTTGGAAGAAAATTAAATAAATGCGATCTCTTCATTACATAACAGACCACAATGGAGAGAGGTCGCTTCCTTGCCGACATGGCAAGAAAAATTTCATATGAGGGAGAAAACATGTTTGATAAAAATAAATTCGGTTTCAAGTACTACCGAGAAGAAAGGATGGAACCCATTCCTAATGAAACACAAACTTCGTTTGATGTTGGGGCGATTAATAGCACTTTATCGAAACTTAGGCAGTATAAAGGTCAAATGATTGAAAAGGTGGATAGCCAGAGCCAAAGTGAAGAGGATGATTTTCATGAAACTGACTTCGATGATTCTGACTATATTCCTTCAGATAGTAGTTCCAATTCAGAACTGAACATAACATCCGAATGTGTTCAGGCTATGGCTAATGTTCTGGAGTCAAACATGTGCAACGACAATGTGTCGGAGCTCGACAAAATTGACTTATTTACTTCTAATTCATCATTGAAAAATGGAAACAAACTTAAGAAAAACCTAGGGTTACAATATGTTACGTACAAAAATAAAACTATGCCGGCAAGAAAAACTCAAGAATTAGGAATGTGCAGACTCAAATGCCATACTAAAATTAATTTTGAACAGCAAACAAATGTTTTCGAAGCTTACTGGAGTTTGGGAGAGTATAATAAGCGCCGTCAATTTCTGTCAAACTTAATTGAAGTTCAAACTAAGAAAACAAAGTCAGTTAAAATGTCTGAAACACAAAAAAATCGAAAATTTGTATATTTATATCATTTTGGAATCCACGGCATCAAGACAAGAGTATGCAAGCAATGTTTCCTGAAAATATTTGGCGAAACCGAGCAAAGTGTAAGAACTGTCTGCAAAAGTAAGACTCAAGATGAACTACCAGGGGTTTCTCAACACGACATGCGTGGAAAACATGATCCTGCTCATAAAATATCAATTGAGAAACATAATGAAGTTCTGGAATTTATTAATTTAATTCCGAAGTATCAAAGTCATTATAGTCGCCGGCATACCAAGAAAGTATATTTTCAGCGCGGACTTAACCTTTCAACATTGTATACCCTTTATAGGAATAAGATCTCGTTACCCGTTTCAAAGTCAAAGTTTGAAGAAATATTTCGCACTTTGGACTTAAAGTTTAAAAAACCTCAGCTAGATTTATGTACGCAATGTGAGACATTAAAAGCAAAAATAAAAAACAACAAGAATGATGTAGAAAAATCAGAACTTTCGCAACAGCTAACTAACCATCATAATGAGGCTGATTTCGCCTATGAATGTAAAAGAAATGATAAAAGACTTTCTATGAGTGATAAGTCCGTAAAAATGTGTACATTTGATTTGCAGCAGTGTCTGCCAACTCCGTATTTGAGTGCATCGATATTTTTTTACAAGCGTCCTTTATGGACTTTCAACTTTACTATCCATGATGGTGCTACAAACAAAGCTGACTGCTATATTTGGCATGAAGGTATTGCAAAACGAGGAGCAAATGATATTGGTTCTGGTATTTATAAATACCTTTCGGAACTACCATATTCAGTAAATCACGTTATTTTATATAGTGATTCGTGTCCTGGACAAAATCGAAACTCGTATGTCTGCGCAGTGTTCGAGAAAATCCTGCAGGATCATCCAAGTATTCAAACAATTGATCACAAATTTCTTATCGTAGGTCATACTCACCTTGAGTGTGATACAGTTCATGCACAGATAGAAAAAAAGAAAAAAAATTCTTCTGGTTCCATACAACATCCACATGATTGGGCGAACTTAATAGCTGCTACAAATAAAAAATATGTTGTCCATGAATTGAAACAAGATGACTTCTACGACTTTCAAGCTTTTTTGAAGCAAAATTTTAGTTGGAGAACAAATAATGTCACAGGTTGGTATATATATTTTAAGCATAACTTTTAACTTCTTTCTAATACAGGCTATAATTTATAGGTGAGAAATTTGAATGGAAGATGGTGCGATGGATGCGATATGAGAAAGACAAACTTGGAATACTACAATATAAACATTCTCACACAATGGAGGAAAAATTCAAAGAATTGAATATAAATCAACGTCGTCGAAAGGAACAAACAGCATCATTAACCCAAAGTTATACCTCTGATCTGCCTATTTCAATGAACAAAAAACGTGATTTGATTGAAATGCTGCCATTGATCAACGAAAATTTTCATAATTTTTATCAAAATTTAAAGACTGAAGGAGAATGTTCAATTGAAGTAGATTCCGATTTGGACGAAATAGACAACGATGAATAATTTTATATAAGAGTAAAGTTTAATTTGTAATACATTTCAATGAATTTTGTGTAATTTTTATTTTAGGAAATATTTTTATTTAAAATACATTTAATGAATTTTTCTTTTTAAGTTTCCAAAATCTTCAATAAAACGCATTTCGAAAAACAACACATATCCCATTTTTTTCTCTTGAACAATTTGATAAAACATTGTAACTCGACTTATGTTAATAAATCTAGTTTTGGGGTTTGGAAAAATTAATTTGACATAACAACATATATCGAATTATGTTGATTTTTTTCTAAAATTTTTTTTTGACAA
The DNA here is from genome assembly GCF_050003625.1 of Haematobia irritans. Taxonomy (NCBI): domain Eukaryota; kingdom Metazoa; phylum Arthropoda; class Insecta; order Diptera; family Muscidae; genus Haematobia; species Haematobia irritans. The sequence continues at coordinate 209,868,617 of NC_134398.1, forward strand.
AACATCATATCTCATATTTTCTAAAATATTTCCATAAATCTAAACCCTAATTAATTTTAAAAACAATCAGCAGATAGAGCATAAAAAGTTTCATAATAAGAAATTTTAAAATTTTCTTAAATGTAAATACAGCATGACTATTTTAATACATTAAAGCTTTTTTTCGCTCTCCTGAACAATTTGAAAAATAGACATATGTTGTTTTGTCAAAAGTCCACAGATATATATGGAAGCTATATCTAAATCTGAACCGATTTCAATCAAATTTGGCACACATGACTATATTACTAATTGTACTCCTAGTGCAAAATTTCAACCAAATTGGGCCAAAACTCTGGCTTCTGGGGCCATATAAGTCCATATCGGGCGAAAATATATATGGAAGCTATATCTAAATCCGAACCGATTTCAATCAAATTTGGCACGCATAGCTACAATGCTAAATCTACTCCCTGTGCAAAATTTCAACCCAATTGGGCCAAAACTCTGGTTTTTAGGACCATATTAGTCCATATCGGGCGAAAGATATATATGGAAGCTATATCTAAATCTGAACCGATTTCAATCAAATTTTGCACACTTAACTATACTACTAATTGTACTCCTAGTGCAAAATTTCAAGCTAATCGGGATAAAGCTCTGGCTTCTGGGGCCATATAACTCCATATCGGGAAAGATATATATGGGAGCTATATCTAAATCTGAACCGATTTGGCTGATATTTTGCAAGATTTGCGAGATTCATAAAATATTTGGATGTACGGTATTTTAAGAAAATCGGTTGATAAACACGCTAACTATGACCACATCGGGGATAAATATATATGGCAGCTATATCTAAATCTGAACCGATTTTTTCCAAAACCAATAGCGATTGTCTCTGTCCCAAGAAACGGCCCTCTGCCAAATTTGAAGACGATCGGACTTAAATTGAGAGCTGTACTTTGTGCACAAAATTACATATACAGACAGACGGACGGACAGACAGACAGACGGACATCGCTAAATCGACTCAGAATTTAATTCTAAGCCGATCGGTATACTAAAAGATGGGTCTATGACCACTATTTCTTGGCGTTACGTACAAATGCACAAACTTATTATACCCTGTACCACAGTAGTGGTGAAGGGTATAAAAACGCCGATTAAAACGTAAATAATTCAGTTTGACAAAATTTTCTATAGAAATAAAATTTGGACAAAATTTTCTATAGAAATAAAATTTTGACAAAATTTTCTATAGAAATAAAATTGTGCCCAAATTTTCAATAGAAATAAAATTTTGACAAAATTTTCTATAGCAATAAAATTTGACAAAATTGTTTATAGAAATAAAGTTTTGACAAAATTGTCTATAGAAATAAAATCTTGGTAGATTATCTATATAAATATAACTATCGTCTATATATAACTTTAGACCGATATGTACCAATTTTGGCATGGTTGTTAGCGGCCATATACTAGCGCAATGTACCAAATTTCAACCGGGTCGGATGAATTTTGCTCCTCCAATAGCTCCGGAGGTCAAATCTGGGGATCGGTTTAAATGGGTGTTATATATAATTAAGACCGGTATGGACCAATTTTTGCATGGTTGTTAGAGACAATATACTAACACCACGTACCAAATTTCAACCGGATCGGGTGAATTTTGCTCTTCCAAGGGGCTTCGGAGGTCAAATCTGGGGATCGGTTTATATGGGGGCTACATATAATTATGGCCCGATATGGACCAATTCTTGCATGGTTATCAGATACCATATACTAACTTCACGTACCAATTTTCAACCGAATCGGATGAAATTTGCTTCTCTTAGAGACTCCGCAAGCCAAATCTGGGGATCGCTTTATATGGGGGCTATATATAATTATGGACCGATTTGAACCAAATTTTCATGGTTGTGAGAGACCATATACTAACACCATGTACCAAATTTCAACCGGATCGGATAAATTGTGCTCCTCCAAGAGGCTCCGCAAACCGAATCTGAGCGTCGGTTTATATGGGGGCTCTAGGTAAAAGTGGTCCGATATGGCCCATTTGCAATACCATCAGACCTACATCAATAACAACTACTTGTGCCAAGTTTCAAGTCGATAGATTGTTTCGTTCGGAAGTTAGCGCGATTTCAACATACGGACATGCTTAGATCGACTCAGAATTTCACCACGACCCAGAATATATATACATTATGGGGTCTTAGAGCAATATTTCGATGTGTTACGAACGGAATGATAAAGTTAATATACCCCCCCATCCTATGGTGGAGGTTATAAAAACTCCTAGCCCATCTACCGTATCCCAAGATTTCAGTGAAAAATTTCTGCAATGGGAAAATTGTAATCGGAGGTTGGTATTTCGAGGTATAACAATTTAAATAAGAAATTATCATATCCGTTATTATATGATAGACGTGATAAAAATTAATGGTGTCTAATTTTCTTCAATAACTACGGCCGTATTAACTGCAGATTTGTCAGATTTATACCCTTTACCACTATTGTAGTACAGGGTATAATAGTTTGTGCATTTGTATGTATCAAATTGGACTGAATAGTCTAAGTGAGCCTGAAATTTAATCGGGCTGCCACTTTAACCACTTTATGTAACGCCAAGAAGTACCAATCTGAGATCCATCTGCTATTATACCGACCGTCTTAGAATTAAATTCTGAGTAGATTTAGCGATGCCCGCCGGTCTGTCTGTTCACGTATTTTTGAGCTAAAAAGACAGCTCGCAGTTTAAAACAAAAAACCAACATTTATTGCCAATTTCACTTTTTATTTTTATAAACATTTATTACCTTTTTATATCCTTAATTATCTAATTTTAACAATTTGAGAGACTTTTTTGGTCCGACCACGGATTGAACCTGGGTATGCTGGCACCATAACAGAACGTCTGAGTACACTCGCAACAAACACCATTTAAAACGAAAAGATGAAACGTAAATTCAAATGCTTGTGATACGATCGTAGTTCTAACTACTTCTCGAGATGTTCTTTATTAATATGAGTGAAAAAAAAAATACCGAACGTAGGTTCAAATCTTACCAGCCGTAATTTTTTATCAAATATTTAAAAAAATAGTAATTTTTATGTTTTACATCATTTTTATACCCTGCGCCACACCGCGGAACAGGGTATTATAAGTCAGTGCATATGTTTGCAACACCCAGAAGGAGACGAGATAGACATATGGCGTCTTTGGCAAAAATGCTCAGGGTGGGCTCCTGAGTCGATATAGCCATGTCCGTCTGTCCGTCCGTCCGTCTGTCTGTGAACAAATTTTTGTGATCAAAGTCTAGGTTGCAGTTTAAGTCCAATCGACTTCAAATTTGGCACAAGTATGTGTTTTGGCTCAGAATAGAACACTATTGATTTTGCACCAGGAGAACAATAAGTACTATAGTCAAGTGTGCCAAATTCGATTGAAATCGGTACAGATTTAGATATAGCTCCCATATATATCTTTCGCCCGATATGGATTAATACGGTCTCAGAAGCCAGAATGTTTGCCCCAATTTGGTTGAAATTTTGCACAAGAAGAACAATTGGTACTATAGTCAAGTGTGCCAAATTTTATTGAAATCGGTACAGATTTAGATATAGCTCCCATATATATCTTTCGCCCGATATGGATTAATACGGTCCCAGAAGCCAGAATTTTTGCCCCAATTTGGTTGAAATTTTGCACTAGCAGTACAATTAGTAGTGTAGTCAAGTGTGCCAAATTTTGTTGAAATCGGTTCAGATTTCACCCGATCTACACTCATATGACCACAGAGGCCAATTTTTAACTCCGATTTAGTTGAAATTTTGCACAGAGAGTAGAATTAGCATTGTTGCTATGCGTGTCAAATTTGGTTGAAATCGGTTCAGATTTAGATATAGCTCCCATATATATGTTTTTCTGATTTCGACAAAAATGGTCAAAATATCAACATTTTCCTTGTAAAATCGCCACTGCTTAGTCGAAAAGTTGTAAAAATGACTCTAATTTTCCTAAACTTCTAATACATTTATATCGAGCGATAAATCATAAATAAACTTTTGCGAAGTTTCCTTAAAATTGCTTCAGATTTAAATGTTTCCCTTATTTTTTTACAAACATTTTGTTCCACCCTAGTGCATTAGCCGACTTAACTTTTGAGTCTATAGATTTTGTAGAAGTCTATTAAATTTTATCCAGATCGAGTGATATTTAAATGTATGTATTTGGGACAAACCTTTATATATAGCACCCAACACATTTGACGGATGTGATATGGTATCGAAAATTTTGATGTACAAAGTGATGCAGGCTAAAATATAGTCGCCTCCGCCCGACTTTAGACTCTCCTTACTTGTTAATTTTATTTTTATTATTTCTTACCTTTGATATTCTATTCTTTTTGTGACATTTAAATATCCAAAATTTATATTTTCATTTAAAACCGCAAAATAATGTATTTTCTAAGATTGGTAAAAAATGCAAAACAAACATTTTTACTATTTTTTGGCGACCTAATATTTTGCTAGTTTGTAATATATAACCCCAGAAGGTCTTATTTTAAATTTGAGCCGGTGTTCTAGAACGTTAATATTAAATGGTAAATTAGGGTACATCTTACATCTGAAAAGACCTCTTATCTTTCCCCATGCATTCGTTAATTATTAAATCTCCTTAAATTATTTTGCGAAACAACAATAATTGATTAATGTATTGATGGGAAGATGATTTGAAATTAGCTCTTTTTTTAACCGAAAAACAAATATCACCAAAATATTTCTGATTAAAAAAATTAATTGAAGTTGAAAAAATGTTCAATTAATTGATGCAATGAACTTTTTAATACAGATATAAACATTAAGTTGATCTCAATGATTTGGGAACATTGAGTACATGTAATTATAGATTTTATTTTAGTTACACATCTATTGAGGACATGCATAGTGTTATTTGTGGCTTATCTCCTACCAAGAGTAGTGGGCATGATGGTATATATCCTAAAGTTCTTTTAACTTGTGTTGGCATATTAACACCATACTTAGTACGGATTTTTAATGATGTGGTAAGGACATCAATTTATCCACAAATACTTAAGATACATAAGGTCATTCCAATACCTAAGAAAAGTAATGCAGGAGAATTGAAGGATTTTCGTCCTATATCAATATTACCTATAATTGGAATTGTTTTTGAGCGTTTATAACATAAACAACTGTATATGTATTTGTCGGAAAATCGTTTATTGAATGATTATCAATATGGCTTTAGTAAGGGTTGTGGCACTGAGGAAGCAATTGTTAATGTTCATAGATGTATCTGTAAAGGATTGGATGAGGGTTATAGGGCTTTAGTTGGGTTTTTTTATGATTTGTCGAAGGCCTTCGATCTTGTCGATCACAATTTATTAATAAGGAAAATGGGGTTTTATGGAATTTGTGGAAAAGAGATGATGCTCTTAGGTAGTTATTTAAGTAATCGGCGACAATTTGTTGAAGTTAAGGGACAGAGAAGTTCTATGATGGGGGTCAAGTACGGAGTACCCCAAGGCAGTGTTTTGGGGCCTCTTCTGTTTTCTCTTTATATTAACGACCTGGGGAATCTTACTTTAGATGGGAAAATGTTTATTTATGCAGACGACATCTGCCTATGTATCCGTATAACAATGAGAACATGGTTAAACTTGATATAGAGAGAGATGCTTCGTTGATTTTTGAGTTTGTTCGTCTCAACAAGCTCTTTATGAATACTGATAAGACTCAATTAATGAGATTTAGGCCTCGTTTTAAATTCAATAATGTTTTTAATATTCGTATTAAAAGAAGGGAGATAACGGAATTTCCCATAGTAAGATACTTAGGTTTGTACTTACAGGGAAACCTCTCGTGGGATAGACACATACAGTACCTGAAATCTAAGATATCACCAGCTATTGGTTTACTGTATAAATTCCAATACAAGTTCGATAGGAAAACTAAACTGTTAATTTACCAGTCCTTGATACAAAGTCATTATTGTTACTTGCCAATAGTATATGGTTATAAGAAAACTACTGAACTAAGATCTCTTCAAAGGCTGCAGAACAAAGCTCTTAAAGTTGTGGCGAATTTGAGTGTAACCCATTCCACTTTGAATTTATATAGGATAGAATATCCAACCGTTTTACCCATTTATGGAATTCATAAATGCCAAATGATTGTATATATATTTAAATGTTTACATAATATTGGACATCACACCATACGTTTTAGGAGAAATCAAGAGGTGGTTAATACACGTAATAATAACCTTTTAAAAGTTGCATTTTGTCAATCTGAAACAACCAGGCAGCGTATTGATCATCTTGGTTGTAAATATTTTAATGATCTACCTCTTAATTTAAAAGAGATTGAAAATCTTTCTGGTTTTAAAACTAGTCTGAAAAAATACTTACTAGAACGCATTGATGAGCTCCTGATATAATGTTTGTATTATAAAATATATCAGTTTTATATAATGAATTTTTGTTAAATTATTTGTATTCTTTGATAATATTTATTAGTTAATGAACACATAAACATATGTATATATTACCAAGTCAGTCTCTATAATGCCTAATGGCGCAGAGACGAAGTAGAGCTATGTTTTGTAATTATTTTTCTCAAAAATACTAATAAATACAAAAAAAAAGTTAAATAAGTCAAAATTAATTGATACAATTAATTTGTTAGGTAAACTCTGAAGACTGACTGTAAAAAAAAATTGATGGAATTTTTTTAAATTTTTTTACTTTTAATTAAAAATTTATTTCAAGCATTAAATTTGTTGAATCAAAATAAAAACATTAAGTCAGATAAGAAAGTAATTGTAATCGTTTTTTGTTTAATTCATTATCATTTTAAGCCAACTAAAAATTGCTCGTCTCATTGTTGTCTTGTATATCGAGTACTTGGGTTCGTATGATGAACGCATGCAACATACTCGTATGCACAATGCGTATACGCACCATAGTCCTGTCAATATTAATCTCTTCTATGATGGGAGTGGGGGACACTTACCAGAAAACCTTAACCACACATTATTCAACACTAACGCAATGTGTATGTCTCGCATGATGTTGTCAGCACAATGCAACACTGTCATCTCTAACATAGAACAAATTCGACAGATTGCAGAAATTGCTTTAATCATCGATAAAAGTGTGACATCTTTGGTTCACAAACGTGTTGCTGACATTCAAAAACAAGAGTACTGGCGGTTTGCTATGCTTTCGTCAATATCTTTGCCAATGTTGGAATTGCAATGATGCCAATGATGATGATGATGATGGTGGTGGCAATGTCAATGAATATCTTCGTTGATTGACATACTTAGCTCACATGCATTTGTCATTGTGTTCATCAATAAAATGCAAATTCTATGCGAATATTATGATAGTTTCGTGGTAAGGTTGTGTTTTCATTAGAAAGTTTATCAAATTGCCTCTCGAATCGATATTTTTAGTGTAGTAGTAGGTTATGTGATTTTCTTGTGCTTTAAAATAAAACGAAATAATTTTATTACGCTGTACTAAAACATAGCATAGTGAAAAGACTCAAACTCGGAATTCTAAAAAGCGGACACCTCTCAAATTTTCGGGAAAATTTTCACATTAGAAATAACTTTTCAGTGGGAAATTTTTGGGAAAATTTTCTCATTAGAAATAACTTTTCATAATTTTTGGGAAAATTTTCTCATTAGAAATAACTTTTCATACATCGTAAATGTGGACAAAATTTAGGCAACCAAGAGTGTCCGCTTCTAAAAGTTTTTACACTATTCTTAATTCCATCAATTTATAACTTTTCAATTGGTGACATAAAAATGTCTACGTAATTTGCAACAACGATTTATAAATTTTTTGTCTCCTGCTATTCAAGGTCTATAGATTTTACTTTTTCATACCCTTGGCATAATTGAAAATTTACGTTTTACTTTTGTTTAATTGATAAAATATTATATTTACGTATATGTATATATGCGTGGTTTGTGGTATCTGTGTGTGATAACTGTTAACGCTTTTGTTATTGACGTCCTTTAAACACAAATACATCCACAAATACAAATTGAAAAGAACACAATAATGGATCAGAGCAAATTGATATCAGAAACCTTGCAATCTCTTTCATTTGAGGTTATTGAATAGCCTTGTGCTGATATTGGATATGGGTTGTACGGTAGTAAACAGTGGACCATGTGAGGAATTTGAATATCAAATAGGGCAATGTAAAAGTTCTATGGAATTCTATGGAACATCAAAAAGAAAAAAAAAAATAATATAAAATAAATTATTAAAATAATTCGACTTCGTCGAATCATTAATACGCACCACCATTTATCAAATTCTTTTGAAATGTTATAGTCATGTCGGCTTACTTAATATATAGAGAAAGGAAAGGGAGTTTCATACGCTCTCACGAAGATCAGTTGAAGTAGTATGGCTCCCAAATTTAACAATAACATCCTAACTTACTAAGCAATCATTGGCACAATCTAATTTTGTATTGTATAAACAAAGCCTGCCAAAAATAATAGAAATCGGTTCAGATTTAGATATAGCTCCCATATAAATGTAACGCCCGATTTTGGAAGTTTTGCCATAAAACATTTATTTATTAACCAATCTTGCTCAAAGCTGGCACAAATTAATCATCTAAATCTGCAGAATATTATAAAAATTGTCTAAGATTTAGATATAGCTCCCATATATATGGCGAGCTATAGCCGAAGCAAAAAATAAAGAGTGCCATCGCTTAACATATTTTTCAAAAATCTGGTCCATCACATTTTGATTTTCACAAATTGTGAACTTTGAGCATTTTCTTATTTTTATACCCTAAACAATATAGTGGTCAGGATATAATAACTTCGATCTACCAAAAAATGTGCATAGCAGAAATATTGATTTGAGACTCCATAAAATATATACCGATCGACTCAGAATCCTCATCCAGAGTTGATCTAGCGCTTGGTGTCCGTTCTTCCATGTAATTGATGTTCGCAGGATTCCGATCGCAATTATCAACCGATTTTGATGAAATTTCGTACAAGGTGTTTTTTGGGAAGAAATTGGATCGAATTTAGATATACGTTAGCTCTCATATAGATCTATCGCCCGATTTCGAGAAATGACGTCACGTTCACGGTTGCCGCAGTTGGTAGAATTTTAGCAAAAAGGTCGATTTTTACTGTTTGGTAGACTGGTAGAATTCGTCATCTTGTTGACAAATTTTGACAAAATTTTCATTAATAAAATTCTGAAAAAATTTCATAAAAATTAAATTTGGACAACATTTTCTATAGAAAGAAAGATTTGACAAAATTTTCTATAAAAACAAAATTTAGAAAAATTTTCTATAAAAATAAATTTTAGAAAAATTTTCTATAAAAAATAAAAATATTCCATAAACATGAAATTTTTTTCAAAATTTACCATAAAAATAAAATTTTGTCAAAATCGCCTATAAAAATAAAATTTTGACAAACTTTTCAATAGAAAAAAAAAATAGTCAAAATTTTCTATAAAAATAAAATTTTGACAAAATTTTCTATAAAAATAAAATTTTGAAAACATTTTCTATGAAAATAAAATTTTGAAAAAAATTTTGACAAAATTTTCTATAAAAATAAAATTTTAATAAAAGTTTCTATAATAATTACATTTTGACAATTTTTTTATAGAAATAAAATTTTGACAAAATTTTCTATTCAAAACTTTCTGCAAAAATAAAATTTTCTATTAAAAATTGTTGAAAAATTTCATAAAAATTAAACAACAAAATTTTTATAGAAAGAAAGATTTGAGAAAATTGTATACACAAATAAAATTTTCAAAATGTTCGATTAAAAAATACAAATTTTCCATACAACTGGATATTTGTCAAAGTTTTTCATAAAAATTAAATTTTGACGATAATTTTATAATTATATAATTATACAATTTTGACAAAATTTTCTATAGAAATAATTTTGATTAAATTTTCGATTAAAAAAATATAAATTTTCCATACAACTGAAATTTTGTCAAAGTTTTCCATAAAAATAAAATTTTGACGAAATGTTCTATAATTATAAAATTTTTAAAAAATTTTCTATAGAAATAAAATTTTGACAAAATTTTCTATAGAAATAAAATTTTGACAAAATTTTCTATACAAATACAATTTTGACAAAAATTTCTATAGAAATAAAATTTTGATAAAATTTTCTATAATAAAATTTTGAAAAAGGTTCATAAAAATTAAACACAAAAAATTCAATAGAAAAAATTCTATACACAAATAAAGATTTGGCAAAATTTTCTATAAAAATAAATGTATAAGCGGCTTCTCTTAAACCACTAAATGCACCATACTGAATGTCAAATCAAACTAACCATACCATATGTATCACTGTGATAGAAAAAACAAGTAAGGAAAGTCTAAAGTCGGGCGGGGCCGACTATATTATACCCTGCACCACTTTGTAGATCTAAATTTTCGATACCATATGACATCCGTCAAATGTGTTGGGGGCTATATATAAAGGTTTGTCCCAAATACATACATTTAAGTATCACTCGATCTGGACAGAATTTGATAGACTTCTACAAAATCTATAGACTCAAAATTTAAGCCGTCTAATGCACTAGGGTGGAACACAATGTTAGTAAAAAACAAGTAAGAAAAGTCTAAAGTCGGACGGGGCCGACTATATTATACCCTGCACCACTTTGTAGATCTAAATTTTCGATACCATATCACATCCGTCAAATGTGTTGGCGGCTATATATAAAGGTTTGTCCCAAATACATACATTTGAATATCACTCGATCTGGACAGAATTTCATAGACTTCTACAAAATCTATAGACTCAAAATTTAAGTCGGCTAATGCACTAGGGTGGAACACAATGTTAGTAAAAAAATATGGGAAACATTTAAATCTGAAGCAATTTTAAGGAAATTTCGCAAAAGTTTATTTATGATTTATCGCTCGATATATATGTATTAGAAGTTTAGGAAAATTAGAGTCATTTTTACAACTTTTCGACTAAGCAGTGGCGATTTACAAGGAAAATGTTGGTATTTTGACCATTTTTGTCGAAATCAGAAAAACATATATAAGGGAGCTATATCTAAATCTGAACCGATTTCAACCAAATTTGGCACGTATAGCTATAATGCTAATTCTACTCCCTGTGCAAAATTTCAACAAAATCGGAGCAAAAAATTGGCCTCTGTGGTCATATGAGTGTAAATCGGCCGAAAGCTATATATGGGAGATATATCTAAATCTGAACCGATTTCAACCAAATTTGGTACGCATAGCTTCAATGCTAATTCTACTCCCTGTGCAAAATTTCAACTAAATCGGAGCAAAAAATTGGCCTCTGTGGTCATATGAGTGTAAATCGGCCGAAAGCTATATATGGGAGCTATATCTAAATCTGAACCGATTTCAACCAAATTTGGCACGCATAGCTACAATGCTAATTCTACTCCCTGTGCAAAATTTCAACCAAATTAGGGTAAAACTCTGGCTTCTGGGACCGTATTAGTCCATATCGGGCGAAAGATATATATGGGAGCTATATCTAAATCTGAACCGATTTCTTCCAAAATCAAATGGTATCTATTCTGAGCCAAAACACATACTTGTGTAAAATTTGAAGTCGATTGGACTAAAACTGCGACCTAGACTTTGATTACAAAATGTGTTCACGGACAGACGGACAGACGGACAGACGGACATCGCTATATCGACTCAGGAGCCCACCCTGAGCATTTTTGCCAAAGACACCATGTGTCTATCTCGTCTCCTTCTGGGTGTTGCAAACATATGCACTAACTTATAATACCCTGTTCCACAGTGTGGAGCAGGGTATAAATATGGGAAACATTTAAATCTGAAGCAATTTTAAGGAAACTTCGCAAAAGTTTATTTATGATTTATCGCTCGATATATATGTATTAGAAGTTTAGGAAAATTAGAGTCATTTTTATTGGAGCTATATCTAAATCTGAACCGATTTCAACCAAATATGGCACGCATAGCAACAATGCTAATTCTACTACCTGTGCCAAATTTCAACTAAATCGGAGCAAAAAATTGACCTCTGTGGTCATATGAGTGGAAATCGGCCGAAAGCTATATATTGGAGCTATATCTAAATCTGAACCGATTTCAACCAAATTTGGCACGCATAGCTACAATGCTAATTCTTCTCCCTGTGCAAAATTTCAACTAAATCGGAGCAAAAAATTGGCCTCTGTGGTCATATGAGTGTAAACCGGCCGAAAGCTATATATGGGAGCTATATCTAAATCTGAACCGATTTCAACCAAATTAAGCACGCATATCTACAATGCTAATTCTACTCCCTGTACAAAATTTCAACCAAATTGGGGTAAAACTCTGGCTTCTGGGACCGTATTAGTCCATATCGAGCGAATGATATATATGGAAGCTATATCTAAATCTGAACCGATTTCAATAACATTTGGCACACTTGACTATAGTGCTAATAGTTCTTCTTGTGCAAAATTTTAAGCAAATTTGGGTAAAACTCTGGCTTCTGGGGCCATATAAGTCCATATCGGGCGAAATATATATATGGGAGCTATATCTAAATCTGAACCGATTTCTTCCAAAATGAATAGGGTTATATTCTGAGCCCAAACACATACTTGTGCCAAATTTGAAGTCGATTGGACTAAAACTGCGACCTAGACTTTGATTACAAAAATGTGTTCACGGACAGACGGACAGACGGACATCGCTATATCGACTCAGGAGCCCACCCTGAGCATTTGTGCCAAAGACACCATATGTCAATCTCGTCTCCTTCTGGGTGTTGCAAACATATGCACTAACTTATAATACCCTGTTCCACAGTGTGGAGCAGGGTATAAAAATCAAGTGACTTCATATCATTAGAAAGTTAGTTGTTATTAGAATCAACCATAACACCAATAAATAAATAGAATTTGCCGCAAAGAAATTTACGTGTTTTATATAAATGAGGTGTAAACTTCTAGTGCCATTCAGATGCACCTAGGAAATGTAGCAAGCCTTCAATAACCTGAATCTCATCGTTATTCAATAAAATTTTCACTTAATTTTCTTTAAAAAATAAAAATTTTCCATAAAAATGAAATTTTGAGATTTTTTTTTTTATAGAAATAAAATTTCTACAAAATTTTCGATAGAACTAAAATATTGACAAAATTTTCTATAGAAGTAAAATTTTGACAAAATTTTCTATAGAAATAAAACTTTGACAAGAGCTGCAATAGAAATAAAATTTTGACAAAATTTTCTATAAAAATTAACTTTTTACAAAATTTTCTATAGAAATAAAATTTTGACAAAATTTTCTATAGAAATAAAACTTTGACAAAATTTTCTATAGAAATAAAATTTTGACAAAATCGTCTATAGAAATAAAATTTTGACAAAAGCTTCTACAGAAATAAAATTGTGACAAAATTTTCTATAAAAATTAAATTTTGACAAAATTTTCTATAGAAATAAAATTTTGACAAAATTTTCTATAGAAATAAAATTTTGACAAAATTTTCTATAGGAATAAAATTTTGACAAAATTTTGTACAGAAATAAAATTTCTACAAAATTTTCGATAGAAATAAAATAATGACAAAATTTTCTATAGAAATAAAATTTTGTCAAAAATCTTCTATAGAAATAAAATTTTGTCAAAACTGTCTATAGAAAAAAAAAATGTTAACAAGATTTTCTACAAAAATTAAATTTTGACAAAATTTTCTATAGAAATAAAATTTTGACAAAATTTTCTATAGAAATAAAATTTTGACAAAATTTTCTATAGGAATAAAATTTTGACAAAATTTTTTACAGAAATAAAATTTCTACAAAATTTTCGATAGAAATAAAATAATGACAAAATTTTCTATAGAAATAAAATTTTGTCAAAAATCTTCTATAGAAATAAAATTTTGTCAAAACTGTCTATAGAAAAAAAAATGTTAACAAAATTTTCTACAAAAATTAAATTTTGACAAAATTTTTGTAGAAAAAATTGTGAAAAAATAGGATTTTTTGTTTGGTAGTTTTTTATACCCTGCGCCACACTGTGGAACAGGGTATTATAAGTTAGTGCATATGTTTGCAACACCCAGAAGGAGACGAGATAGACACATGGTGTCTTTGGCAAAAATGCTCAGGATGGGCTCCTGAGTCGATATAGCCATGTCCGTCTGTCCGTGAACACATTTTTGTAATCAAAGTCTAGGTCGCAGTTTTAGTCCAATCGACTTCAAATTTGGCACAACTATGTGTTTTGGCTCAGAATAGAACCCTATTGATTTTGGAAGAAATCGGTTCAGATTTAGATATAGCTCCCATATATATCTTTCGCCCGATATGGACTAATACGGTCCCAGAAGCCAGAGTTTTACCCCAATTTGGTTGAAATTTTGCACTAGGAGTACAATTAATAGTGTCGTCAAGGGTGCCAAATTGTATGCGTACCAAATTTTGTTGAAATCGGTTCAGATTTAGATATATCTCCCATACATAGCTTTTGCCCGATTTACACTCATATGACCACAGAAACCAATTTTTAACTCCGATTTAGTTGCAATTTTGCACAGGGAGTAGAATTGGCATTGTAGCTATGCGTACCAAATTTTGTTGAAATCGGTTCAGATTTAGATATATCTCCCATAGATAGCTTTCGCCCGATTTACACTCATATGACCACAGAGGCCAATTTTTAACTCCGATTTAGTTGAAATTTTGAACGGGAAGTAGAATTTGCATTGTAGCTATGCGTGCCAAATTTGGTTGAAATCGGTTCAGATTTAGATATAGCTCCCCTATATAGCTTTCGCCTGATTTACACTAATATGACAACAGAGGCCAATTTTTTGCTCCGATTTAGTTGAAATTTTGCACAGGGAGTAGAATTAGCATTGTAGCTATGCGTACCAAATTTGGCTGAAATCGGTTCAGATTTAGATATATCTTCCATATATATGTTTTTCTGATTTCGACAAAAATGGTCAAAATACCAACATTTTCCTTGTAAAATCGCCACTGCTTAGTCGAAAAGTCGTAAAAATGACTCTTATTTTCCTAAACTTCTAATACATATAGATCGAGCGATAAATCATAAACTTTTGCGAAGTTTCCTTAAAATTGCTTCAGATTTAAATGTTTCCCATATTTTTTTTACTAACATTGTGTGCATTAGCCGACTTAAATTGTGAGTCTATAGATTTTGTAGAAGTTTATCAAATTCTGTCCAGATCGAGTGATATGTAAATGTATGTATTTGGGACAAACCTTTATATACAGCCCCCAACATATTTGACGGATGTTATATGGTATCGAAAATTTAGATCTACAAAGTGGTGCAGGGTATTATATAGTCGGCCCCGCCCGACTTTAGACTTTTCTTACTTGTTTTTTGGTTTACATTTACTCAAATTTTGGTAGATTTTTTTTTTTTTGGGTCGAGTGGCCGTGATCACGTGGCGCTTTGTTACTAACCGATAGTCGTCAAAATTGGTACAAAGTAATTTGGTACATCACTCTTTAAGTCTGCAAAATTTCATCGAAGTCGGGTCAGATTAAGTTATAGCTCTTATATATATGCATTTCCCGATTTTGAAAAATTTTGTCATAATAACCTTATTTATTAATCAATCTTGCTCAAATTTAGCACAAGGTAACCTTCTCTGCTATCAATGAAACCTGCAAAATATTATCCAAATTGGTTAAGATTTAGCTTCCATATATATGAATCCACTTTCCTTGAGCCACTGTATTTGTTTCACCTCTACCATGTCATGTAACACAGACCATGTTCATTGAAAATTGTTTAATTAACGTTTAAACGTTTTTTCACGCATAGTCATTTCGTTTTAAACTGAAGAGGGTTTGGAAAGGGAAATCCGTTTTTTTTTGTTTTGCGGCTATCCCATTATTTATACAACAAATGCCGATTATGAGACATCATTGTTTACAACGTGTTAAAATAATTAAAAGTAATACAAAGAATGGAAGGAATTTCACAAAAAAAAAACCGGAGATTAACCGGTGTTGGTGTTGACATGACAAGGAAACCTGCCATGGAGTTTGTGAATCTCAGTTCAAAGAAAAAAGAAATTCCAGGACGTGATACAAAAATAAAAAATGGGTTAAACGCTAATCTAAATTAGGTTTTTATGGCAATCTGCTTAACAGCAACAACGACAACAACAACAAAAACCATTAATAAAGGATTGGCTTATTAGCATAATTGAGTTTCGTTTTACCATCTTGGCATAATATAATCTCCCAAATATTTCATGAATGAAAAAAAAAATTAAACAAATCCTCTTCCGGGGTTTGTTTGTGGCTAAGATTTACGTGTGTATTTGAAAGCATTTAATTTTACCTTATATGATTAAAATAAATCCTTTTATATTTTAGTATTTTAATTAGACCACATTATTTAGGTATTGTGTCTTACGCAATAATTTTGTATTGTTTATTGGATAAAGCAGTTACTTGGTATATCAAATACTAAAGAGGTAAAATTGATTTAAACATTAATGCGGGCTGTGCTTTGCATACAAAATTGCATATAGAGACAGACGGACAGACAGACAGATGGACATCGCTAATTCGACTCAGAATTTAATTCTAAGATCTAAACGACGAGTCTCGGAATGACCCTTCGTACGATAATATTTTTGAAATTCTGGCTTCTATAAGTTAGTGCATATGTTTAAAACCCCCAAAAGCAGGTGAAGTGGAGACATCACCCCTAAGTCGACCTAGCCATGTCCGTCTGTCTGTGAAGTTTTGTTATCAAAATTTAGGTCGCAATTTAAGTCCAATCAAATTCCGCATAATTATGTATTCTGGGTCAGATAAGAACCCTAGTGATTTTGGAAGAAATCGGTCCAGATTTATATATAGCTTCCATATATATCTTTCGCCCGATAGCCAGTTATATTGTCTACTGTTGAATTTTTTTATTCACTTTGTACAATGAACACTTTCTATAAATAATAGTTTTGTAATACTCGTTTAAGTAGGCTATGATATCAAAATAGTATTTTTTCTTGTATGTATTCATAGTTTGCTTTGCATTTTTTTAAGTCTTTCAAATAAACTCAATTGTGTCACATCTAATTTCAATAAAGAAAAAAAAACACTAAATTGTGTTTTTCAATAGGTTATGGGCCCAGACAGGCAGAACTGTGAAATATTGTTTTTGTGAATTTTCTTCGCGTTTTTTAATCGTTTTGTATAAAAGAATATTAACAATGAATTCCATGTTCAATATCGAGAAATTGGATGAAACCAATTATGACACATGGAGTGTGTTAATCAAAAATATTCTCGTGTTTCAAGATTTGTGGAATGTTATATCCGAAGATGTGCCTGGAACCCAAGATGCCGGAATTGCAGCGCAACTGAAAATCAAGGATGAGAAGGCATTAGCTACGATTGTTTTGTGTGTGTCTTCTATTCAGCTGCAGCATATAAAAAGCTGTAAAACAGCTAGAGAGGCATGGGAAATACTTAAAGATGTACATCGGCCAAAGGGTCCCGCCCGGAAAGTATCATTATTCAAGAGACTTTTAGCTATGAAAATGACGGAAGGTGAATGTATGCAGAAGTACATTTGTGATTTTAGTGCAAACGTGGAAAAACTAGCCGAAGTTGGCGTAGAACTTCAGGAAGAGCTGTTTGCAATTATGCTTTTAGCCAGTTTACCGGATTCGTACGAGAATTTGGTCGTTGCATTAGAGGCTAGGGATAGTCTACCTTCCTTGTCGGCATTGAAAATTAAGTTGCTTGAAGAAGGAGAACGAAGAAAGACTCAAGATCAAGAAAATAAGGTAACTGGACATGCATTTGCATCGAGGCGTAGTAAGGAAGTGCAAAAGCCAGAGAAATTTAATAGAAATAATTACAAGGAAAAGTCCAACGAATCTCAATCAATTTTTAAGAAAGGCATTAGATGTTTCAAATGCAAGAAAATGGGGCATTATGCATCTGAATGCAGAAAAGGGGCATTGAAACCGAACGAAGGAAAAGGAGAAGAAAATGCTTTGTTTTCAGCGGCAAATGGTCAAGAATTTCTGAGCAAAACAAGTTGGTGTGTCGACAGTGGTGCTTCGTCGCACATGTGTTGCAAACGAGATTTATTTTCCGAATTTAAAACCCATCAAGAAAATATAGTTCTTCCAGGAAATAACAGCATTCAGGCGGAAGGTATTGGAACAATCAATTTACATTATAAAGATCGTAATGTAACTCTGGTGAATGTGCTGTTTGTTCCTGAATTGCAATGTAATTTCCTGTCCGTGTCGAAGGCGATTGCATATGGTCACAGTGTGAATTTCAGCAGAAAAGGAGCAGAAATTTTGAATAACAAAGGTGAGTTAGTTTTGAAAGCTCAGAAAGTCGACGAAATGTTTATCTGTAAACAGAAGGAGTCAACATTATTTGCATCAAAAAAGTCTGTAGAAGAAGCCATGAAATGGCATTGTCGTTATGGACATTTAAATTTTGGAAGCCTAAGAGAGCTGAAATCAAAACAGTTGGTACGAGGATTGGAAATCGAAATTCCTAATGATTTAAATTGCACGGTATGTATGAGAAGCAAAAGTGTTCAAAGACCATTCGGAGATTCAGAAAATCGAGCAAAGGATATTGTCGAAGTCATCCACGCAGACGTTTGTGGTCCCATGAAAACGACATCTATTGGCGGATCAAGATATATGGTAACATTTATTGATGACAAATCAAGATACGTATTTGTTTATTTCCTTAAAAGTAAGGACGAAGTCTTCAATAAATTTCAAGAATTTCATGTCATGATTGAAAAACAGATGGGCAAGAAGGTCAAAATTTTAAGAAGCGATAATGGCACTGAGTTTCTCAACAAGCGTTTTGATCAATACCTTGTGAAACATGGAATAGTTCGTCAGCTTACGGTACCATATACGCCACAGCAAAATGGCGTTGCTGAAAGGTTTAACCGAACTCTGATTGAGATGGCCAGAAGTATGCTGATAGGAGCAAATCTAGGAGAAAACCTGTGGGCAGAAGCAGTTTACACTGCAGCATATCTTAGAAACAGGTCTCCATCAAAATCACTTCCAGGAAGTACACCATTTGAAGTCTTTTATGGTAAGAAGCCATCAGTTGGACATTTAAAAGTATTTGGTTCTTTAGCAGTAGCTTTAAATAAACGTCAGAAGACCAAATTTGAACCAAGAGGACGTAAATGTGTAATGGTGGGTTATGCGGATACCTCAAAAGCATATCGTTTATTTGATAAGGAACGACGGCAAATTATAGTTAGCCGCGACGTGTATTTTGTCGAAAATATACCTGAACAAGACAAAGAAATTTCAATTTGTACAGAGGAAGTATCAGCAACTAGTTCTGAAAATCCAGTGATTGAAAAGGAAGAAATTCAAGATATAAATTTAAACAATGAAGTTCATGATGTTCACATTGAGAGTGAGTATCAATCGTTTGAAGATAACGAAGACGAAACTCCTCAGAATTTGCAAGTAGCTACGAGAGGTAGAGGAAGGCCAAAAATTGTCCGAACTGGAAAACCTGGCAGACCACGAAAAGTATTTAATACTTTAAATGTACTACGCGCAGAAGAGGTTCAAATTCCAGATACAGTTGAAGATGCTTTAAAAGGCCCATATGAACAGGAGTGGTGGGCAGCAATGCAAAAGGAATATCAGTCACTACTAGAGCATGATACATGGCAGCTTGTAAAGAAACCAAATAATCAAAAAGTTGTAAGTAATAAATGGGTATTTGCACTGAAAAAGGATAAGGACGATAATATAGAGAGGTTCAAGGCCAGATTAGTAGCAAAAGGTTGTTCTCAAATTTTTGGAATAAATTATATGGAAACATTTTCACCAGTGGTTAGACATGAAACCATACGTATAATCTTTGCCTTGGCTGTAGAATATAAATTACACCTTCATCAAATGGATGTATCATCAGCATATATAAATAGTGAACTGAATGAAGAAGTTTATATGTCACAACCAGAAGGATTCATCGATAACAAATTTCCCAATCATGTTTTAAAGCTAAAGAAAGCCATTTACGGGCTGAAACAATCAGGCAGGCAATGGAATTTCAAGTTGGATAATATTTTGAAAGGTATTGGATTCCAACAGTGTGAAAGCGAACCTTGTGTATATACTATGCACAAAGAAAATAGAATGAACATTATAGCAGTCTATGTCGATGACCTTTTAATAGCATGTTAAAATTTGGATGACATGCAAGATATAAAGAATGGTATTGCGAAACATGTCAAGGTAGTGGACAAAGGAGCGGCAAAATATTTTCTAAGTCTCGAAATAGAACGCAAAGGCGAATTGGGCGATATTTCAGTAAAACAGAAATCGCAGATACGGAAATTATTGAAGAATTTCGAAATGGAAACATGTCGACCAATTTCAACACCACTAGATCCCAGACATCAAATCAAGTGTGAGAACGAAAGTTGCAAATTAGCTGATGCAGTGCAGTATCAATCTCTCATTGGATCTTTAATGTATATTGCATTAAATACACGGCCAGATATTTTACATTCTGTGAGTAAATTATCACAAAGAAATAACAATCCTCACAGTGAGCACATGAGCGCAGCTAAAAGAGTTCTAAAATATCTTCATGCTTCGGAAGATATGGCCATAAAATTTAAGAAAACGGGTAGTCCGATTGTATGCTTCACAGATGCGGATTGGGGTGGCGATTGTACTGACAGGAAGTCATATACAGGATATGTTTGCATAATGGCAGGAGCAGTAGTTTCGTATGAATCGAAAAAGCAAGATACAGTTGCACTCAGCAGTACTGAAGCTGAATACATGTCTAAGTCTTCCGCATGTAAAGAGGTAACATATTTAAAGAAATTGTTTAATGAGATGAAAGTTCAATGTCCAAAAGCCATCACAATGAATGTGGACAATATGAGCGCAATTAATCTTGTCAAGAATCCTGTTTATCACAATCGAAGTAAACATATTGACATCAAATATCATCATATCCGAGATGTTTACCAACGTGGAGAAATCAATTTAAATTATTGTCCAAGTAATGAAAATATAGCAGATATACTTACTAAGAATCTTCCGAAGATATCACATAATAAATTTACTAAAATGCTAGGACTTTGCTAGAATAAGAGATTTTTGATTAATTCAATAAACAATTTATTTTAAGAGAAAATGTTCATTGAGGGGGAATGTTGAATTTTTTTACTCACTTTGTACAATGAACACTTTCTATAAATAATAGTTTTGTAATACTCGTTTAAGTAGGCTATGATATCAAAATAGTATTTTTTCTTGTATGTATTCATAGTTTGCTTTGCATTTTTTTAAGTCTTTCAAATAAACTCAATTGTGTCACATCTAATTTCAATAAAGAAAAAAAAAACACTAAATTGTGTTTTTCAATATCTACAACTTTTAATCTAAAGCCCATATGTACACAATTTGTTTTTCTTAAATACGTAGAATTTTATAGGAAATACAGCTAAGAAAACAAAACAAGGAACCGCCTAAACATGAACCTTGTAGCTCTAGCAATACTTACTTGTAGTTTTCTACCTGAATATAAAATCAATCACACTATAAGGCTGGAATACCATGACGAATAATTTAATTTCTGAATGCAATAGATCGAAGTTCTTTTGAAAGCTCGTAAATAATAAAATTAACTGTCATTGGAATTGATCTGACAGCTGTCAGAGAAGCGGTTGAGAAATTAAGGCCCATATCATCAACCCTGTATATCGAAATTTATTTTTTATAGAAAATTTGTCACAATTTTATTTCTACAGAAAATATTGTCAAATTTTTTATTTCAATAGAAAATGTTGTCAAAAATTTATTTGTATAGAAAAGCTTATCAAAATTTTATATCAATAGAACATTTTGTCAAAAATTTATTTATATAGAAAATTTTGTAAAAATTTTATTTCCATAGAAAATTTTGTCAAAATTTAATTATTTCAATAGAAAATGTTGATAGAATTTTTTTTTAAATAGAAAATTTTGTCCAAATTTTATTTCTATAGAAAATTTTGTCAAAATTTTATTTCTATAGAAAATTTGGTAAAAATTTTCTTTCTATAGAAAATTTTGGCAAAATTTTATTTCTACAGAAAATTTGGTAAAAATTTTCTTTCTACAGAAAATTTTCTCAAAATTTTATTTCTGTAGAAAATTTTGTCAAAATTTTATTTCTATAGAAAATTTTACAAAAATTTTATTTCTATAGAAAATGTTGTCAAAATTTTATTTCCATAGAAAATGTTGTCAACATTTTATTTCTTTAGAAAATTTTGTCAACATTTTATTTCAATAGAAAATTTTGTCAAAATTTTATTTCAATAGAAAATTTTGTCAACATTTTATTTTTATTGAAAACTAGCGTAACCCGGCCCGCTTCGCTGCGCCTTCCGAAGAGTATTTGTAGGAGCATTTTGCGTTAACTTAGTCAACCATATCCTTCGTGCTGTCACTGTACATTAAAAAAAGTCGAACAAAGGGGAGGTCCCCCTTCCGCCACAAAATATCGAAATAGATCTTTGTCTAGATGCCAACCTTCAATGAAAATTTCAAGCAAATCGATCAAATTTGGTCCAATTTTCAAAAAGCCCGACAAAGGGGAGGTCCCCCTCTGCGACCAGGTGTCAAAAAATGAGGTACCTTATTTTTACCACATAAACGCCCCCTATGATCTCTGAAAGTTTCAAGTAAATCGGTTCAGCCGTTTCGGAGCCAACTCGGAACATCCATATATATATATATATATATATATATATATATATATATATATATATATATATATATATATATATATATATATATATATATATATATATATATATATATATATATATATATATATATATATATATATATATATATATATATATATATATATATATATATATATATATATATATATATATATATATATATATATATATATATATATATATATATATATATATATATATATATATATATATATATATATATATATATATATATATATATATATATATATATATATATATATAT
The DNA here is from genome assembly GCF_050003625.1 of Haematobia irritans. Taxonomy (NCBI): domain Eukaryota; kingdom Metazoa; phylum Arthropoda; class Insecta; order Diptera; family Muscidae; genus Haematobia; species Haematobia irritans. Next base: position 209,891,731 of record NC_134398.1, read on the forward strand.
ATATATATATATATATATATATATATATATATATATAGATTTTCTCAAAATTATTTTTCTATAGATAATTTTGTCAAAAAGTTTACTTCTATAGGAAATATGGTAAAAATTTTATTTTTTAGAAAATTTTGTCATAATTGTATTTCTTAGAAAATTTTGTTAAAATTTTATTTCAATAGAAAATTTTGTCAAAATTTTATTTCTATAGAAAATTTTATCAAAATTTTATTTCTATAGGTAATTTTGTCAAAAATGTTATTTCAATAGAAAATGTTGATAAAATTGTATTTCAATAGAAAATTTTGTCAAAATTTTATTTCTGTCGAAAATTTTGTCAACATTATATTTCTATAGAAAATTTGGTCAAAATTCTATTTCTATCGAAAATTTTGTCACAATTTTATTTGTGTAGAAATTTTGTGAAAATTTTATTTGTATAAAGAATGTAGAAATATTTGCCAAAATTTTATTTCTACAGAAAATTAGGTCAACATTTTATTTCTGTAGAAAATTTTGTCAAAATTTTATTTGTGTAGAAAATTTTGTCAAAATTTTATTTTTATAGAAAATTTTCTCCACATTTTATTTCTATAGAAAATTTTCTCAAAATTTTATTTCAGTGGAAAATTTTGTCGCCATTTTTTTTTTAATAGAAAATTTTCTCAAAATTGTATTTCTGTAAAAAATTTTGTCAAAATTTTATTTCTGTAGAAAATTTTGTCAAAATTTTATTTCCATAGAGAATGTAGAAATATTTGCCAAAATTTTATTTCTACAGAAGATTTTGTCAAAATTTTATTTCAATAGAAAATTTTCTCAAAATTTTATTTCAATATATTTTTTTTTTTTAAGTTTTATTTCTATATATAATTTTGTCAAAAATTTGATTTCAATATAAAATGTTGATAAAATTGTATTTCAATAGAAAATTTTATCAAAATTTTTTTTCTATCGAAAAGTTTGTCAACGTTTTATTTCTATTGAAAATTTGGTCAAAATTTTATTTCTACAGAAAATTTGGTCAACATTTTATTGCTGTAGAAAATTTTGTCAAAATGTTATTTCTATAGAAAATGTAGAAATATTTGCCAAAATTTTATTTCTACAGAAAATTTGACAAAATTTAATTTCAATAAAAAATTTTGTCAAAATTTTATTTCTGTAGAAAATTTTGTCAAAATTTTATTTTTATAAAGAATTTTCTCCAAATTTTATTTCTATTGAAAATTTTCTCCAAATTTTATTTTTGTAAAAATTTTTTTCATTCGTTTTGTTTGTTATTGTTGGCTTCTCTTCAATCGTTATTGTTGTTTTTTTTTTTTTTTTTTTTTTTATCTCAGCTTAAAGCCATGCATTGACTAAACTACAAGTGTAGCTTAACCAACAGAGGAAAAGTATGCTTGTCAAATTTATTTGGGCAAAGCCCTATAGACTGCAAGATGGTTGGATGTACAGCTGTTTCGGAATTACCACATTCCTCATCAGCATCCTCTACTTGCAGCAAATGCTGGCAAATTTGTTTAGGCAGTAGCCGACTATCAAACCCTTTTTCGGGAGGTTCAAGTGTAGTTCACGTTGGGTTGAGTGAATTACCCGAATTTATTCTGATAATTGGTTGATAGTTTTGCTGCAAGTAGAGGATGCTGATGAGGAATGTGGTAATTCCGAAACAGCTGTACATCCAACCATCTTGCAGTCTATAGGGCTTTGCCCAAATAAATTTGACAAGCATACTTTTCCTCTGTTGGTTAAGCTACACTTGTAGTTTAGTCAATGCATGGCTTTAAGCTGAGATAAAAAAAAAAAAAAAATTTCTATAGAAAATTTTGTCAAAATTTTATTGCTTTAGAAAATTTTTTAAATTTAGCTTTTTGTGGGCTAATTCTTGATAGAAATGGTGACCCACTTGTTTATGTTTAGATTATTTGCCCTTTGCGGTAAAACGGTTGCGAGATTAAGTACGGTAAGGGGTTTGAAAGCCCTAAAAAAAGACCAAGCGTCAATAGTATCTGGTGGTTTTAAAGACTTTCTCAGGAACATGCACAGATAACACAACTTCACCCTGTAACTAAGACTCCCTACATTGATATAAGTAAATATGAACCATAATTTTTGAATATAAGTGACAAAATAAATCCTCATGGCCTCTAAAATATTTTTGTTAAATTGTGTAGAAAAAACAAAAATCTCTACCACCACCAACAATTTGTTTATCATATAGTTACAAAATTTACAAAAGTACAAATAAATAAAAAAAAACAAAACAGTACAAAACGGATGTTCACAAAACTGTTGTAATACAAGTTTTGGCAGTTTATATTCTACTTTACTCAATCTATTCGTGTGGAAACTGAGAATAAAGTACACCTTCACAGATTGTTTAACGAATAGAATAACAGGGATTCTTAAATTAGGTTAGATATTTAAAAGAATTTAGAGAGTAATACGTTAATTAAATTTATATATCGGTAATAAACACTACGGAATAGTTCACATCGGTCCCGCTTAGAGATTTGCATACAATTTTCAATTCCGATATTCAATTTTTTTTACGAAGATAGTCGGAATTGGTTATACAATGTCTCTTTTCATTTCGTAAACAGGTCCTTTTTTTAAATGTTCCTAAGGTATACTATACTGTAATTTTATTCGAAAATATTTAAATGCAAAAAAAATGTTGGGAAATCCATTTGTAATATTAGTACACCAAAATCCAGGTGAAAAGCTCGAAAAATACAACGCAAATATGCATAAAAACAGCCAAGGGTAACATAACAGTAAGACGAAGTTTCTCATTCAAACCAGTAGCCAGAAAAAGAGAAAGAATAAAAAAAACCCTAGACCGACTACTTCTGCCACCATCACGAAACATTTGCCATATGCAAATAATTCACGGAGAAAAATTGCTCTTAAATTTTTTTTGTGGTTACTAAAAAACCAAAATTGTAGTATTAGCTTTAACGAATGATGTGAAGCAGAGAAAATATTATTTTATGGTGTCAGAACTCCCAGATCATTAAATCACATTTATAAAATTTTTCAAAGAAATTTTAGACATAAAGCAAATATTAAGTATTATATCAAATGAGAAAATAACTAAAGGAGTTGAGAAATTAATACACACCAAGCTTTTACTATTTATATTCCATTAAATCGTTATGTGTTCTTAAACTGCCTAATATTGGGTTGTCAAAAAAATCTTTCCATATTACTAATAATGGTCATTTTTCTAAGAGCTTGCTGATTTTAAATTTAAATAAAATACATGCGAAATTATGAAATGACCAAAAAATTGTTTTGTTTAATAGATAATTTCTTGTCATTTAACATTAAATATAATTTAAGGCATATAAAGGGTGATACGGTCAAAATTTGATCAACATAAACTTGACGTATTTCTTTCAATTTTGCATTTAAAAAACTGAAAACTGAACACCCCTCATTTTGAAGGTGTGTTGCTCCTATTTTGATTTTGGAATTCACTCTTCAGTTGTCAAAATGCCGTCCAAGCAAGAAGAGCAGCGTATCAAAATTTTGCTCGCGCATCGCGAAAATCCGAGCTACTCGCACGCAAAGCTGGCAAAAATCAATAAAAGTTGCCAAATCAACCGTTACAAATGTAATTAAAGTGTTTGGGGAACGTTTGTCGACAGCCAGGAAGTCTGGATGGGGGAGAAATCGAAAACCGGAAGCCGCTGAGACGACAAAGAGAGTTGCCGGTAGTTTCAAGCGAAACCCTAACCTCTCCCTCCGAGATGCCGCAAATAAGCTGGGTGTATCGTCTACAACCGTGCATCGAGCCAAAAAACGAGCCGGACTATCGACTTACAAGAAGGTAGTGACTCCAAATCGCGATGATAAACAAAATACGACGGCCAAAGCGCGATCCCGGAGGCTGTACACGACGATGCTGACGAAGTTTGACTGCGTGGTAATGGATGACGAAACCTACGTCAAAGCCGACTACAAGCAGCTTCCGGGACAGGAGTTTTATACGGCAAAAGGAAGGGGAAAGGTAGCAGATATTTTCAAGCACATAAAGCTGTCAAAGTTCGCAAAGAAATATCTGGTTTGGCAAGCCATCTGTACCTGTGGCTTGAAAAGCAGCATTTTCATAGCTTCCGGGACTGTCAACCAAGAAATTTACGTGAAAGGGTGTTTGAATAAACGTCTGCTGCCTTTCCTGAAGAAACAAGGTTGTTCCGTACTGTTTTGGCCGGATTTGGCATCTTGCCATTACGGTAAAAAGGCCATGGAGTGGTACGCCGCCAACAACGTGCAGGTGGTTCCCAAGGACAAGAACCCTCCCAACACGCCAGAGCTCCGCCCAATTGAGAAAAACTGGGCTATTGTCAAGCGGAACTTAAAGCAGACCAAAAAAACTGCTAAGGACGAGCAGCAGTTCAAGGCAAACAGGCTTTCTGCGGCGAAGAAGGTGGACAAGGTGGCTGTACAAAATCTGATGGCAGGTGTCAAGCGTGAGGCCCGGCAATTCGGATTTGGAAAAGCGAAAGCCTAACTGAATATTTTTCCTGTATTTTATACTAATTGAACTTGAAAAAGAAATTTAATTTGATTTTTTAAATAAACGATTTCACCGATTTACACGCGTTTTCCCTTGACCAAATTTTGACCGTATCACCCTTTAGCCACCACGACTATTTTTGACAAAGGTCATTCTGGAGGTCTAATTTCCGACCACCTTTTCAAGCATTTGAGGGGGTATTTTAGCAATAACACGTTGAATATTGGTTTCCAAACATTGAGAAAAGAAATTTCCAAGTTCTTTTGATTACAACTTCATTAGCGAAAAACAAGTATATAAATTAGTAAGTTCGGCCGGGCCGAATTTTAAACACCCACCACCATGAATCAAATATAATAGTTCCCTTTGAAAACTATTCGTCGGTGCGGGTATCTTCGTAATATATGTAGGATTTAAGGGGGTTTGATGACAGATATTCTCCCAATTCAACCAGTACACTTCCCGAAGATAAATTTAAAGATTCTACCTATGAAGAATAGATCAGATTTTGAATTTATAAGAACCAATTTTGTTTGAATTTTAGAGAAATCATAAACATATCGTGTAAATGATGAAAAAACTTTGATTTTAAATCTGAAATCCGTTGATTTTTGCCGCCATTAATTAAATGATAACGAGGAGTAAAATCAGGAAATTTTACTTTTTGTTTCAAGCAATTTTTATGATCAGTGCTCCTGCTATACCCTCAAGAAGTGAAATCGATCGATCGATCAATGTCTTACATAATGGACCGGTAGAAATAAATGCGATACAAAATTTTGAGGGTCTAAAATACCAGTATATTTACATTTTCAGGGAGCCACCGTGGTTCAATGGTTAGCATGCCCGCCTTGCATACATAAGGTCGTGGGTTCGATTCCTGCTTCGACCGAACACCAAAAAGTTTTTCAGCGGTGGATTATCCCACCTCAGTAATGCTGGTGACATTTCTGAGGGTTTCAAAACTTTTCTAAGTGGTTTCACTGCAATGTGGAACGCCGTTCGGACTCGGTTATAAAAAAGGAGATACCTTGTCATTGAGCTTAACATGGAATCGGGCAGCACTCAGTGATAAGAGAGAAGTTCACCAATGTGGTATCACAATGGACTGAATAGTCTAAGTGAGCCTGATACATTGGGCTGCCACCTAACCTAACCTAACCTACATTTTCAGGCAAAGTGGATAAAAATTACAGATTCTAGCAGCCTAAGAAATACATCCAGGAGGTAGGTCTATATGGGGGCTATACCAAATCATGGACCAACACTCAAAATTTTCGACACATCTCTCAATATTCCTCAAATACCTCTATAATTCCAATGTCAGACAAATTGGGAAAAAACTACGAAATCTAAAATCGGGCGATCAGTCCATAAGGGGGCTATACCAAAACTTGGACCGATACGGACCATTTTCAACACACCTCTTTATGGTCCTAAAAAACCTCTAGATTTCTATAATTCCAAGAAGTAAATTTTGGAGATCGGTCTATATGGGGGCTACAACGAAACATGAACCCATACACTCCATTTTCTGCACACCTATTTGTGGTCCTAAAATACATCTCGATTTCCAATTTTAGGCAAATCGAATAAAAACTACGGTTTCTAGAAGCTCAAGACCCCAAATGGGGGGATCGGTTTATATGGGAGATATATCAAAACTTGGACCGATAGTCCCCATTTTCTACACACCTATTTGTGGTCTTAAAATACCTCTAGATTTTCAATTTCAAGCAAATCGGATAGAAAATACAGTTTCTATACGCCCAAGAAGTAATATCGGGAGATCGGCCTATATGAGGGCTATACCAAAACATGGACCGATACGAACCATTTTCAACACACCTCTTTCTGGTCATAAAATACCTCTAAATTTCAAAGTTCAGGCAAATCGGACAATAAATACAGTTTCTAGAAGCCCAAGAAATTAAATCTGGAGATTGGTCTATATAGGGCTGTACGAAAACATGGACCGATACGAACCATTTTCGACACACCTCTTTATGGTCTCAAAACACCTCTAGATTTCTATTTTCAGGCAAATCGGGTTGTAAATACAGTTTCTAGAGGCCCAAAAAATAAAATCTGGAAATCGGTCTATATGGGGGCTGTACGAAAACATGGACCGATACGAACCATTTTTGACACACCAATCTTTGGTCCTAAAATACCTCTAGATTTTCAATTTCAGGCAAATTGGATAAAAAATACAGTTTCTGGAAGCCTAAGAAGCAAAATCTGGAAATCGGTCTATATGGGGGCTATACCAAAACATGGACCCATAGGCACAATTTTCGACACACTCTTTGATGGTCCTAAAACACCTCGAGATTTCCAATTTCAGGCAAATTGGATAAAAACTACGGGTTTTAAAACTTTTCTAAGTGGTTTCACTGCAATGTGGAACGCCGTTCGGACTCGGCTATAAAAAGGAGGTCCCTTGTCATTGAGCTTAACATCGAATCGGGCCGCACTCAGTGATAAGAGAGAAGTTCACCAATGTGGTATCACAATGGACTGAATAGTCTAAGTGAGCCTGATACTTCGGGCTGCCACCTAACCTAACCTAACCTATGGTCCTAAAATACCTCTAGATTTCTATAATTCCAAGAAGTAAATTTTGGATATCGGTCTATATGGGGGCTACAACGAAACATGAACCCATACACTCCATTTTCTGCACACCTATTTGTGGTCCTAAAATACATCTCGATTTCCAATTTTAGGCAAATCGAATAAAAACTACGCTTTCTAGAAGCTTAAGACCCCAAATGGGGGGGATCGGTTTATATGGGAGATATATCAAAACGTGGACCGATAGTCCCCATTTTCGACACACCTATTTGTGGTCTTAAAATACCTCTAGATTTTCAATTTCAAGCAAATCGGATAGAAAGTACAGTTTCTAGACGCCCAAGAAGTAATATCGGGAGATCGGCCTATATGAGGGCCATAAGCGTAGGAAGGCCTCTGGGGAGGGGGCTTAGACCCCCCCAGAAAAATTTTAGCCCCCCCAGAATTTGAAAACCTATTTACGATTTTACATTTTTATAAAAATTAAACAAGTATATACTCGTACAACGCACAAAGTTTCACTAAAGACTTTCATGCACAATCGAATTACTTGGGTTGTGGTAGAAGTCTGATATTTATGAAATAAAGGTGTGGTTGAACTTATGATTTAGTTGAATAAAAAATAGTAATTGATATTAAAACTATTCTTTCATAAATTAATATCTTAATAATGCTGCAAAAAAGCGTCGCCAAAAAAGAAGCGAAAATGTTCTTTTTGGGTCTGGAAGTGGTACAAAATTGGCGGAGAAGGGATGAATGTAATATGAACTTGTCATAGAACGAATGTCCACCGTTTCAACAACCGTTGCAATGAATTTGCATCACTTCTTAAGGTGTGATCTGAATATTTTCCCAAATAAATAATTTTTACACTTTTTTTATGATTTTTAATGCATTCTAACGCTTGTCTGAAACGTTTTTTCAAATAAAGGGTGATTCTTTTGAGGTTAGGATTTTCATGCATTAGTATTTGACAGATCACGTGGGATTTCAGACATGGTGTCAAAGAGAAAGATGCTCAGTATGCTTTGACATTTCATCATGAATAGACTTACTAACGAGCAACGCTTGCAAATCATTGAATTTTATTACCAAAATCAGTGTTCGGTTCGAAATGTGTTTATCGACAAATTTTGTTCAGCGATGAGGCTCATTTCTGGTTGAATGGCTACGTAAATAAGCAAAATTGCCGCATTTGGAGTGAAGAGCAACCAGAAGCCGTTCAAGAACTGCCCATGCATCCCGAAAAATGCACTGTTTGGTGTGGTTTGTACGCTGGTGGAATCATTGGACCGTATTTTTTCAAAGATGCTGTTGGACGCAACATTACGGTGAATGGCGATCGCTATCGTTCGATGCTAACAAACTTTTTGTTGCCAAAAATGGAAGAACTGAACTTGGTTGACATGTGGTTTCAACAAGATGGCGCTACATGCCACACAGCTCGCGATTCTATGGTCATTTTGAGGGAAAACTTCGGAGAACAATTCATCTCAAGAAATGGACCGGTAAGTTGGCCACCAAGATCATGCGATTTGACGCCTTTAGACTATTTTTTGTGGGGCTACGTCATGTCTAAAGTCTACAGAAATAAGCCAGCAACTATTCCAGCTTTGGAAGACAACATTTCCGAAGAAATTCGGGCTATTCCGGTCGAAATGTTCGAAAAAGTTGCCCAAAATTGGACTTTCCGAATGGACCACCTAAGACGCAGCCGCGGTCAACATTTAAATGAAATTATCTTCAAAAAGTAAATGTCATGGACCAATCTAACGTTTCAAATAAAGAACCGATGAGATTTTGCAAATTCTATGCGTTTTTTTTTTTTTAAAGTTATCAAGCTCTTAACAAATCACCCTTTATTATCGATTTTTATATAAGGGATTTAGCATTTTTGTGGCAAAATTTGAATAATTTGTACCATTTTATTTATTCTTATTCTTTTATTAAACTTTTTGAAAAAATAAAACAAAAAATTACGCATTGAAATATAAAAAATGAACTAAAAAAAACTTCCTGTGTAGTTAAAATAGTTAATTTCTTTGTGAGGACATTTTTGGAAGTGCTTTTAAAGTTGTGCCTTTAGAACAACTCCCAATTTTTTGCTGGGAAAAGTGTGGAACTACCCTACGGGAAATGGATCAACCACAGAACTGCCACAGGACTAGTCCCTGGTGTGTATGGACCAGTCCCAGTTCTGATCAAAACGTATGGAAGGGACCGTCCACTTTAACATGGGTTTGTCATTGACGGAGTAAACTTACATTTCAGGACGCGTCTTGGACTCATCCCAAAGGACACGTCCTGGGACAATTTAGCAGGGCCAACCCATAAACAGGTCCTCAGGAACCAGTCTCGGACAAACCCTTTGAAATCTCTTTCAATTTGGGCTCCTAATCTAACCCGAAATGAAAAAAAAAAAACTTTTGAAATATGTCGAACAAAAGGTTATTCTGATAATTTTATTTCACTAAATGTGAAAATTGCAACTAACTGGAGCACAGGTATCAGTTCTGTGATAGGTCCGTCAGTGGCAATTTGCACCAATTTCCCGTAGGGTACTTTTAGTTGCTTTATTATAAATTGATTGTCGAGTTATTTTGATGTCTATTTTTTATGAAATAAAACATTAGTTGAACTTATAAGTTCAGTCTATAAAGTTTTAGCTAGGGGGGCTATAGCCCCCCCTAGAAAAATTGTCTAGCTACGCTAATGATGAGGGCTATACCAAAACATGGACCGATACGAACCATTTTCGACACACCTCTTTCTGGTCATAAAATACCTCTAAATTTCAAAGTTCAGGCAAATCGGACAATAAATACAGTTTCTAGAAGCCCAAGAAATAAAATCTGGAGATTGGTCTATATAGGGCTGTACGAAAACATGGACCGATACGAACCATTTTCGACACACCTCTTTATGGTCCCAAAACACCTCTAGATTTCTAATTTCAGGCAAATCAGGTTGTTTCTAGAGGCCCAAAAAATAAAATCTGGAAATCGGTCTATATGGGGGCTGTACGAAAACATGGACCGATACGAACCATTTTTGACACACCAATCTTTGGTCCTAAAATACCTCTAGATTTTCAATTTCAGGCATATTGGATAAAAAATACAGTTTCTGGACGCCCAAGAAGCAAAATTCGGAAATCGGTCTATATGGGGGCTAAACCAAAACATGGACCCATAGGCACAATTTTCAGCACACTCTTTGATGGTCCTAAAACACCTCGAGATTTCCAATTTCAGACAAATTGGATAAAAACTACGGGTTTTAAAAGCCCAAGACCCCAAATCGGGAGGTCGGTTTATATGGGGACTATATCAAAATTTGGACCGATATAGCCCATCTTCGAACTTAACCTGCCTGCATAAAAATAAAACACGAATCTGTGCAAAATTTCAGAACGATAGCGCCATTGTTGAAGGCTGTAGCGTGATTACAACAGACAGACAGACGGACATGATCAAGAATATATATACTTTATATAGTCGGAAATTGATATTTCGATGTGTTACAAACGGAATGACAAACTTATTATACCCCCATCACCATTCTATGGTGGTGGGTATAAAAATTATCAGAAGTTGTTCCACAAACATTTCTTTTTAAGAGCATTCCGATATCCACAATGGATTTTTTCACACTTCCGATAAAGTTAGTTTGGACCAGTCTTATAAAATACGCTTATTTGCTATTTAAAGTCAAAATAGAAAAATAGAAAATCAATAACAAAATGAAAAAAAAAAAAATAATACTTCTCACCCCAGCGGGGACTCAGCAAAAAAGCGCTGCCGAAAAAGTATTCTTTTCGAATCCGGTAGTGGTGCAAAATTGGCGCAGAAGCGATGAATTTAACATGGGCTTGTCATAGGACGGATGGCCACATTTCAACAGCCATTGCCCTGATTTTTCATCACTTCTTGAGGTGTGTGGTTTTTGGATGTGATTTAAAAAATTGTGCGATATTTTGATAAATAAAAACTTTTTACATTTATTTATGATTTTTAATGTACCCAGCAAAAAAATTTGGAAGTTCTTCTCAAGGCACAACTTTAAAAGAACTTCCAAAAATTCTCTCTCAAAGATGTCCTTTATTTTAACTGCACAGGAAATTCATTTGAGTCAATTTTTTATAACCCGCTTTTTTCATATTTTTAAAGGGAAATTTATTTTTATTTGTTTCAAATAGGTTAAAAACATATTAAGAATTAATAAAATGTTACAATTTATTTAAATTTAGCCGAAAAAAAATTAAATCCTTTCTAGAAAAATTGGGAATTTTTGAAAATATTTGATGACAAACGTTCCATACAAGCGTTATAATCCATTAAAAATCATAAAAAATTATTTATTTGTCAAAATATCACAAAAATCCTTAATTCAGTTGCAAATTACTAAATTCACCTCACTCCTTAAAAAGTGATGCAAATTCAGTGCAGCGGCTGTTAAAATGTTGGACTTCCGTCCTATGACAAGCCCATGTTAAATTCATCGCTTCTGTGTCAATTTTGCACCACTTCCGGATCCAAAAAGAACATTTTCATTACTTTTTTGGCGACGCTTTTTTTGCTGGGATATTAATAAAAATAAAAAGTGAAATATTTCAATTTCTTCTTCCAAATGAAGTTCCAAGGCACAAATGCTAAAGCAAATCAAATGGTCTTAAAGCGGAGTTCTTCCAGACCAAAAACAAAATGCCTTTTCGATTGCCCAATATATTGCATCATGGTTCTGACGCAGCTCCTTCGAATTGCATACCTATTACTTACCTTATGGTATAAAAAACAATTATTTTTTATCAAATCCATAATAAATATGGCTACCTTATAGCAAACATTCTATAAAATATTTTTTAAAGCATTTGATCTGAATGGAATATTTTAGCTAAAGTGGTTTTTAAATTCTTAAAATTTTCCAAGAAAATGCATAACTTTAATTAAAAAACAATTTATTAAGAATTTAAAAAGCATTTCAAAATGAAATAACTATACACATCAATCGTTATGCTAATCTGAAGCAGAAGCATAGCAAAGGATATACAAATTGATACACACACAAACATTTGAATGAACATCGTTAGTGTTACTTGAGCAAGTGCGCCATGTGTTTGTATGCGTATGCAAAATAAGCATACGTTAAGTAATAGTAATTTCATATATATCTTTATGAAAATTTGTTGATGATAGACAAACATTATCGAATAAACAACACCTGTGTTTGTTCAGATAATCAAAAATGTTCAGAAACATACCTCGGTCACAGGCATAGGGATTGTGAATGGAAACATTACACCTTGCTCAATATTTTTTTATATTTCTAAGAAAAAACAATTTATATATAAAAAAACAAGTAAGGAAAGTCTAAAGTCGGGCGGGGCCGACTATATTATACCCTGCACCACTTTGTAGATCTAAATTTTCGAGACCATATCACATCCGTCAAATGTGTTGGGGGCTATATATAAAGGTTTGCCCAAATACCTACATTTAAATATCACTCGAACTGAACAGAATTTGATAGACTTCTACAAAATCTATTGACTCAAAATTTAAGTCGGCTAATTCACTAGGGTGGAACACAATGTTAGGGAAATATGGGAAACATTTAAATCTGAAGCAGTTTTAAGGAAACTTCGCAAAAGTTTATTTATGATTTATCGCTCGATATATACGGATTAGTAGTTTAGGAAAAGTAGAGTCATTTTTACAACTTTTCGACTAAGCAGTGGCGATTTTACAAGAAAAATGTTGGTATTTTGACCATTTTTGTCGAAATCAGAAAAACATATATATGGGAGCTATATCTAAATCTGAACCGATTTCAACCAAATTTGACACGCATAGCAACAATGCTAATTCTACTCTCTGTGCAAAATTTCAACTAAATCGGAGTTAAAAATTGGCCTCTGTGGTCATATGAGTGTAAATCGGGTGAAAGCTATATATGGGAGATATATCTAAATCTCGACCGATTTCAACCAAATTTGGCACCCATAGCTACAATGCTAATTCTCCTCCCTGTGCAAAATTTCAACTAAATCGGTGCAAAAAATTGGCCTCTGTGGTCATATGAGTGTAAATCGGGCGAAAGCTATATATGGGAGCTATATCTAAATCTGAATCGATTTCAACCAAATTTGGCACGCATAGTTACAATATTAATTCTTCTTCCTGTGCAAAATTTCAACTAAATCGAAGTTAAAAATTGGCCTCTGTGGTCATATGAGTGTAAATCGGGCGAAAGCTATATATGGGAGATATATCTAAATCTGAACCGATTTCAACCAAATTTGGCACGCATAGCTACAATGCTAATTCTCCTCCCTGTGCAAAATTTCAACTAAATCGGTGCAAAAAATTGGCCTCTGTGGTCATATGAGTGTAAATCGGGCGAAAGCTATATATGGGAGCTATATCTAAATCTGAATCGATTTCAACCAAATTTGGCACGCATAGTTACAATATTAATTCTTCTTCCTGTGCAAAATTTCAACTAAATCGAAGTTAAAAATTGGCCTCTGTGGTCATATGAGTGTAAATCGGGCGAAAGCTATATATGGGAGATATATCCAAATCTGAACCGATTTCAATAAAATTTGGCACACTTGACTACACTACTAATTGTACTCCTAGTGCAAAAATTTCAACCAAATTGGGGTAAAACTCTGGCTTCAGGGACCGTATTAGTCCATATCGGGCGAAAGATATATATGGGAGGTATATCTAAATCTGAACCGATTTCAATAAAATTTGGCACACTTGACTATAGTACTAATTGTTTTTCTTTTGCAAAATGTTAAGAAAATTAGTGCAAAACTCTGGCTTCTAGAGTCATATAAGTCCATATCGGGCGAAATATATATATGGGAGCTATATCTAAATCTGAACCGATTTCAATCAAATTTGGCACACATGGCTATACTACCAATTGTACTCCTTGTGCAAAATTTCAAGCTAATCGGGATAAAACTCTGGCTTCTGGGTCCATATAAGTGCATATCGGGCGAAAGATATATATGGGAGCTATATCTAAATCTGAACCGATTTCAACCAAATTTGGCACGCATAGCTACAATGCTAATTCTACTCCCTGTGCAAAATTTCAATTAAGTCGGAGTAAAAGATTGGCCACTGTGGTCATATGACTGTAAATCGGGCGAACGATATATATGGGAGCTATATCTAAATCTGAACCGATTTCAATAAAATTTGGCACACTTTACGAAACTATCAATTGTACTCCTTGTGCAAAATTTTAAGCAAATTAGTGTAAAACTCTGGCTTCTGGGCCATATAAGTCCATATCGGGCGAAATATATTTATGGGAGCTATATCTAAATCTGAACCGATTTCTTCCAAAATCAATAGGGTTCTATTTTGAGCCAAAACGCATACTTATGCCAAATTTTAAGTAGATTGGACTAAAACTGAGACCTAGACTTTGATTACAAAAATGTGTTCACGGGCAGACGGACATGGCTATATCGACTCAGGAGCCCACCCTGAGCATTTTTGCCAAAGACACCATATATCTATCTCGTCTCCTTCTGGGTGTTCCAAACATATGCACTAACTTATAATACCCTGTTCCACAGTGTGGCGCAGGGTATAAAAATTTTAAACAAAATATAAGTTCGGAATAGGACGGAAAGCGATGCTGAATTATACTTCAGTTTATTTATAAATTTCTATAAGCTCTTTTTTGAAATTTATTGCGTTAGTGAGTAATTTAAGTTTTATTGGAAGACTTTTCAAAAGGAGCCGGTCCCTCACAAGTGCCCATGAAATGAACAGCCCTTTTTCGAAAGCTCATACAAAAATTTTATAGTGATTTCATTGTTGCTCAATATGTTAGTTTTTTGCACTCTGCAACCAAGTGCTGGCATGACTTTTTTTATAAGAACTTCTGATAACTTGTTCATATATAAACCACAACCTAATGAGGCCTTTAAAATATACCTTTCTTTACAACATTTCCCATAATCATTGCCCTACGCTGTAGTTGACTACATCATATCTTAATTACAGTTAACATATTTTGCATATGCATTTATTTACAGCAATATCCTTTCTTTACTTTCCATTTCGAAAAGTTTTTAACTGATGATATGCAAATATTTGTGAATGACAAAAGATTTCATAAATGCCATGCATTCTTCATTTACAAAATGCCATTATTGTTATCATTTTCATTGCCAGCATTTTGGGTAAAAGTTTATCTATGCCATGGTAATCCAGAGTTATAGTAGGCATAACAAAATCTTGCCATTCATTCCCCTGCAATGCAACATTTTTTTTTGGTAATTGTTATTATGAACATCTGGAATGTAGACTTAAACTTAAAGTCATTACAGCAAATGTGTGTGTGTGTGATTATACTTGTAGAAATGTTTGCTCCAAGGATAGGTATGGATGTACGTACACATGTCTTTGTTAATATCTCCCTTTCACATGTGTTGTAATTGTGTTTCTTTTAAAATATGAATTTAATTTTGATTTGAAACAATCACATATGTTTCCATCGTTACGTGATGTGATGTACATTTTGGGTAAATGCCATGGTTTAATAGTGGTAAAGAATTTGTAAGACATTGGTATTATTATACAGTCATTTTGGGAGAAGAGAAGGAATGCCAATGGCTTGAAAAATATACAAAAAAAAAAAAAAATCATGAAAATATCCTACGGGAAATTGACCAACCCTAGGACCCATACAGGACTAGTGCCTGGTATGTATGGACCAGTCCCAGTTCTGGTCAAAACGTATGGAAGGGACCGGTCAATTTAACATGGGTTTGTCATTGACGGAGTAAATTTAGACATTAAGGCACGTCTTGGACTCATTCCACAGGGCACCTCTTAGGACAACTTGGTAGGATTTCCCCACACACAGGTCCTCACGACCTAGTCTGGGAAAAATTTTCAACCAGAAAGGAAACTTTTGGAATATGAAAAAAATATTGTCGTGAGGTCAAAGATTTCATGTCTTTAAAATACGAATGCAAATTTTGCTTAGCACAGAAGACGCATTTCTCTAAAATAAAGTTTTTTTCCTTGTCCAAAAGTCGATAAACTTTTCAATGAAGTCATATTGTCCTTAAAATTAAGTGACTTCACTTAAAAATGGGTACCATAACATTAAAGAAAAATGTTTGGACTAAGGTCAACTTGACTTTATTAACTCAGAAAAATTCATTTAATTTAATGAAATTGTCTTTAAATTTGTTGTCTTTTTGCATCTTGACTACAAAGCAAAAAATAGTTCAAATATAGGACATGTTTTTCAACACTTCATTTTAAAGACGTTTTTATTTGAAACTGGAAGTCGAGTCTTAATTTTGAAAATAAAGTTGTCGTTAACTCGTTTTTAAAGGACCTTGATGACGTATGAAGAAACAAAGTTGAATAAGCGAAAAATTAAAATTTGCTTCCTAGAAGCAAGTACACAAAACCCAAATTTAAAAAAGAAATTTGTCTTAAAAGTATCCTTACTTGTATTCTCCGCTTCTTTGGCTCGGAATCAATACCAAAATTTTTTAAGTAAAGACAAAATCTTTGGAACCGGGCATGCTTTTTTTTCAGTGTGGTTAGATTAGGTTAAAGTGGCAGCCCGATTTAGTTTCAG
This sequence comes from Haematobia irritans, assembly GCF_050003625.1. Lineage (NCBI taxonomy): Eukaryota > Metazoa > Arthropoda > Insecta > Diptera > Muscidae > Haematobia > Haematobia irritans. Next base: position 209,908,466 of record NC_134398.1, read on the forward strand.
GCCCACTTAAACTATTCAGTCCATTGTGATACCACATTAACTAAAAGTAGCTATTTCATATGGGCACTTCTAGTTTTAACCGCTGAACCTTCTCGATTATTTTCTTCTATTGAACCAACCAGATTATTCCAAAAACATTAGCAACCGCACAGCCGTTGTTGCAGCTGATTGTTCGGACAAAATGTGGAACAGGGTATTATAAGTTAGTGCATATGTTTGCAACACCCAGAAGGCAATATTGGTGTCTTTGACAATATTGCTCAGGATCGGTCTCTGAGTCGATATAGCCATGTTCGTCTGTCTGTGAACACATTTTTGTAATCAAAGTCTAGGTCGCAGTTTCAGTGCAATCAACTTCAAATTTGACACAAGTTTCTGTTTTGGGTCAGAATAGAACCCTATTGATTTTGAAAGAAATCGGTTAGATATAGCTCCCATATAAAGGGTGGTTAAAATTTCAAGGGCCGACGTTGATTTTGAATAAAACACAAACTATTTAGGAAATTATTGCAATTTTATTATACCCTGCGCCACACTGTGTAACAGGGT